>NC_060066.1:4284347-4587826 GCF_922984935.1 Meles meles
TTGTTTTTGCACAACACCCAGTGCTCCATGCAAAATGTGCCCTCCCCATTACCCACCACCTGTTCCCCCAACCTCCCACACCTGACCCTTCAAAACCCTCAGGTTGTTTTTTAGAGTCCATAGTCTCTTATGGTTCACCTCCCCTCCCCAATGTCCATAGCCCCCTCCCCCTCCCCCAGTCCCACCTCCCCCCAGCAAACCCCAGTTTGTTTTGTGAGATTAAGAGTCATTTATGGTTTGTCTCCCTCCCAATCCCATCTTGTTTCATTTATTCTTCTCCTATCCCCCTAACCCCCCATGTTGCTTCTCCATGTCTTCATATCAGGGAGATCATATGATAGTTGTCTTTCTCCGATTGACTTATTTCACTAAGCATGATACGCTCTAGTTCCATCCACGTCGTCGCAAATGGCAAGATTTCATTTCTTTTGATGGCTGCATAGTATTCCATTGTGTATATATACCACATCTTCTTTATCCATTCATCTGTTGATGGACATCTAGGTTCTTTCCATAGTTTGGCTATTGTAGACATTGCTGCTATAAACATTCGGGTACACGTGCCCCTTCGGATCACTATGTTTGTATCTTTAGGGTAAATACCCAGTATGCAATTGCTGGGTCATAGGGTAGTTCTATTTTCAACATTTTGAGGAACCTCCATGCTGTTTTCCAGAGTGGTTGCACCAGCTTGCATTCCCACCAACAGTGGAGGAGGGTTCCCCTTTCTCCACATCCTCGCCAGCATCTGTCATTTCCTGACTTGTTCATTTTAGCCATTCTGACTGGTGTGAGGTGATATCTCATTGTGGTTTTGATTTGTATTTCCCTGATGGCGAGTGACGTGGAGCACTTTTTCATGTGTCTGTTGGCCATCTGGATGTCTTCTTTGCAGAAATGTCTGTTCATGTCCTCTGCCCATTTCTTGATTGGATTGTTTGTTCTTTGGGTGTTGAGTTTGCTAAGTTCCTTATAGATTTTGGATACTAGCCCTTTATCTGATATGTCGTTTGCAAATATCTTCTCCCATTCTGTCAGTTGTCTTTTGGTTTTGTGAACTGTTTCCTTTGCTGTGCAAAAGCTTTTGATCTTGATGAAATCCCAATAGTTCATTTTTGCCCTTGCTTCCCTTGCCTTTGCCGATGTTCCTAGGAAGACATTGCTGCAGCTGAGATCGAAGAGGTTGCTTGCTGTGTTCTCCTCAAGGATTTTGATGGATTCCTTTCTCACATTGAGGTCCTTCATCCATTTGGAGTCTATTTTCGTGTCTGGTGTAAGGAAGTGGTCCATTTTTCTGCATGTGGCTGTCCAATTGAATAGGCTGTCTTTTTTCCATTGGACATTCTTTCCTGCTTTGTCGAAGATGAGTTGACCATAGAGTTGAGGGTCGATTTCTGGGCTCTCTATTCTGTTCCACTGATCTATGTGTCTGTTTTTGTGCCAGTACCATGTTGTCTTGATGATGATGGCTTTGTAATAGAGCTTGAAGTCCGGAATTGTGATGCCACCAACTTTGGCTTTCTTTTTCAATATTCCTTTGGCTATTCGAGGTCTTTTCTGGTTCCATATAAATTTGAGGATTATTTGTTCCATTTCTTTGAAAAAAATGGATGGTATTTTGATAGGGATTGCATTAAATGTGTAGATTGCTTTAGGTAGCATGGACATTTTCACAATATTTATTCTTCCAATCCAGGATCATGGAACATTTTTCCATTTCTTTGTGTCTTCCTCAATTTCTTTCATGAGTACTTTATAATTTTCTGTGTATAGATTCTTAGCCTCTTTGGTTAGGTTTATTCCTAGGTATCTTATAGTTTTGGGTACAATTGTAAATGGGATTGACTCCTTAATTTCTCTTTCTTCTGTCTTGTTGTTGGTGTACAGAAATGCAACTGATTTCTGTGCATTGATTTTATATCCTGACACTTTACTGAATTCCTGTACAAGTTCTAGCAGTTTTGGAGTGGAGTCTTTTGGGTTTTCCACATATAGTATCATATCATCTGCAAAGAGTGATAGTTTGACTTCTTCTTTACCAATTTGGATGCCTTTAATTTCTTTTTGTTGTCTGATTGCTGAGGCTAGGACTTCTAGTACTATGTTGAATAGCAGTGGTGATAATGGACATCCCTGCCGTGTTCCTGACCTTAGCGGAAAAGCTTTCAGTTTTTCTCCATTGAGAATGATATTTGCGGTGGGTTTTTCATAGATGGCTTTGATAATATTGAGGTATGTGCCCTCTATCCCTACCCTTTGAAGAGTTTTGATCAGGAAGGGATGCTGTACTTTGTCAAATGCTTTTTCAGCATCTACTGAGAGTATCATATGGTTCTTGTTCTTTCTTTTATTAATGTGTTGTATCACATTGATTGATTTGCGGATGTTGAACCAACCCTGCAGCCCTGGAATAAATCCCACTTGATCGTGGTGAATAATCCTTTTAATGTACTGTTGAATCCTATTGCCTAGTATTTTGGCGAGAATTTTTGCATCTGTGTTCATCAAGGATATTGGTCTGTAGTTCTCTTTTTTGGTGGGATCCTTGTCTGGTTTTGGGATCAAGGTGATGCTGGCCTCATAAAATGAGTTTGGAAGTTTTCCTTCCATTTCTATTTTTTGGAACAGTTTCAGGAAAATAGGAATTAGTTCTTCTTTAAATGTTTGGTAGAATTCCCCTGGGAAGCCATCTGGCCCTGGGCTTTTGTTTGTTTGGAGATTTTTGATGACTGTTTTAATCTCCTTACTGGTTATGGGCCTCTTTAGGTTTTCTATTTCTTCCTGGTTCAGTTGTGGTAGTTTATATGTCTCTAGGAATGCATCCATTTCTTCCAGATTGTCAAATTTGTTGCGTAGAGTTGCTCATAGTATGTTCTTATAATTTTCTGTATTTCTTTGGTGTTAGTTGTGATCTCTCCTCTTTCATTCATGATTTTATTGATTTGGGTCCTTTCTCTTTTCTTTTTGATGAGTCTGGCCAGGGATTTATCAATCTTATTGATTCTTTCAAAGAACCAGCTCCTAGTTTCATTGATTTTTTCTATTGTTTTTTTTGGTTTCTATTTCATTGATTTCTGCTCTGATCTTTATGATTTCTCTTCTCCTGCTGGCTTTAGGGTTTCTTTCTTGTTCTTTCTCCAGCTCCTTTACGTGTAGGGTTAGGTTGTGTACTTGAGACCTTTCTTGTTTCTTGAGAAAGGCTTGTACCGCTATATATTTTCCTCTCAGGACTGCCTTTGCTGTGTCCCACAGATTTTGGACTGTTGTGTTTTCATTATCATTTGTTTCCATGAATTTTTTCAATTCTTCTTTAATTTCCTGGTTGACCCATTCATTCTTTAGAAGGATGCTGTTTAGTCTCCATGTATTTGGGTTCTTTCCAGCTTTCCTCTTGTGATTGAGTTCTAGCTTCAGAGCATTGTGGTCTGAAAATATGCAGGGAATGATCCTAATCTTTTGATACCGGTTGAGACCTGATTTGTGACCCAGGATGTGATCTATTCTGGAGAAGGTTCCATGTGCACTAGAGAAGAATGTGTATTCTGTTGCTTTGGGATGAAATGTTCTGAATATATCTGTGATGTCCATCTGGTCCAGTGTGTCATTTAAGGCCTTTATTTCCTTGTTGATCTTTTGCTTGGATGATCTGTCCATTTCAGTGAGGGGAGTGTTCAAGTCCCCTACTATTATTGTATTATTATTGATGTGTTTCTTTGATTTTGTTAGTAATTGGTTGATATAGTTGGCTGCTCCCACGTTAGGGGCATAGATATTTAAAATTGTTAGATCTTCTTGTTGGACAGACCCTTTGAGTAGGATATAGTGTCCTTCCTCATCTCTTATTATAGTCTTTGGCTTAAAATCTAATTGATCTGATATAAGGATTGCCACCCCAGCTTTCTTCTGATGTCCATTAGCATGGTAAATTGTTTTCCACCCCCTCACTTTAAATCTGGAGGTGTCTTCGCGTCTAAAATGAGTTTCTTGTAGGCAACATACTGATGGGTTTTGTTTTTTTATCCATTCTGATACCCTGTGTCTTTTGATTGGGGCATTTAGCCCATTAACATTCAGGGTAACTATTGTGAAATATGAATTTAGTGCCATTATTAGCCTGTAAGGTGACTGTTATTGTATATTGTCTCTGTACCTTTCTGATCTACTACTTTTAGTCTCTCTCTTTGCTTAGAGGACCCCTTTCAATATTTCCTGGAGAGCTGGTTTGGTGTTTGCAAATTCTTCCAGTTTTTGTTTGTCCTGGAAGCTTTTGATCTCTCCTTCTATTTTCAATGATAGCCTAGCTGGATAGAGTATTCTTGGCTGCATGTTTTTCTCGTTGAGTGCTCTGAATATATCATGCCAGCTCTTTCTGGCCTGCCAGGTCTCTGTGGATAAGTCTGCTGCCAATCTAATATTTTTACCATTGTATGTTACAGACTTCTTTTCTCGGGCTGCTTTCAGGATTTTCTCTTTGTCACTAAGACTTGTCAATTTTACTATTAGGTGACGGGGTGTGGACCTATTCTTGTTGACTTTGAGGGGGGTTCTCTGCATCTCCTGGATTTTGATGCTTGTTCCCTTTGCCATATTAGGGAAATTCTCTCCAATGATTCTCTCCAATAGACCTTCTGCTCCCCTCTCTGTTTCTTCTTCTTCTGGAATCCCAATTATTCTAATGTTGTTTTGTCTTATGGTGTCACTTATCTCTCGAATTCTCCCCTCATGGTCCAGTAGCTGTTTGTCCCTCTTTTGCTCGGCTTCCTTATTCTCTGTCATTTGGTCTTCTATATCACTAATTGTTTCTTCTGCCTCATTGATCCTAGCAGTGAGAGCCTCCATTTTTGATTGCACCTCATTAATATCTTTTTTGATTTCAACTTGGTTATATTTTAGTTCTTTAATTTCTCCAGAAAGGGCTTTAATATCTCCAGAGAGGGTTTCTCTAATATCTTCCATGCCTTTTTCGAGCCCGGCTAGAATGTTCAGAATCGTCATTCTGAACTCTTGATCTGACATATTACCAATGTCTGTGTTGATTAGGTCCCTAGCCTTTGGTACTGTCTCTTGTTCTTTTGTTTGTGGTGATTTTTTCCGCCTTGTCATTTGTCCAGATAAGAGGATATGAAGGAGCAAATAAAATACTAAAAGGGTGGCAAAGACCCCAGAAAAATGCGCTGTAACTAAATGAGAAGAGACCCCACATTGTGGGGGGGGGGGGGGAGAAAGGGGATAAAAAGAGGTTCAGAAAAAAAAAGAAAAAAAATTTAAAAAATAAAGCAAATAAAGAAAAAATATAAAAAAGAAAGAAAAAAATATATATATTTAGATAAACTAGTCAAAAAACATTAAAAAAGAAAAGGGTAAAAGTTTTAAAGAATTTAGCAGAAGAAGAAAAAAGAAAAAAAATTGAAAAAAGAGAAAAAAAAATTGAAGTAGCCGCAAGACTAAAGAATCATGGGGAGAAAGCCATGAGTTCCGTGCTTTGCTTTCTCCTCCTCTGGAATTGCGCTGCTGTCTTAGGAATTGAACCTACTTTTCCTTGATAGATGAACTTCGTCCTGGCTGGATATTTTGTTGATCTTCTGGGGGAGGGGCCTGTTGTAGTGACTCTCAAGTGTCTTTGCCCGAGGCAGGATTGCACCACCCTTACCGGCGGCCGGACTAAGTAATCGGCTCGGGTTCGCTTTTGGGAGCTTTTGTTCCCTGAACGCTTTCCGTAGAGTTCCGGAGGATGGGAATGAAAATGGCGGCCTCCTAGTCTCCGGCCCGGAGGAGCCGAGAGCCTGGGGCCCCACTCCTCAGTGCGCCCCCAGAGGACAGCACCCAATCACTCCCGTATCCCCAGCCTCTAGCCGCGCTCCGAGCTCACCCAGCCCGCGACCAGTTCAAGGTAACCCCGAGCTGAGAGTTCAGTCCTCGGCTCTGTCTCTGCAGCCGGCTTCTCCGTTCTAATACCTGCGAGCTCTGCGACACTCCGACACCCCCGCTCCTTCTGTGACCCTGTGGGACCTGGGGCCACGCTGACCCCGCGTGGGCTTCACCCTGGTTTAGCCTCTGGAGCAATGTCCCTCAGTGGAACAGACTTTTAAAAGTCCTGATTTTGTGCTCCGTTCCTCCGCCGCTTGCCGGGAGCCGGCCCCTCCCCCCGTGGTCTATCTTCCCGTCGTTTTAGATTCACTTCTCCGCCAGTCCTACCTTTCAGAAAGTGGTTGATTTTCTGTTTCTAGAGTTGCTGTTCTTCTTCTCATCGATCTCCCGTTGGATTTGTAGGTGTTTGCAATGTTTAGATAAGCTATCGAGCTGATCTCCTGCTACCTGATGTAGTCTCTGGCTGCTACTTCTCCGCCATCTTGACTCCGCTATCTCCCAGACCTGCTTTCTTAAACCCTCCCCAACACCACCTAGCATAGACCCACATCCCATGTGAATCTAGGAACATCTTACTGAGATGCTCCACTGTTCCCCATGGGCTGCCTCTCCCTCATAGCCCCTAGCAAACCATCTTGTTCAATAGAGGTGTACTCCTGGCAATGACTGACCAGAGGCCATGGACCATGGTTTCATCAGCACCTTGCCCTTCCATGTTCACCACATGAGTTACAAGTGGCGGGTTGGGGAAGAGTTTGGGGGCTCTTCTCTTTATTTTCATGGCCCTCAAAGCAAAGTTTTCTCCTATGCTTTATGGCTCATGTTTCATTTCTTCCATGATACACTGTTCTTTCTCCAAATGTGAGCACTTACTGGGGCATATGAGTCACTGGAAGAGCGTTTCCCCCCACACAACCTGCCTCCAAGTGGAGGTCCATCCATTTTTAAAAGAGTGTCCAGGCAGTGCTACAGGCCATGACAATAAGACCTTAGGGAACGTAAGAGTGAAGGCAAGACCACAAGAAAGGGGAATGGTGATTTGCTTTTTTTTTTTTCAAGATTTTATTTATTTATTTGACAGAGAGAGAGAGAGATCACAAGTAGGCAGAGAGGCAGGCAGAGAGAGAGGGGGAAGCAGCCTCCCCGCTGAGCAGAGAGCCCTATGTGGGGCTCGATCCCAGGACCCTGAGATCATGACCTGAGCTGAAGGCAGCGGCTTAACCCACTGAACCACCCAGGCACCCCAGTGATTTGCTTTTTTGCCTACATGATCACTCTCCAACAAGACAATGTGGCGGTCTGGTGGTCTGGTGGTCTGGAGGTCCTACACCTTGGTGCCCACTCCACCACTGACCTTTCCCATGATCCCGCCTTTGAAGATAGAACCTGCTCCTGGTTCTCTTCTGCTGATTGTATGTTGTCTACACCACGCGCTGTGTGGAGTTCCCACAGCATACGAGTTGCCCATAAATGTGTTTTGGATGATTGGTGAGTGACTAGCCCTGGGGCTCTCCCTGATTAACTGGAAAGTGTTCCCTTCTCCTTTGTTGCCATTGGGTCTCCAACCCAATACATCAGGATTCTAATCACCCTTCAGGGTCCAGTTCAAGTGACACTTCCTCCTTGGAGCCTGCTCTGGAACTCACCATAAGAGAGAATCACTTACCCCTCTGTATTTCCAGAAGAAGTCAGAAAATGGGCAAGAAGAAATGAGTGCATAGGAATGAGCAAAGACCAAATTCATGGAATGGAGATACTTCTAAAATTCACCTTGATTTTGCCCTTCTGTTCCATCCCATACCACAGGGAAAATGGTAAACACACAAAAATCTCATTTTGTCTTTGGGTTTTGCTCCTTTATGAAGCAGCCATAAATAGTAGCCTCATTACACAATGCAAATTCCAATTAGAAGGTTGCAGCCCAGAAGCAGAAGGATGGGTTTGCTCCCTGCCATTGTGAACAAACGAACCAGTAATAAATCACCAGCGAGCAAAGAGGAACAGGGCTCACATATCTCTCTTTATGGTTGTTAGTCCTGTAAACAGGGCTGTGAGGCTGGCATTCAAGAAGAAAGGATGTAGAATTTGAAGTCATTTTAAATTTGCCGTTGATTTCTATCTTGCCAGGTAAATTATTTAAAATTGCTCAAAAGTAAGACTAAGGAAGGTAATTATAAAATCAAAGAGACACAGTCATATATGTGTGTATGTCTGTGTGTACATGTCAGACACAAGTATGCCATATGTGTGTCTATATGTACGTATGCATTATATGTATGTCATCTATCCATGACATTATCTCCTTATAGATAACAAATATCTAATGTATTGATATGGCTATCTATGGGCCAATTTATAGTTTATATCATGGATGTCTTATTTAGAAGTAGTTCTGTTTATATGACTGTGTATATGTATATGTATTAACACAAAACATATGAAACATGGGTTTATAAATAACATAACCATTTATGACATAAAATAGATTTGAATACATGTTATGCCCATAGAGATATCATACTCTGTAGATCATGATATGATTCATGGCAAATGCCTCATGGCCAAGCAACAGATGGATGTGAATTTGAGCTCAGACCCCTCACAGCTGTGCGATCTTGGGGAGAGGCTAAACTTCCTAAATGAGTTGGAGTCACACAAATTGTTAGAATCCTATGGGATAATGTGCATGAAACCTTATAGAGCCCCAGAGCAAGGGCTTGAGAAACAGCTGTCCCTGTCATACTTCCCTAACTCTTGACACCTGGGACCACGTAGGCCCACCCTTTGTGTCCTGCCCACAAACCTACCACATCTGGCTAGGTAAGCCACAAAGGCACAGGACGGGAAAGTGGTCCTCGAACAGAAGGACTTATTACTGCTGAGCACAGACACCTTCAGCTGACAGTAGGAGAAAGGGATCAAAAGCACACCATGGCTCCCTCTTCTCCCAGTTCTATGAGACACAGAAGGAAAGCCCCATCAAAGGGGATGAGGAGAAGCTTCTGTGGGATGGGCGGACCTTTGTCCCAGGCAGGGCTGGGCTCAGATCAGTTCTCAGTGTTTGTCCCCCACTGCCCCTCATTCAGCACTCTGCCAGCCAGTCTGTGCAGGAACTCATACGTTCATTCCCACAACACTTCCCTGTCCATTCTTCTGAACATATACTAACATCCATTTCTCCATCAGCACGCTGAGATGTTCCTTTATTTACTCAATTGTTGACTCTCACAGTCATTCAGATACACTTACTACTATTAATTATTTCTCTTACATATCCATCCATTTACCCTTCCACGGATTTACTTGTTGATTTATCGGCATGTCTGTTAATTTATTGTGCATTCTAATATTTACCCAACCATCCGTATGCACGGATTCATATTACCGGACCTACTCATTGATCCACTCAACGACATCTCCCTCACGTACATATCACTCTTTCTTTCTCCATTCGCACACCAGCCCACCCATCTATTCAGCTCTGAACTCCTATATACCCAGAGATCCTTTCTTTCACTCATCAATCACATAACCTGCAATCCAACCACATGTCCTACTTTCCATGCGCCCACGTATCCATTCATGCATATATCCTCCATCATCCCGTTCGGTCAGAAAGTATCTTGGAGACTCTGTTATCTGCCAGCTCTGATGTTCCAGATGTGTAAGAACCCGAATCAAAATTTCTTAAAATGATGTTTTAGAGGCAATGTGATATCACAGAAAGTTAGGAGCTTCTGGTGTTTATAATTAAATTCATTATAATCAATTCTCCCACTTTCTAATTGGGTGATATCAATTATTCTTTTTGAACTTAATATTCTCATTTGGAAGAGTTGTGAGTATTTATGTAATTATGTATACAATTATACGTAAACATGTTTCAGGACATACAATGGTATGTATTCTATGCATTTTGCATATTATATGTTTGTAAACACTTTTTAGGACAATTTCAGAACACAGTTCCATGCAAGCAATGAAAGTCCCCCAGGTTCTCTCTCCCTGCAGCCAATGGGACCTCGTCCCACCTCTCCATCTGGCATGCCAGGTGTGTGTTTGTCTTCCTCCAAGTTCCTCTCTTAACTCTCCAACATTAAAAAGAGTTGAAGTCTATGAAGACGCCCCCGAAATCTCCTCTACCCATTTGCCACATTACTTCTTCCTGGAATATCTTCTGGTCACCAGCTGTACTATTCATCCCCATCCTGGAGGTCCAGTCAGAGCTCATTCCTACCTTGGAGCTCTCCCTGACCTCTGCAGTCCCCTAGCTCTCCGTACCCTGGGCCCAGAGAGTCGTGTTAGCCATGACAAAGATCATATTGGGTCACCTTCCGCCTTCTGTGTTGGGGAGGCCAGAAATGTAAACAAATGATCACGGTGAACTGTGAAGAAGTTCTGAAGGGAGACATGGAAGAGCCATCTGTCTGTGGCCAATAAGGGAACCACTGACCCTGGGAGGGGTCCGGTGGTTGCTGTTCACAAACACAGTATCTACGATGTAGTCGTGTTGGATGGTGCTGCCAGGGAAGACAGATCACCTGCAGGGCACGGGAAGAAGCAGAGCCTCGGGTTGGTTCAAAACCCACACATAGCGAGCCCTGGCAGACTGCGGGATGCCCCAGGGCAGGTCCGGCATCTCTGAACTTTGCACTGGAAAGGTGAAAGGAGTTTGGTCTGAACATCCTGTCCCCTAAACACGGGCTGTGGGGAGGGTCCAGTCATGCGACTGTGCTCTCGGCCCCTGGCCTTCTTGCCCAGGGTGGCCTGAGCTGTCCAGGAGGGCTGAGCGGAGCCAGACGGACAGGCAGCCAAAGTGGCTGCAGGCTGCAGGGAGTGAGCAGATGTGACCGGCTTGGTGCTCCCACTGGGCTGGACCTTGGCCACTGTCTGGAATTCACTTCAAAACTTTGCTGGAAAAGCGTCAACACCATCAACCACACTGCAGTTACGCAATGTCCTACAGATGGCTCAGCTCTCGGGGTGGGGGCGTGGTTAGTGGGTAGCATCATAGCTAAAGCTTTGACAAAAATGATTACAATAAGGATTATAATAAGGACAGTAATAGGAGCGGCCAGCTCGGGGCCAGCCCTTCGGGCACAAGTGCCTCCAAGTCTCTCTCTCCAGCCACAGCTGGGAGCTGTGTTGCTCGCCCCACATTACAGATGACAGCATTACCTGTATCTATGGGTTGCTAACCATCCCTGGTGTTGTACGAAGCATAAGCCTGTGCTGCCTCACTTACCACTCGCAGTAACCCCACAAGAGAAGGCTGTTATGATCCCATTTCACAGATGGAAAAACCGAGGCTGGGGGACTTTCAGTATTTGCACATAATCCTACATGTGTGCTGGGTTGGAACCCATATCCACGTTCCTGCAAATTACCAGCAGAAGGTCTGCAGGGAAGCAGAGAGGCTGGGGACCATGGAGGACAGGGGGACTGGAAGGAAGCACGGCGTTCCCTAGGGCAGCTTGAGCCCAGGGCGGTACCGACTGAGAGTCAGAAGAGGGGCTGCACTTTTCATGGAGGCCTCGCGGAACCAGCTCATCGCCTAGGCCACCCATTTCCAGGGAGGGAACAGCAGCACCTATTCTGGTTATCATGGCGAGTTCTGTTCCTAAACCAAATGCAACATTGTTGCGCGCTGCAACATGGATAAAGACTGCAAACAGCTGGGGAAGTGAAAGAAACCAGACTTATTGCATCCCGTGCCCTCCTTAATGACCATCACCCAGTGACCCCAACCTCCTGCCCCCTCCCCTCCAGCAACCCTCAGTGTGTTCCCTAGTGTTAAGAGTCTCTTGTGGTTAAGGCAGACCATAAGAGGCAGGTGCTGTTCTTACCCTTACATTCCAAACCAGGCCCAGAGAAGTTCAGAAACCTACCTGAGGTCACACAGCCACCTGAAACCTGGATGGACTTGTGGTGGCCGTGTGCCCAGGAGGGCCCTGGCATCACACATCACCAAGCATGATGGCACGGAAGGGAAAGGGGAAGGCTCAGCAGGTAAAATCATAAGAGCTGCCCTCTCATGAGAGGCATCATTTTCTGAAAGCACAAGTCATCCAGCAAGCAAAAGGCTATGAAGGAAAGTACTGAGTGTCCTGTTCCTGAAGGCATCCAAACAGAGGCTGCCTTGGAAAGGATGCTGAAGGACGGGATCCAGAGGAAGGGGTGGCAGGTTGAAGCACCCCCAGAGCCCTTGAGCCCTCTCACAGTGGGGGCTCCTAAGATGGTGTTCAAAAGTCTCCAGGTGTGTTTGTCTCCTGGGACTTGCATAAGTCAGCAGGACCTGTCTTCTGTTGAGGGTAAGACTGGGGTCAGTCAGCAGACAGGTGAAGTCAGCCGTTTCTCCGTCTTCTTTCAAAGGACACAAGAATTGCATGGTCCCATATGACAAAGAGACACACTCCTTTTAAAGGAAACCATTGGCTGCGCTTCACCATGAAATGGTAAACGGGTGGGTAGCGGCTGCGCCGATGGATGATGGCGGCTGGGAACACAGACTCCCCACGTGGCAAGCTGGCTATGTCTGTATGTATTTTTACATTTTCCCCAGTGGCCGGATGGAAGAGGAAACTGTAATGACCTTTCTACAACCCAAAGGCAAGTGGGTCTCATCCTTCCCCACACCTTAGCGGGGACACTCTCCTGGCTAACATTTGCTTCCCCCAGATCATTCTGGGGTTTCCAGGGCACCACTCTGCGTCTTTCAGATAGAGAAGGAGCAGGGAGTCTGGCTTGTTGAAAAATGGCCGTCAAATCCATCCCACTGTGACAGATCAGCCTCTCTGGAGTCTTCTCTGATCCCGTGTTCATCCTGCGTCCCTCGGCTGGACGAGGTTCACAGCAGGGATCACCACGAGAAGAGCAAAGGACAGGGCAGTGCCGGCATCTCCTCTCTGTGACTCGCTCTCCTATTTACAAGGTGATCTTGTCACCCATACTGAGTCCTTCCATACCTGCGTTCTCCGTCACTGTGGCCAGTAGCCACACGTCCCGATTTGCACTTAGACAAATTAAAAGGAAATGAAATTTCCGATACAGTTGCTCCGTGTGGGGAAAGGCAGCCCCATGCACGCAGATGCCGAGCCCCACTCTGGCACGTTCAGAGGAAATCTGGGTCCCGCATCACTTCCTCACCAGGAGGTAATGAGCCCACACAGCCCGAGCGGGGCTCATCACCCTCGTGGGAATCTCTTGCCTCACCTCAGGCTCAGGCAGGCCCCTCCAATCTGCTTCCGCATGTGGTGTGCCAAGGGCTCTCAGACACAGCCCTGGCTTGCTGTCTTTCAGACTCCAAGGGAGAGGGGTCCTCCTACTGTGATCCAAAAGGGGTGCTTGTGGACCCCTTGCAGCCAACCCATTGTCCCTGAGGGACCAAGGGACACTATAGTGGCTGACCCTGCCCTGTCTCTCTCTGTCTGTGAAAGCTGGTTCCAGGTGATGCTTCACTCCCTGTGTTTCCCTTAGTGACTCCAGGACCAGGATGCGGGGGGGGGGGGGGGGGGCAGAAGGGTTTGGAGCCCCCCGGGACTGCCCTCCGGTGCCTGGCATTCTGCTCGACAGGCTAGCACACCAGCCACACTGCCGGTGCTCAGTAACCGCAGGTGTTTCTGGGAGAGCAGGGTGGCCACGCAGATAGGCCCCAGCCCACTGTCCCTCTCTGGGCATGTCCTGCTGAGGAAGGCGCGCGCCTGCTCTGAACCCTGCTGCTGCTTCCGAAGCCTGGAGCTGATGCTGGGCCTGTGCCAGGGTCTGTCTGGAGGAGTAACTGAGATCACATAGACACACACATACCTATACACACACCTACACACACACACACACCTATACACAGACACGTACACACATAAACCATGCACAAACACATATACCCGTGCACATACTCAGAGACAGCTACACACTTACACACATAAGTTCCCACATACACAGACCTAGAAACAGACACATATGAAGAAGACCTACAGACACGTCACATGTACACACAGATCCACACACGTATACAATCACACACAAACGAACACACATGTACACACGCAACTACACACATCCACACATGTGATGCACGTGTGCACACACAGAGACACGTATACACACACATATATACACATACACATACTTGGACAGCCACGCACCTATACACAGATTCACATCTACACAACTACACATACAAACACATACACACATATAAAGTTCCTGGAACAGAACTTGAACTCCGTGAATGGCAAACACATTTTGGTTGGATTTCCTTAGGCTCTGGCTTTCCCTCAGCTTGACCAGGCTGCTCCCCCTGCCCCGCGCTCCCCACCAGACCGCCCATGAGATGCAGGGCATACACTGCCCGTCCGATTTGGGTAGCTCCCATCAGGAGCCAGAAGGCTCTCCGTGTCTCAGACAGAGGATCACAGCAGGTGCCTTGGCTTGCCAGCCACCATAGCGAAGTACGGCAGATGGAGGGGTTCCAGCCGCAGACCTGTCTTCTCCCACAGATCTGGTGTCCAGAAGTCCGGGTTCAAGGTGTCCTCAGGCCTGGTCCCTTTTTTTTTTTTTTTAATTTATTTGACAGACAGAGATCACAAGCAGGCAGAGAGGCAGGCAGAGAGAGAGAGGAGGAAGCAGGCTCCCTGCCGAGCAGAGAGCCCGATGCAGGGCTCGATCCCAGGACCCTGGGATCATGACCTGAGCTGAAGGCAGAGGCTTAACCCACTGAGCCACCCAGACGCCCCAGGGCTGGTCCCTTTTGAGGCACATGAGGGAACATTCGTCCCAAGCCTCTCTCCTGACTTCGGCTGGTTTGCTGGCAAACGCCAGTCTCCCTTGGACGGGCCGCAGCGGCCAGCCTCTGCCTCCACCTTCACACATGTTCTCTGTGTGTGTCTCTGTCCGCCTTTCCCCTTTCGGAGGACTCCCGTCACGCTGGATGAGTTCACCCTATTAGAGAACAAGCTCTTTTTTAATGACACCCACAATGACCTACTTCCAAATAATGTCACCTTCTGTGGTACGGAGGTTAGGACTGCAGCCTCGGAGTTCTGGGGAGACACAACTCAGTAGGGAGTTGTTACACAGGTGAGGGAGGGGCTGAGCTGCACCAAGGAGAAGTCCCCACAGCCAGAAGGCTCTGGCCTCCTCGGTCGGGGAGATGGAGCGACAGGTCCTCGGAACCAGGCAGTTAAAGCCGCGCTGATACCATGGAGTGGGGGATCTGGGGGAAACACGGAAGCCAGATGACGCTCCCAAAAGAAGAGAAAGGGAGCACCCTTGCGCCTCTCTTCGGGCTGCCTCATCTTCCTCTTGGGCTCCTCAGGCTGACCACTCCCACCCACAAGCCAGGGACCCGGATGTGTGGGACCACAGTTTCTGGGGTGCAAAGGGACCGGGGCGGGAGAGCAGCCTGACTGCCGTCGCTGCCAGGCTCTCACCGCCACACCGCTACATTGGCTCAGCCTGTTGCATGGCAGGGTGCCCCACGCCCCTGTTTTCTCCCTCCCAGGACCTCAGGCCACGTCTAGCATCTATGAGACAGCAACAAGGACTGGCAGAAGTGCAAATGGCAGCAGACGGGTCATTACCGCAAGATCAGGAAAGAGGGCAGGCAGCCTGGAATTTAAAGAAGAGAGGACCACGGCCGCCAAGTGGTTCCTGCCACAGACCGTGGGCCGGGAGCTGGGTCCTCTGGAGCTGGAAGGGCATGGGCTCAGAGTCCGAGCTCTGGCTGGGTGGCTGCGCCACGCCTAGTTCAGACGCCGCCTTGACCTCTTCCTCACGTTCCCCTCATCTAATGCGTCGGGGTGTATCTAAGCAGAGGTGGTACCCCAGTATGCAAATAGGCCAGGCAAGTATCTAAAGAGGGGGACTGGGTATCAGAAATCCCAGCCCAAGGACAGAGACATGATGGTGGGAAGGAGGGGGCATTAAGGTGGCAAAACGACACCCACCCTTCTGGGGGCACCCCTCACCCACAGCCCGTCAGCACTCCGTGTGGCCTCATACACCCCACTTCCAGAGAAGCGGGGTACGTGAGTCTGAATGCGAAATTGCCAGGTGTTTAAATGATGGGAATTAATTTCGATTGATTCTTAATACCCCATGGATTGTAATAACGGCAATAATGACGGGAATGACGATCCAAAGTCCCAGTCAGACAGTCTGGCTGCCAGATTCTAGCTCTGTCCTTTGGCCCTGGAGATACCAGTCCTGCAGGCGGCCGCTCCTTGGTCCTTGTCCAGCCACCATGCTTTGGGAGACACAGGGCCTGGGGCATTTTCTTTCTTTCTGCCCACCTGCGCTCCTTCCAAGACACTTTTACTGGTGCCATTTGTAAAATGCTTTTGCCGTCAGCCCCAAGCTTTGCCTTCCCTGTCAGAGACTTTAGCTGCTTTCCGACTCAAGCCCCATGGTGGACAGCAAGCCTGGATCTCAAGCTGCTGGGACACAGTGTGACATGCCAGGTGTGGGTCCAGGTGTAAGTCTCTGTCCAGCCCTGGGGAGCAGGTCTCTGTGTGGGAGCTGGGCAGAGCCCTGGCTGGCCATAGGGATGTGCGGGCGAGGCCAGCAGACCCCATGTGCAGCACAGCTCTCATGCCCACGTGTGGCGAAGCCCAGAGTTGGGGGTCGTAAAAATCAGAGATCCTGAGAGAGAAGCCCTTAGGGCAAAGAAGTGTGGGGAGCAGGGCCCGGACAGGAGCCCAGGAGAGATTCCAGAGGGGGAGTGTGAGGGTGTGGGGCACACACACACACAGCTCAGGGTCAGGGATGCAATGTGTGTGCCTTTGATGAGTGTTTGCTCGGGGAGTGCTATCCCTTCTTCCCTTTGGGGGCCTGCATGCCGGAGCCCCGGCCTCCTGAAGCTGAGGGAACATACCTGGGGGGGGTGCAGGATACGGGGGAGGTTGGGGAGGAAACTCAGCTGGAAGTGGCTTAGCTGATATGTGGGCTTGTCACCCCAGAGAGGGGACAGAAAGATAGACAGATAGACCCAGAGAGAGACAGAGCCAGAGAGACAGAGGGACAGAGAGCCTGCTCCCCCGTGGGCCTGGCTCGTGCTGCCTGGAGCCAGAGGCTTCTGGAGGTCCTTCCTGTTGGCCTTCCAGTGGTGGCTTACTCATTCTCTCCGTTGGCTGCAGAAAGCACCTGGCTCTTTGCCAGCTGTCAGTTTAGAGGATTTGGACCTGGACCCATCCTAACTGTGGCTCCTAAAGGTGGCCTTGGCCCGGCTAGCTGCCTGCACTGGCATCCAGGAGGGACTCGGTCAAGAGGAGAAGGTGCGAGAGCCAGGAGAGGCAGGAGAGAAGGACAGTGCGTCAGGTGGCACGGCCTCAGCCGCCAGCTTCTGCCTCGGACGAGGATGGCAGCAGAACGTGGCAGGCGTGGGGCGCAAGCCGCAAGTGGGCTAAATCCTCCGTCGTCCTGATCCGTCCTCACCAGGACCACGCAGGTTAGGCACGGCTGGGCTCCTCCCTTTTCTACGGAGGATGAAAGCAAAGTGCAGACAGGCTGATGTTTTGCCCGGGGAAACGGTTTTCACTGTCAGAGCTGCTTGAGTCACTTTCTTGACCACCCACGTGGCTGAGAGTCTCAGACCATTTCAGGGTGTGATGATCAGGTGCTCTATAGAGTCCTGCCTTTGTGCATCCCACCCCCAGAGGCTGCGTCCCCCAACACCCAGCTGTTTCTCCTCCAGGCTGCAGAACAGGTTCTGGAGGAAGGAGCGAGCCCACACTCTCACCTCCAGCCTTGGAAGGTTTGGGGTGCGGGCCCCGCCTCTGCCCCACTCTGGGCTGCTCCACCCCCGACCCATCCTTTTACCAGCTCATTGATTTTTTGCTCTTACTTTTATTTCACTTTTACAATTTATTTAGTATTGATTTTTCTCTGAGTTTTTGAGCTTCGTAACATGGAAGCTTAGTACTGATTGTTCAATTTTCCCCTAAGGTTGGCACAAAGGCTGACGGTTGCTCCCCAGGCACGGCCTTGGCTGTGTCTCATGACGTGTTTCATGTTGTGTGTTCCCGTGTGGACAGTGTGAACTGTTTTCTGATTTCCAGTGTGATTCCTTTCCTTTTTGACCATGGGCTGCGTAGGAGAGCATTGTCTAGTTTGCAAATATCTGGGGATTTTCCAGATGCCCTGATCGTATTGGAATTTTCTAAAAGAATTCCATCTTTGTTCCGAGAACAGCCTGTGTGGTGCGTTCAACACCTCAGAAAATGACTCAGACTTGTCTCATGCCCAAGCATATGCTTCGGTGCACGGATTTCAACCGGGGGCGGTGTGTGCCTCCTTCAGGGGACCCTGGGCAGTGTCTGTACACAGTTTTGGTGATCCCAGCTTGGGGCGAGCCCGTGCTGACACCTCACAGGTAGAAGGTCTGCAAAGATGCGAACATCCTGCAATCCACAGAAACTCCCCTGCCCCCAAGAATTACCCAACGGAAAATGTGAATACTGCTGTTTAGAGAAACCCTGAGATCGATTGTTCTGATAGTCTCTCTTTGCTGATTTTTATGTACTTGTTTTACCGATTACTCACAGAGAGACAAGCAAATTTCCAACTGTTATAGCAAATCTGTCTCTTTTTCCTTTTGGTTCTAAGTGTTTCACAAAGCTCTCTTCTTTTTTTTTTTAATATTTTTAAATTTGTATTTTATTTTATTTTATTTTTTCAGTGTTCCAAGATTCATTGTTTATGCACCACACCCACTGCTCCATGCACTACGTGTCCTCCTGAATACCCACCACCAGGCTCACCCAACCCCCCACCCCTCCAAAACCATCAGTTTGTTTCTCAGAGTCCACAGTCTCTCATGGTTCATCTCCCCCTCTGATTTCCCCCAATCCACTTTTCCTTTCCTTTTCCCAATGTCCTCCATATTATTCCTTATGCTCTACAAGTAAGCAAAACCATATGATAATTGACTTTCTCTGCTTGACTTATTTCATTCAGCATAATCTCCTCCAGTCCTGTCCATGTTGATACAAAAGTTGGTTATTCATCCTTTCTGATGGAGGCACAATATTCCATTGTATATATGGACCATATCTTTTTTACCCATTCATTCGTTGAGGTGTATCTTGGCTCTTTCCACAGTTTGGCAACTGTGGCCATTATTGCTCTGAATATTGGGGGGCAGATGGTCCTTCTTTTCACTACATCTGTATCTTTGGGGTAAATACCCAGTAGTGCAATTGCAGGGTAATAGGGTAGCTCTATTTTTAATTTCTTAAGGAATCTCCACACTGTTTTCCAAAGTGGCTGCACTAACTTGCATTCCCACCAACAGTGTAAGAGGGTTCCCCTTTCTCCACAACCTCCCCCACACTTGTTTCTTGTCTTGTTAATTTTGGCCATTCTAACTGGTGCAGGGTGGAATCTCAATGTGGTTTTCATTTGAATCTTCCTGATGGCTAGTGATGATGAACATTTTTTCATGTGTCATAGCCATTTGCTTATCTTCTTTGGAGAAATGTCTATTCATGTCTTCTGCTCATTTTTTTTTTACATGATTATCTGTTTTTGGGGTGTCGAGTTTGAGGAGTTCTTTATAGATCCTGGATATCAGCCCTTTGTCTGTATTGCGAATACAGAATCTCATTTGTGAATATCTTTTCCCTTTCCGTGGGTTGCCTCTCTATTTTGTTGACTGTTTCCTTTGCTGTGCAGAAGCTTTTGGTCTTGATGAAGTCCCCAGAGTTCATTTTTGCTTCTGTTTCCTTTGCCTTTGGAGACATATCTTGAAAGAAGTTGCTGTGTCAAATGGGTTGCTGCCTATGTTCTCCTCCAGGATTTTGATAGAGTCCTGCCTCATGTTCTTTTATCCATCTTGAGTTTATCTTTGTGTATGGTGTAAGAGAATGGTCAAGTTTCATTCTACTATACATACCTATTCAATTGTCTGAGTCTCTTCGTTTATTGAAGAAACTGTTTTTTTTCCCCACTGGATATTTTCTCCGGCTTTGTCAAAGACTATTTGACTATAGAGTTGAGGGTCCATATCTGGGCCCTCCACTCTGTTTCACTGGTCTATGTGTCTGTTTTTGTGCCAGTATTATGCTGTCTTGGTGATCACAGCTTTATAATAAAGCTTGAAATCAGGCAACATGATGCCCCCAGTTTTGTTTTTCTTTTTCAAGCTTTCCTTAGCAATCCTGGTCTTTTCTGGTTCCATACAAATTTTAAGATTGTTTGTTCCAGCACTTCAAAAAATGCTGGTGGAGTTTTGACAGGGATGGCATTGAAAGTGTAGATTGCTCTGGGCAGTATAGAAATTGTAACAATGTTTGTTCTTCTGACCCATGAGCATGGAATACTTTTCCATCTTTTTCTATCTTCTTCAATTTCTTTCATGAGTGTTCCATAGTTTCTCAAGTACAGATCCTTTACCTCTTTGGTTAAGACCATCCTGCTGAAGAATGTTTGGATCAACCAGGAAATCAAAGAAGAACTTAAACAATTCATGGAAACCAATGAGAATGAAGACACTTCAGTCCAAAAACCTATGGGATACAGCAAAGGTGGTCCTAAGGGGGAAATACATAGCCATCCAAGCCTCACTCGAAAAAACTGAAAAATCCCAAATACACGAGCTCTCTTTACACCTTAAAGAACTGGAAAATCAACAACAAATTAAGCCAACCCCATGCATAAGAGGGGAAATAATTAAGATTAGAGCAGAGATCAATGAGTTAGAAACTACAGATACAGTAAAACACATTAATGAAACTAGTAGCTGGTTCTTTGAAAGAATTAATAAGATAGAAAACCACTGGCCTAACTAATCCAAAAGAAAAGAGAGAGGACCCAAATTAATAAAATTATGAGCGAAAGGGGAGAGATCACGACTAACACCAAGGAAATAGAAACAATCATCAGAAGTTATTATGAACAACTATATGCTAATAAGTTAAGCAACCTAGAAGAAATGGATGCATTCTTGGAAACCTATAAACTTCCAAGACTGAAACAGGAAGAAATTGACAAGCTGAATAGACCAATATCTCGTAACAAGATTGAAACAGTAACCAAAAACCTCCCAAAAAACAAGAGCCCAGGACCTGATAGGTTCCCTGGAGAATTCTACCAAACTTTCAAAGAAGAAATAATACCTATTCTCCTGAAGCTCTTTCAAAAAATAGAAACAGAAGGAAAACCTCTGAACTATTTCTATGAAGCCAGCATCACGCTAATCCCCAAATCTGGCAAAGACCCCATCAAAAAGGAGAATTTCAGACTAATATCCCTGATGAATATGGATGCCAAGGTTCTCAACAAGATCCTAGCTAATAGGATCCAACAGTATATTAAATTTTTAAAAAGATTTATCTTATTTTACCTAAAAAGATTTTTTAAATTTTTTATAAGATTTTATTTAATTTTTAAAAGATTTTTTTAATATTTTAAAATATTTTATCTTTTAATGTTATAAAAGATAAAATATTTATCTCACTCTTTATATAAGAGTGAGAGAGGGAGAAGAAGGCTGCCTGCTGATGAGGGAGCCTGACAAAGGGCTCAATTAATAAGAACTAATTAGAATTAATTAATTCTGCAAAGGCAGATGCTTAACCCACTGAGCCACCCAGATGCGGCCTCACAAAGCTATATTCTTAAATGCATACTGAATGTGTGTTCTTGAGAAATGGACACTTCTATCATTATAAAATGCCTGTCTTCATCTCTCTGTCCCCAATAAACCAACTTTCCCAACATTTATGTGGCAACAACTGCTTTCTTTGGCTTACTGTTTGTGTCATGTACCTTGCCCCATCCTTTAATTTTCAAGGAATCCTGGTTTCAGAGAGCACATCAGTGGCTACAGAGACTAGGAAAGAGCAAGGAGAGTGACAGTTAAGCATCAGCAGGAGGTAATTCCAGACAATGATAGGAATGTTCTGGGTCTGAACTGTAGTGATGGTTACATAACCATGTGTGTGTGTTTCAGTGAACTGAACACCCACAAGAGTAAATATTACTATGAGTAAATAAAGCATAGTTTAAAGAAAGGCAGTATGGAAAAAAGTTAAAAAAAAATTTATCGGGGCTCCTCAATTGGTTAAGTGACTGCCTTCGGCTCAGGTCATGATCTCAGGATCCTGGGGTTGAGCCCTGTATTGGCCTCCCTGCTCAGCAGGGAGCCTGCTTCTCCACCTGTCTGCCACTCTGCCTACTTGTGCTCTCTTTCTGTCAAATAAATAAATAAAATCTTTTTTAAAATGCCCAAATGCCCATTAAAAACAAAAATTGCATGAGTAGGTCAAGACATAGAAAGAATCTTAGATAAATGCATTAAAATATTTCAGGAGGAAGGGGTGCATGGATGGCTAGTCAGTTAAGTGTCTGACTCTTGATTTCAGCTCAGGTCATGGTTTCAGGGTTATGAGATGGAGTTCCATGTGAGGCTCACGTTCAACATGGAGTCTGCTTGAGATTCTCTCTCCCCCTCTCTTCATGCCCCTCCCCCTGCACGTGCCCATTGTCTCTCTCTCTCTCTCTCAAAAAAAAAGAAAAAAAAATCTCAGGAGGAAGGTTTGCTTTTTTCTTCATCTTAAATACTAAACTTTTAAAATCTATTTCTTTGTGTTATTTTTATAGTAGTTGCTCTAGGGATTAAAAGACACAAACAGACATCTATGGCACATGATGGCTGACCTTCAGATAACATTGCAGAACTTTTAGTGTAATGTAAGAACTTTCTAAGAGTCTGATCCCACTTGGAACACCTGCCACCTTTGTGCTCTTGCTGTCACATTGGTATTTAAATTTCTAACCCATGATATTTAAAACTTGTGTTACACTGTTGTTACTGTTGCTTTTAACAGCCAATTACTTTTTTGTGTGCATTGCTATGTGTACCCATGTGCACATACAGACATACACAGATAATTAAAAAAAAAAAACCCTTTGTATTTATCCACAGTTTTGCTTTTCTTCATGTTCCTTATTCCTACTGGTAGATCTGAGTTTCCTTCTGGCATCTTTCACCTTCGAGCAGAAGAATTTCTTTCAGTATTACTTACAGTGAAAATCTATTAGATATGAATTATCTCAGGGTTTACCTGTTTGAAAATATCTTTGTTTTGCCTCTGTATAAAGATTATTTTTATGAATATGACAATGTAAATTGGCAGGGGTTTTTTTTTCCTTTCTCACTTAAAAATATTCACTAATAAAAATGAGTAAAAATAGTACTCTATGGATTTTTAAAGTGCACAATACTGCATTGTTAACCATTGATACTATGTTGTAGCAGTGTATCCCACTCACAAATCAAACAAACACAAACAAGAAACAAGAAAGGAAACCACCACCAAAAATATGCACAGAAGGACATTTTGGGAAGTGATAGATGTATTTAGTGCCTTGTTAGTGCTGGTGGTCTCATGGATGTATTCACAGGTCCCAACTCATCAAGATGTACATATTAAAAGTGTTTGCAATTTTTTCATATTTCACTTACACCTCAATAAATCTAAAAAGAAAAAAGATGCTCTGGAGGACAGATCAGGAAAATAATTCACTATTCCATTGTCTTCTGGCTTCTATGTTTCTAATGAGAAATCTGCATTTTTTTGTATCCCTCTTCCCTTACATGAAATCTTTTTCTCCTCTACTCTGGTTTATTTTGATATTTTCCCTTTCTAATTCATTTTCAGCATTTTGATTATGATGTGCCCAGGTGGGTTTTTCTGTGTACTTAACCCTGTTTGGAGTTATCCTGCTTCTGTGGGTTGACAGCTTCCAACAATTCTACAAATCCTCAGCCACTGTGTCTTCAAACACCTGTCAGCTCTGTGCCCTCTCCCCTCCACCACCTGAATGACACACATGGCTGACTGCTGGCTACTGCTCTTTCTCTGTCAGGAGCTCTGTGCCTTTCTTCCCTCTCCTTTTCTTCCTCTGCATGTTTAGGCTTGATACTTGACCTTCAGCCCTGTGTACTCAGCGCTTATGGCTCCTGTCTTCTGTCGTGTTGCTGTTAAGCTCTTTAAGTGTATTTTCCACTTCTAATACCATATTTTTCATTTTTGGTATTTCAGTGAAGGCTTTCTTATAGTTTCTGTCTCTCCATTAAAAGTTCCCGACTGTCCAAATGTTATACCATTTTTACTATTTTCAGCCCTTTGGCATACTTTTCATACTTATTTCATACTCAATATATACTTTTTACATACTCTGTCTTATAATTTTGAGAGCCCAATGTCTGGGCTGTCTCTGGCTCTGTTTCTAGTGATTGTTTCCTCTCTTGACCATGGGTCACCATTTTGTGCTTCTTGGTATGTTTTACAATTTATTGTTCTGTGCCAAACATTGTGTATAAAAGAATGGCAGAGATTTAACTTAATAACATATACCTACAGATAATGGCATACCTGTCCTGACAGGGTACCAGTGTAGGGGCAGGAGGAATGCCTAGTCCACTTAACCTGTATTTAAACTGGGATTTTTTTTTCTCTTTCCACAATTGGCCTCTATTATTTTTAAAGAGGCAAGAAGACATTTTCCTCGGATCTAAACACTGAAAAACTCTGGAGATCTCTTTATGCTGCCAGATTTATTACTGTTAAGTCTTTCTCTCTCTCTCTCTCTCTCTCTCCCTCCCTCCCTCTGTGTGTGTGTGTCTGTCTGTCTGTCTTTCTCCTCAGATACCAGCTTTTGGGATCCCTAGGAGTAATTTGCTGCCTCCAGTCCTGCCCCTGGATTTCTAGACCTCACGAGATCTCCCTCAGTCTTGCTAAGCTGACCTCAGCCCCCATAGCGCCCTGCAGTTAGAGCCCTCGGCTAAGGGTTGGGAGGCCTCAGAAGGGCTTTTCTCAGCTCTCTTTTCTGGCATCCTATCTTTGGATGTCTGGTGTCCTGCCCCGAAACTTCAGAGGATCTCTGCAGTGCACTCTATGAAGGAGTCATAAGACTCCAAGGGGATTTCTCTCTGCCCCACTGTCCTGTCACTGTGTGATGGAGGAAGAGTTGTTACTGCCATTACAGATTGCTATACCCCTTGGCCATTCTGTGCCCTCTGCCTGATGCATCCTTGTACTTCCTCCCCTACCCCACTCTATCACTTAAAGACATAACTCAATCTCCATTAAGTTTTATACATACTCCCAGCCTGGACAGAGTATGTCTTCATATCATCTGATGCTTCTTTTAATGGCTATCTTGATGGTTCAAGTCTTAATGGTTAGTTTCACTCTCTGCCTCTTCTGCCTGGTGAGCTCTTTGATGACAGAGACCACCTCTCTTCCTTTCTGTGCCCCCTCCCCCGTGCCTGGAAGGGTGCCCAGTGCACAGCAGGTGCAGAGAACAAGCCTCAGCCCCATGGCTGGGGCTTGGTGCAAGATGAAGTAATTGAGGGATGTCCACACCCCCGATGGAGGTACACCATTGAATCATCCTTCCAGATCGGCTAACAAATCAGTTTTCTTGAGGGTTTGCAATTAGACTTAATGCCATTTTTTTTTTTTTATGGAGGAAGCAAGAAAGAGAACTATAATGACAAAGGAAAGCTTGATGAAGTGACATTTAAAGGGCATGGCCAGGAGTCCAGTTCCCCCCATTAGATTCTTCTCAGGTGACATTATCAAATTTACAGTTGTGTGGCCTCCTTCCCTAAAAAGGGCCTTGATGCTGGTTTTATCCAATGCCTTCATTTTAAGGAAGAAGAAGAGATGGTTCCCACCCCAAAGAAATATAGAAAGTAAGTTTGTAGAAAAGCTAGTGGGCACCTGGAATTCTATCCCTAGTCTGTAAGACAATGATTCATATAAGGGGTGACAAGTGTCCCACTGGACCCACATTCCTGATCATTCCTGCAGCATGTGCACCCCGTGTGGGTCACTCTCCTGCTGTCCTCATATGCCTGCTCTTCTGTGCAGTCCTCCTTGACACCCCTCTGTCTGTCCCCTCCTTGGAGATCTCACAGCCTCATCCCAGCCCTGGTCCCAGCACACATCGTGCTGGACCATAGTGTCTATTCTCACATCTGCCTCCCCGCTAGAGTGTGAGCCTGGGTCCTGGGCTCAGTGTTGGTCTCTATGAACACTTCATGGTACAGTCATCCTGAGTCAGGCCTGTATCAGGCCTTGGTCCAGTCGCTTTCCTTCCATTACACTCACCAAGCCCCAACCAGGGACGGACTATTAAGCCCCGGCTACAGAGGAAGATGAAGCTATGACAGTTTAAACAACTTGTCTGCAGGTCCAGCAAATAGAAGTGGAAGACCAATGTTGTGAGTCTGGTCTTTGATTCTTTATCCAACCCTCTTTAGTTCTCTCTTAGCGGATGGGGTGGGGGGTACCAGCGTGACGCATAGCGTTTATGTGTAAAGATGCCGACATACAGACTGTCAGTTACAGGTCACAACTGCTTGCAGAATATCTAGATATATAGACACAGATACACATGAAAACATTATGTGCATCTTTGAATGGGACTATGGATACATATCCGTGTGCCATAGACATGGATATGTTTATGACATTATTTCAACAATCATTTATTTATGTATCTAACATGCCACACTATATAATCCAGATACACATGAAAAATACACACACATATCTACAAATTAAATATCAGCTCTGTTCAGATGCTACAGAGAACTGCATCTTTCTGCTCAGTAGAGACTGTGTGTTTACTTATTTGGATCTACAGGAGGCATAAAGCAGAAGTCCAGCACTTGCCAGGATCCACCTGTCTAACCCACTCTGCACTGTCCTCACTGTCCTTTCAGGTCTAAGCCATGACCGTCCCCTACTTCCTGGTCAAGAACTGTTTCCAGACAGGGCTGAAGTCATTCCGTCCGACCTTTTCTCCTGGCTGTGGAAAGCCATTAACCATAACTGGAATTAAATCAAATTAATAGTGAGGGAGAGACAGTAAGCAGGGTAGGAGAGAGGTCAGTGGGACAGGCTGGATGTCCCCATTCTGCTCTCTGTGTCATTGCATTAGGAAGATGGGATGTGGAATCCTTTTTCTTATGGGAGGCAACCCTCCACCCACAGACAGACACCAGCAGCCCTGGGGGTCACCCACAGAGCCTCGGAAATCTAGGAGCCCACACAAAAGGAAAAAGGGGAGTCTAGGAAGGTTAGTGATCTTATCCAACTCTGACCAGTGTTAAGCAGAAACATGGAGTTTGGGTTCAAGTCTGTGGGCCCATCTGTCTCCAAGACGTAGCCCTTTCCTGTTCCTTCCTGTCACCTTCAGAGACACTGGGGATTTATTTTAAGGAGCTGGCTTATGAGGTTATGGAGGCCGGTGAGTCCCAAATCTGGAGGACACACTGGCAGTCTGGACGCCGAGGAGAGCCGGTGCTGCCGTCCAACAGCCCCTGATGCAAGAGGGAGGAGGTCAGCCTCTGGATCTCTTCAGACCTCAGTTGATCGGATGAGCCCCCTCCCCACCATATTATGGAGGGCAACCTGCCTCATTCAGCTTCCACCAACTTAAATGAAAGTCCCCCAAAAAAGCACCCTTACAGAAACTTCCAGAATACTGTTGGCCACATATCTGGGAGCCATGGCCCAGCAAACTGACACTCAAAGTTAACCGCCACAAGCCAAAGATATAACAAGCCTACCTCCTCAGCCTTTGGCGCCATGTGCCGTCCCTTCTCTCTACCTGGCCCACTAAGATTGGTATCAGCGGCCACTGCAGATCCTGGCTGGACCCCTGAGAGAGAGAGAGAGAGAGAGAGAGAGCGAGCAGCTAACTAGTCGGCCACCTATGATGTCCGCCACATGGACTATAGGTGGCCGGCATCCCAGGAGCGGTCACACCAAGTCCAAACAGGCCAATCAGCTGTGATCGGGGCGGTGGTTGTGGTGGGTTCACCCCTGCTCCCCGCTCAGCATGGCCCGGCACAAAAAGTGTCCCTGAGGGAGGCCGGTGCAAGCAGATACCCAGGCCTGGGTACGACAGAAACCAGGTCGTGGTGGGAACACTCAGAAGGAGAGCAACTGCCAGCTCGTGGGGATATTGGTTCATCCTTCACCTCGTCTTATTAAGACAGTGTGTCCTCGGGGCCCCTAGGCTTCTGCCTTCAGCTCCGATCATGGTCCTGGAGTCCTGGGATCCAGCCCCGCGTCTGGCTCCCTGCTCAGTGAGAAGCCTGCTTCCTCCTTTCCCTTTCCCTTTCTGCCACTCCCCCTGCTTGTTTGCTTCCCCCCTCTGTCAAATAAAAAGATAATAATAAAATATTTTAATAAATACATACATACAGGGGCACCTGAGTGGCTCAGTGGGTTAAGCCGCTGCCTTCGGCTCAGGTCATGATCTCAGGGTCCTGGGATCGAGTCCCGCATCGGGGTCTCCGCTCAGCGGGGAGCCTGCTTCCTTCTCTCTCTCTGCCTGCCTCTCTGCCTACTTGTGATCTCTGTCTGTCAAATAAATAAATAAAATCTTTAAAAAAAATACATACATACATACATGCAATGGCATGTCCGTCCTCAGAAATCCCGTGCCCTATACTCCTGCACGGGCTGTTCGCCCGGTCGGCTGCGCTGGGACCCGTGGGACCCCTGAGCTCCAGTCTGGCTCAGCCTCAGAACCCAGGCCCGGGGTACGAGACAGCAGGATTCCCGCAGGAACAACAGAGAGAGGGGAGGGGATTTCTGGGAAGAGTCCAGTCCACAGGGCTTGGGAGAGGCGCATGTTTGGGTCTTCCAAATACATCAAGTTAACCTCCCTCCCTCCCTACACAGCCCAATCCCTGTGAATGTACCTTCCCTGCTTTGGTGTCCAAGACCACACATGACTGTCGTCCCCATTTGGGACCTAGGTTGGCTCAGAAAGGGGCCGTAGCCCCTAGCGGGGGTCATTTCCCCCTGCAGCCCACCAGAGGACCCATTCTCGGGGGGATCAGCCCTGGCAAGCAGGGCTGAACAGGCCCCTCCTCCTGTAGGCTCACCCTGCAGGCCATCCCTCTCTGCCCCTTTGCCTCATTTTTCCCAGTGAGTCTGGAGGGAGAGCTGCATTCGAGGGCCCTGTGCGACCAGGATGTGCAAGGGGCCTGTTCCCGGCCCGAGGCTGGAGCTACCTCCTTTTATCCCTCTCACGGCTCCTCCAACTTTCCTTGGGAAGTTCCCGCAGCCAGAGGAACATCACCCCTTGGGAAGAGGTAGGCATCAAAGTCAGCTTTGCTGGGCCCCCACCATGTCTTGCCCCTGGGATGGGACTTTGGGCAGTTCCAACCCTTGTGGGCAGAGCCATTGTCACCGGGTGCCCGGCACTGGGTTACTAGTGCTCGATGCCCTGGGTGACTGGTGCTGGACGCCCTGGGTTACTAGTGCTCAGTGCCAGGGGTGACTGGTGCTGGATGAACTAGCAGGTGAACAGCACCTCAGTTGATTGTGGTCTAACGTTTTATGGACAAGGACCTGAGGCTGAGGGTCATGTAAATTGCTTTGGGCCGTACGGATAAGGAGGGGGTGCTGGAGCCCAGGTGAGGCTTGTCGGACTCCAGCTCAGGACCCCGAGATCATGGCCTCGGCTGAAACCAAGAGTCACTTGCTCAACTGACCGAGCCACCCAGGCGGCCTGGAGCTCCATACTGATGTGAGACAGCTGCCGACCTCCCGTACTTTCCTGTTTGACATGGGAACTCTGGCTCAGGGCAGGGCAGCGATTTCATTGAACCACTGGTGCATGTCTGGCCTCCAACTGGGAGCATGGAGCTGGGATCACGGAGCGGGGAGCACGCAGCGGGGAGCACACAGCTGGAAACACAGAGCAGAGAGCATGGAGCTGGGAGCATGGAGCAGAGAGCACGCAGCTAGGAGCACGGAGCAGAGAGCATGGAGCCGGGAGCACAGAGCTGGGAGCATGGAGCAGAGAGCACGCAGCTAGGAGCACGGAGCAGAGAGCATGGAGCCGGGAGCACAGAGCTGGGAGCATGGAGCAGAGAGCACGCAGCTAGGAGCACGGAGCAGAGAGCATGGAGCCGGGAGCACAGAGCTGGGAGCATGGAGCAGAGAGCACGCAGCTGGGAGCACGGAGCAGAGAGCATGGAGCCGGGAGCACGGAGCTGGGATCATGGAGCTGGAAGCACGGAGCGGGGAGCACGAAGCGGGAAGCATGCAGCAGGGAGCACACAGCTGGAAACACAGAGCAGAGAGCACGAAGCTGGGAACATGGAGCGGAGAGCACGCAGCTGGGAGCACGGAGCTGAGAGCACGGAGCTGGGAGCACGGAGCTGGGAGCACAGAGCTGGGAGCACGGAGTGGGGAGCATGCAGCTGGGAGCATGGAGCTGGGTACACAGCTGGGAACACAGAGCTGGGAGCACACAGCTGGGAACACAGAGCGGGGAACCCGGAGAGGGGAGCATGGAGCTGGGAGCACGGAGCTGGGAGCACGGAACCGGGAGCATGCAGCTGTGATCACGGAGCTGGGAGCACGGAGCTGGGAGCATGGAGCGGGGAGCATGCAACTGGGAGCATGGAGCTGGGAGCACACAGCTGGGAACACAGAGCGGGGAGCACGGAGCTGGGAGCACGGAGCTGGGAGCACGGAGTGGGGAGTACGCAGCTGGGATCAAGAGCTGGGAATACAGAGCAGGGAACCTGGAGAGGGGAGCATGGAGCTGGGAGACGGAGCTGGGAGCACAGAGCTGGGAGCACGGAGCGGGGAGCACGGAGCTGGGAGCACTGAACCGGGAGCATGCAGCTGGGATCACGGAGCTGGGAGCACGGAGTGGGGAGTACGGAGCTGGGAGCACGAAGCTGGGAGCACGGAGCACTCCTCCACACGGCAGGGCCCTGCGTCCCACTGAAGGACGGGAGGCGGAGTTTCTCCCCTGGGCGACGGCAAGTAACACAATGACCTAAATCATTTTGCCGAACACACCTTTTGGGTTCTTTAATAGTCCCCTCTGAAAGAAGTGGGGGGTGAGCCAGGTCAGTAACGCTGCACCTCATGGAACAGGAGAGACTTGGGAATGGCTGGGGTGGGTGGCGGGACCCACCGGTTTTGCTCTCAGGGAGGAGGCAGCAGGCTTCTGGAGATGAAGAGCTGGGTCTCAGGAGAGGGGCCCAGAGGTCTGAGGGGCAGCAGGGCTCGGGCCTGGGGGTGAGCTGGGTCTGGACTCCGTCAGGCTGACATGGGAACTGGATGTGGGCAGGAAAGCCCTACTCACCCTTGGTGCTTTGTGTCCCCACCCTGACGGCTTCCACGAAGGGTTACCACCACTTGCCACACGGCAGCCCTCAGATGCGGTACCCGCACCGGCACCCCGCCCCAGAACAGCTGCACGTACAGCTCCCAACCCCCTGCCTCCTTCTCTCCGGGTCCCCCCAGCGAGCATCAGGAGGAGCCCCTAGCCCGTCCCTACGACCCTGCCTGCGGGCCCAGATTCCTGCCCCCAGCACCAGCCTCCCGCAGTCATCAAGCTGGGCCGGGCAAAGTCCTGCAGGCAGGGTCCCCGCGTCCTGGGCTGTTCTGGAATGTATTCGTGGTGCTGTCAGTTCCCACCCAAAGAATCTGTTTAACCTGGTACTTCCCAGATCATCATGCTGTTGGTTTTCTCGTCCTTCCTTCTCCTCTCCTCCTCCCCTGCCTCTCCCCCTCCTCCACTTCCTCCTCCTCCTCTCCTTCTTCCTCCCTCTTCTCTTCACCTCCCCCTCCCCCTTCTTCCTCTTCCCCGTTCTCTCCTTCTTCCCCCCTCCTCTCCCTCCCCCTCCCCTTCCTTCTCTCCCTCCCCCTCCCCTTCCTTCTCTCCTTCTCCCTCCTTCCCTTCTCTTTCTCTTCCTCCCCCGCCCACTTTTTCATGAAGCATCGACTTACAGCTCATAGAACACAATTTTAGAAGTATTCCTTGGAGCCAGTCCTAACAGAGCCCAAACTGCTCTACAGGTGACCCTCTCACAGGGAGAAGGATCTGGCAACCAGCTGCCCCCTCCTGGCTGGTATCTGGGTCCCGTCCAGGTGGGGGAGCTCTGGGCATCTGGATGTAAACATCCGTGGTCTACTACCGTGGTCTACATCCGTGGTCTATAACCGTGGTCTACAACTGTGGTCTACAACCTCTATCTTGTTGAGAAATTGCACTTCTGCCTCAGTTTCCTGCTCAATTCTTGGCTCCTGTCTAGGACCGGAGGTCATCCCGGGGACCCAGAGTGCTCGCCTGGGATCCTGCAGGTGGGTGGTCCCCTGGAACCCCAACACCTCTCTGATCCTGCTCCAGACCACATATTTGGAACCACGCCCTGCCGTGCCTGACTCCAATCCCTACAGTCCGTGGGTCCCCCTGCGAAGATGCTCTTGCTTGTGATAATTATTAAAACAGGGGTTGCAGTATGTTCCAGATAGGTTGTATCTATCATTTAATTTCAATTCAATCCCTGTAACGACTCTGAGTGTTTCCGACACAGAGGCTCCAAGAGGTCTCGCCCCTGGGCCCTAACTCTCAGGATTGTCCCTTACAAAGGCTTCAGTGCCCTGTCGCACAGGAGGCTCCTAGGGGACAAGCCCCTAGCCCAAGTTCTCCCAGCAGAAGGTGGATACGCGCGTCCCTGCTCCATCCCCCTGCATGAAAGGTTCTGATCCAGGCAGAGCTGGACAGCGCCACCTCCAGGCAAGCGGAGGTGTTGACAGCAGCCGGTGGGCGCACTCTGGGGTAGGAAACTGCCTTACACATCCCAGCTCAGAGGGGGCTCAGGGTTGGGTCATTTTGTGCATCCACCTGGCTGGGCCACAAGATCCCAGACTCCTGGTTAAATATCCTTCTGGATTGGTCTTCAAGGATGTTTCTAGAAAAGATTAACATCAAAGTCAGTGGACTAAGATGTCTAGGGTGGGTGAGTTTCATCCCATCCACTGAGGGCCTCAGAACAAAAAGGCCAAGGAAGGGATAATTGTCCCTCTCCCTGACTCCTTGAGCTGGAGCACTGGTCTGTTCCTGCCCACGGACTGGAACGGCACCCGGTTTCCTCTGTTGGTCTCCAACTTCAGATAACAGATAGGGAGACTTCTCAGTCCCTATCACTGATGAGTGTTCCAGAGAGACCAACAGATAGACAGGTGAGAGATAGTGATAGAGAGATAGAGAGACAGCGATGATAGATAGGAAGATAGAGAGATGGATAATCAGAGACACCGCAGAGAGACAGACAGTTTTATTGGTTCTGCTTCTCTGGAGAACCCTGGTAAAGTACAGTCTCATACTTGGGGTGTTAGCAATTCCGTCATAGAACTTGAGTTTTGCAAGTGACATGTCATGGGACAATGCAGCAAGTTGCAAACACAGGAGATCTGGTCATTGCTCCCCACGGCACCCAGCCCTGCTCGTCGCCCCACAAGCACAGAGCTTCAGGGGACCCCAGAGCTCCTGGGGCCCAATGAGACTCACGGGGAGCCCAAGGTAAGTGTGTTCCACCAGTGGCTGGGTAAAGGGGTGAGCCTGCACAGAACCTGCTTCGAACACAAAAGGCAGGCACTGGAATGCTGAGAAGTGTGAACAACCAAAGAACTCGCCTATCCTTCCCTAACCCTGTGACTCCCCTCTGACTCCCGTGTTGGGATCAAGCACGCACGCTGAACACAGTGAAAAGTGAGATGAACCACAGGTGGGTGAACCGTATTTCCTTCTCCCTGGTCTCTGCTCGTCAGTGAGGAGGAGGGAGAGGGTGCCGTGAATATGCCCATACCGAAACGTGAAGTAAAACAGTCAAGGTACTTTGGGGTAGCATTTCCATTATCTGGTAGGATCCAAATTCATATGCACGTAACAAGCGATTAATGTGACTCGTGTAATTTCCATAGCTCTGCGTCTGAGCTGAATGTGCTTACATTGGCATGGAACACTGGCCTCGCCCAAGATAAAGATGGCTGGTACAGTTCATGCCTGCAATGTAAAATTCTATCCCCCTTTACTTAGAATGACATTAAATATCAAATAAAGAACCACCATGATAACTGGAGAGAGTGATCTTGAAAACAAACAAACAAACAAACAAAAAACAAAACCAAAAACTCTAAAACTAGGTTTCAGCACCTTTGACAGCATGTTTTTGAACAAGGCACCCTGTGTTTCGGTCTTGCTCTAGGTCCTACACGTTACGTAGATAGTCGGGAGCAGAACATTCTAAAACTGTCGGGGGAACTGAGTGGACTTTAACTCTCGCTGTACAGATGTGGAAACGGAGCAGGTGTCAAATCAGGAACGCTGCTCCGGCCTCCTGCCCTGCCCAGGGCTCCGGGGAGCGCACAAGCTGCCCAGGGCAGGAGCTTTTCTCAAAAGCTGCCCTGGGTCCAGGCCCCAGCCAGCCTGGCCTTCTTGAGCAGCCTCTTCTGAGAGCAGAGGCTGTCTGTTCAGCTGTTTTCTGAGAAAGTCCCAGGAACCCTGCCCCCCTCCCCAACAAAGTGTCTTTAGCCACGTGAACTCCCATGCTGTGAGGCCCGTGGCTCACGGAAAAACCCCATTATGGCCGACACAATGCATGAATGTCCAGATCGGCCTGGAATCCTGGCCTGGAATGCCGGCTTTATTCACTGTATTGTATCTGGATACAGAAGGGCGCCTTTTGGTATGGAGAGAAGAAGGGGGCGCGTCTTGCCTCGGGCCTGGGAGGCAGTGTCCACCCCATGGTTGCGGGGCCTCCACTTTCCCACGGCTCCTCCCCTCCGGCTCTGGCTTCATCCCACTGGCTTTGAATCTGAAGGTCTTTTCCAAGGTTGGCCTGTTCTGAACATCTTGGATTGGTGGACAAGAAAGGTGCTGGGCTGGGGAGGGGACAGGGCTGCACAAACAGGAGGCTGGACCGGGCGTTGGGGGCGGGGACGCCAGGGGCTGGGAAGGCAGCAGGCCCAGGAAGTGCTCCCCATGGCCTGGGTTTGGGAGCCCTGAAGCTGCCTTTGCTTTAGAAAAGGCGCTCCTGACAGCACTCTTTCTCCCAGGTTGAAAGAATTTCATTGCTCTGTCCCTAACCAGATCTGCTCCATGCTCCCCAAACTTCCCTCTCGTTGCTCCCTCCAGCTGGTGGCTGACCAGCCCCCTGCTCCTGGCTGGTGCATGTCCAGCAGGCCTGGCCTTTGTCCCTACAGCTCTCCACTCCCTTCCCTGAGCCCAGACCTCCACCTGCAGTCCAGCTTAGCCCAGGCCCTCAGGGCTCCTAACTTGAGACAGGAGGGATTTCGGCATCTGCCAGTCCTAGCGTTGGCCCCCACGCCACGGCTCCAGAGCCGGCACGGGCCCCAGCACCAGCCTGTGTCTCCTAGCCTGTCCCCCACCCCACCCCTTCTTTTTCTTAGAGCGAAACTCCTTCCTGTCTGCGTGTACTGGCCTCCGACGTGTGAAAGAACTCACTATCCAGAGACCCAGGTCAAATTTTAACCTGCTGCTCTACGGAGGTGGAGGCCTGGGTGAGTGGCCCAACGTCTCTGAGGTCCCGAATGCTCAGAACTCTCCAGGTGGTTGTGGGGTTTAAGCGAGTCAGACCTTCTAAACTGGAGCTGTGCGGCTGGAGGTTTTGAATCGTTTTTTAAATTTCCCAAGTGATTCTGCAGACCAGAGAGATTCTGGAACCACTGATAAAGAGACGTGCAAACACATAGCAAAGGCGCGCCAAGGAGGGTCAGGGTGAGGGGATAATTCTTATGGTTAGATTTTGGGGTCTCATGAGGCTTCTGTTGCCAAAACATTAATTTTCCAGGAAGAACAGCCTTTCGGTCCTCTGTGAGCCACTCCTGATAGAAGTAGAGAAACTCTGGGGGGCAGAGGACGGAGAGGGAGACAGCCTGATGGCTGTTCTAGGACCACAGCTCGGAGAAGGAAAGAGCGCTGGCCCTTCTCTCTACAAACCCAGGGTCCGAGCCCTGGTTCCCAGTGTCAGCTGCTACTTCCTGGCCCGTGACCTTGGGCAGGCACTCCTCTTTCCATCATCAGCTTCGGCATCTAGAAGGGTGGAGACAAAAGGTGCGTGTTTCCTCCAAGTGTGGTTGGTCCAAGGAATCGTGCATGGAAATCATGCAGGGACTTTGTCAAAGAGCAGAGGATGGGGCTTTACCCCGGATCTCCAAACCAGAATCTCCGCGGGTTTCTCAGCCAAGTCTGCAGCCCATTAACTTCAGGGAGCAAGTTGCCTACGATCGCTAAGGCCTTTCTTAGCTCTGATGTTCCAGAACAGTGTTCTCCGAAACCCACCCCATTAGCGAAGAAAAACACAGAGCATCTATTTCACTAGTGTACTTGGTTTTATGAAGTATATGTGTGTCTCTGATTACTAAGGTGTTTTGACTATCCCAAGACATAACCACAAATACCGATTTTAAAGTTGTTATAAAAACAAACATATCCAAAGTTTCTATGAGGAGGTGAAATTCTCCAAAAAGCCAAGACGACAATGAAGAACAAAGTTGGAGAAACGATACTGCCTAACTTTAAAACTTTCTGTAAAGCTACAGTAATCAAAACAGTGTGGTCTTGGCGGTGGGGTGGGGGGAGGACACATATAGATCAGTGGAACAGAACAGAAGGCCCAGAAAAAGAACCACATAAATATAGTCAACAGAAGTTTGACACAGGAGCAAAGCCAATATGGTGGGTCGATGATCGTGCTGGGACAACCGGACCGTCACAGGCAAAAAAAAAAAAAAAAAGAATCTTGACACAGGCCTGACACTCTTTTTTTTTTAATATTTTATTTATTTATTTGACAGAGAGAGAGGTCACAAGTAAGCAGAGAGGCAGGCAGAGAGAGAGGAGGAAGCAGGCTCCCCACTGAGCAGAGAGCCTGATGCGGGGCTCGATCCCAGGACCCTGAGATCATGACCTGAGCCGAAAGCAGAGGCTTAAACTGCTGAGCCACCCAGGCGCCCCCAGGCCTGACACTCTTTACAGAAAGTAACTCAGAGTGGATCATCACCTAAATGTATACCTCAAACTATAACATTCCCGGAAGGGACCACAGGAGAAAACCTAGAGGACCTTGGGTATGGTGATGCCATTTTAGACACAACCCCAAAGACATGATCCATGGAAGGAATCATTGATAATTTGGACTTCATTAAAATTAAAAACTTCGATTCTGCAAAGGACACTACCAAGAGAATGAGAAGACATGCCACAGAGTGGGAGGAAGTATTTGCAAAAGACTCACCTTTTGATATCATCATCTGATAGAGGACTGCGATCCAAAACACACAGAGAACTCTTACAACCCAACAATAAGAAAACAAATAATTGATTAAAACATTGGCTAAAGACCTGGGGCCCCTGGGTGGCTCAGTGGGTTAAGCATCCGACTCTTGGTTTTGGCTGAGGTCGTGATCTCGGGATCATGAGATGGAGCCCTACATCGGGCTCTGCCCTCAGCGCGAGACCATGAGACTCCTTCTCCTCTGACCCCCTCCCCAAACACAGTGCACTCGCTCTCTCTCTCTCTCTCTCTCTCTCAAATAAATAAATCTTTAATAAAAATGGCCAAAGACCTTCACAGGCACCTCACTGGAGAAGATGCACAGGCAGCAAGGAAACACATAGAAAGATGCACCATATCCCATGTCATCAGGAAATTCCAATTAGAACAAGAAGATACCACTATACACCTACGAGACTGGCCCAAATCCAGAACACTGGCAGCAGGAAATGCCGGTGAGGATGTGGAGCACAGGGAGCCCTCACGCATCGCCAGAGGGGACGCAGAACGCTGCGGCCACTCTGGAAGACGGTTGGGCAGGTTCTCACAAAACGAAACATACACTTACCCTACGATCCAATCACACTCCTTGGCATTTACCCAAAGGAGTTGGCCGTGTATAGCTACGCAAAATCCTACACAAGGACGTTCGTAGTACCTTCAATTCGTTATTGCCAATACTTGGAGGAAACCAAGATGTCCTTCAGTAGGTGAGCGGATAAATAAATTGTGTGTATCTGGACAATGGGACGTTGTATAGCACTAGAAAGAAATGCACGTCAAGCCACGACAAGACACGAGGACCCTTAAATGGATATCGCTAGGTGAAAGAAGCCAGTCTGAAAAGCCTACGTACCGCATGATTCCGACTACGTGACATTCTGGAGACAGTCAGAAGACCCGTGGCGGCCAGGCATGTAGGGAGAGATGGATAGAGGAGCACAGGGGATCTGCAGGGCACCCAAATACTCCGTGTGAGATTATAATGCTGGATACATGCCATTGTGCATCCAAACCCGTAGGATATCCAACACCAAGAGCTAGCCCTGGTGTAAATTACAGACTTCGGGCCACACTGGTGTGTCCGTGGTGGTCCATTAATCGTAACAGATTCCCCAGTGTGGTGGGAGATGCTCCTCAACAGGGAGGTTACAGGCGGGTGTGGGGCAGGGGTACACAGCCGTCTCGGGACTTTCTAGTTTCCTATGAACCCACAAGTCCTCGAAAACCAGGATTTTAAAAATGGACAGAAAGTCGGACATGATTGAAAATCCACTGTAAGAGGGACACCTGGGTGGCTCAGTGGGTTAAAGCCTCTGCCTTCGGCTCAGGTCATGATCTCAGGGTCCTGGGATTGAGCCCTGCATCGGGCTCTCTGCTCGGCAGGGAGCCTGCTCCCTCCTCTCTCTCTGCCTGCCCCTCTGCCTCCTTGTGATCTCCATCTGTCGAATAAGGAAATAAAATATTTTAAAAATAAGTAAAATAAAATAAAAATCCACTGTAAGGAAGTAGGTAGCCTCTGCCTCCCCGATTTGACCATGTAAAATACGGAGCCGCATTAACGCAAAGTTAAAGAAACGCAGTGTTTTCAGAGGTCAGGGTGTGGTGATAAAGCAAGAGCAGGGTCTGTGCTTCTGAGTGAGCACAGACAGAGAAAGTGACCCATCGGGAGGCAGGCAGCTGCCTAGTGCGCACCTGACCCTCCCCCAAGAGGGCAAGGATGCAGCTGCCTCGTGGGGGCCCGGGCTGGGCCGTCGCCCACAGAATTGCCTTCCTCGTGTGTTAGCAAGGGCTGCCTGCATGTTCTCTCTGTGCCCGCACGCATCTTCTTGCCCATTCTCCGTGCTGCAGGCAACCCTCTCCTAAGACTGCAGGGCTCTCGAGGAGGGCTGCGGCTGACTTTTGTGAGCATCTACTAAGTGCCAGTACGTGTGGTTAACTTCACCACCTACACCGTGGATGCACTTGAGCCACGTCCTTGAACTCACGTTACAGGTACCCAGATAAAGGCCCAAGGATGAGGATGGGTATTTTGTCCAAGGCGAGGCGGTCATGTCACTGGCAGGACGGGGATTCAAGGTAGAGTGTCTGAACTCTCTGCCCTGTGTCCTTCGGTGGGGGGACATTCAGAAGTGAATGCCTCTCTCTATAGATGGGGCCCCCTCCCCGCCCCTGGGAAACAAGACGAGGCCCCTCCCAACCCTTCCCTCCTCTGGGTAGCCTGAGGTCTGGGCTGGTCCAGGGTGTGCAACCCCCCAGCCCGCTTACTGTCACCCTGGAAATATCTGTCGGAGCCGTTCCCACCCTCAGCAAAGGTGGGTGAGTGCCGAGCCGGGCTGGGCAAGTGCTCACAGGCAGTTTGTCAACATAATTGATACTGCCAAGCAGAAGGCCGGTACAATGGACGCCTGCCGAGCAGATGGGGGAGGATGTGGAATCCCTATAATCTAGACAGAGGCGTGTAATTTAGGAAAGTGGATTTGTTTTTCTTGAATAACAGGGACAGATAACGCCGCTCCAAGTAGTCGGGACTGTCTTTGGAAAGCACAGACACTCATTATTTTCCTGTCCTGTGTTTCTAGCTCTTGTTCCAGAGGCATCCATCACAGCACGGCAACCCTGTGAGTCGGCCATCCTCGCCGGCCTCCTGGCTCTGGCTTCTGCCCCCTCCCAGCTGCCCGCACGTGGACACAGATGGCCCGCTGGGCAGCAGCGAGCTCTCCCTGGCGGTGGGGCATTGAGCAAGTCTTCAACCTCTCTGTGCTCCCGTTTTCTCCTCTTTGCAGTGGGGATAACTATCTTCCGTGTATTCACTCTTTCATTCACATGGAGTCTGTTTATGGAGCACTGATCACATGTCCTCTGAGCAACGACAGAGATGACTTACGGGCTGGGTCCAACCATCCATGAAAGGGCAGAGCAGATAGTAGATGCTGCGTACATCTTACCCCTTTCCTTTCCCCTCTTTCCTCAAACACCAGTTTATAAATCAGCCTCACATCTGCAAATCCGCTGTGGCTTTTGTCCTGTGCAGAAGAAAATCTGCATTTCCTTTCTAGGCTCTGCACATTTAAGCTCTCCAAGAAAAACGTATCTATCAAAATTTAAATCATCCTTCGACCCCCACGCCACTTCTGGAACTGCCCCCAGAAATACACGCAGGTAAGAACAGAGCGAGATATGCATAGAAAAATGTTTATTGCAGCATGTTGTAACTGAAAATAGAAGTGAATGTCACCATTGATCAGCTGAGGAATTGTGAAGGAAGTTGTGGTCTTTGCATCCAGCAGACTTAGAGACCCTGCCCCTCGCACGCTGTCTGCCTTGTGATGGGTATCTAAGACCGATGGGACGGGAGTACGGGCAGATGGAATGCGAGGGGAACTAGAGGAGCGGACATTGACGGGTGCCCCAGATACAGTGTTAGGCAAAGAAAGATTCAGACCAGGATGTGTACAGAGTATGTTCTCACTTTACAGAGTATGATGCGTCTGTACCAGACAGAACATCTTTGAACCTACAGGAAAAGTTAAGAAAGCCACAAGAGAATCACTTCAATAAAGATTTTTGGAGAGAAATGGGGAGCCCCAGGTGAGCCTTACTCATCTGTTTTATTTTTCCTATTTAACCACACAGCGCGAGCATCCCCCCTAGTAAGGAATATAGCCCTGTATCACCACGGGGGCCACTTCCCATCCTGTGTTTAACCGATCCCCTACTGTTGGACAGTTGGACCGTGGCCAATTTTTCACTTTTATAGACAGTGCCGATTTGAGCACTTTCGGGAACGTATTTTTGCATTATAAATAATACATTCTTGGACTTATAATTGCTGTCACTTTCACTGCTGCTACTTCTAGTCGTCTTTGATCACTGCATGCCATTTAGTGCATTTCAAAGTCAGGGAGTGGCTCAGCCTTTCACTAGTTCTCAGACAGAACAAACTGACCCCCGAAGCTCACTTTCCTCACCTGAGAAATGAAAGTGTATTCCTCCAGGTGCTGCCAATTAAGGAGAAGATGGCCAGCAGGGAGGCTCTGAGGTCTGGGCATCCACTCCCCATCCGCCCTCCCCCAACACACACACAACCCAGAGTCTTAGGAGAGTGGCTGATGCTGATGTAAGTGATTCTGAAGCAGGGATGCCCAGGGCACGGGGTTGGCACACAGAGCAGGACACCAGCCCAGGAACTGGCTAAGTGGGTTTGGTAGGGTCACACCATCAACTAGTGACACAGTCTCTGATTGAATTATTCCGAAGGGAGCAGGGGGGCAAGATCCAGTAGGAGAAGATTTGAATTGCCAGGAAATCAGAATTTGATTTCTTAGCGGATGATTGCAACGGATTTTCAGAAGTCAGAGAATCTCCGTGCTAATGGGAAACTTTTCAAGTCATCGGCAGGGTGGGCTATAGAAGACAGTGTAAGTTTCTATTTATTTATTTTTTAATAATCCCTTTTTTAAGATTTTATTTATTTGACAGACAGAGATCACAAGTAGGCAGAGAGGAAGCAGAGAGAGAGAGGGAAGCAGGCTTCCTGCTGAGCAGAGAGCCCCATGCGGGGCTCGATCCCAGGACCCTGGGATCATGACCTGAGCCCAAGGCAGAGGCTTTAATCCACTGAGCCACCCAGGCGCCCTGACAGTGTACGTTTTTAGAAGACAGACTGGACTTGAAGTCAGATGAACAACTGTGGCAAGTTTCTTAAAACCCCCAAGCGTCTGCTTGTGGATTGGTGCGACAAGGAACGTTACCATCCTTGCCGTGTGCCGGCGGTCAGAAACAGGGTACTGAGTGTCTACAAGTGTGTCTAGCACACAGGTGCTCACTCCATGGCCATTGCTGTCATCATTATTATTATTCTCTCTCCTGGAGAAGCTAGGGGGTTCCTGGAGGAGACAGCAAGTCAAAGAGTGTGTTGACCATGTACCCGCTCTCCCTGCCCTGGGCCAGGCACTGTCCCAGCCCTACCGATGCAACAATGACAGAATGTTCTGCCTTCTTGGATCTCGTTTCTGGCTGGGAAGACAAAGAATAAATACATGAGTATCAAGATGCTATCAGACAGGGGCTTCGAAGCGTCACAAACCCAGAAGGGGGCAGAGAGCTATGGGGCTGGTTTATTTATTTATTTTTTTTTTAAATGTTATCTTATTGTGGAAACAGTTAACATGAGATCTGCCTTCTTAATACATTTTTAAGTGTACGCTGCAGTTTGGTTAGCTATAAGCACTCTGATCAGTGCTAGGCTCTCCCTAGTTCCCCAGGGCAGACATGCAGCAGGGTGACAGACATTCCCCCGTTTTCACAGCCCATTCCGCCCTCCAGAGGTTCCTTTCCTTCAGGGTGCTAACCTTAAACATAAAATTTATTATATCAGCAAAAGTCGATTTATTCAGGAATAACAGAGAATTGCAACTCAGGACATGCACGCTAGGGCAAGTCCAGCACACGAAGGAGAGGAAGGTTATTTTGCAGAGAAGGAGAAGTTGGCGGGGGCTGTCCTGAAGGCAAAGTCCGCTGGAGAAGAGCTAGCGTCTAGGGTGGTGAGTTTCCTTGCGGGATGAGTTTCCACCCTGGCGGGCTTCTTGTAAGAGAAGCATGTACATCTTTCCTTGTGGGGACCTGTAATTGATGAGTCTTTCCCTCCTCTTTTTCCCTTGGAGCCTGTAACTGACCCATCTAGGATAGGAATCCCTGGCCCCATGCTTCCCCCTCTGGCTCCAGACCCCATTCCAGTGAGCTTTCCTTTTATTGATTTTCTTACCAGGGCCCAGATTTTACTCAACCCAGCTTTGCATCCCCAGTGTCCGATTCTAGTATGCTCGCAGCAAATGTTGAACTAAATTAAAAAATCCAAACTTGTAGCCATCTATGGATAGAACCGCGGATCCCCCTCCATTCTCCCACTCCATGGGAGACTTCCTTTACCTGTGGTGACAAGTAGGGGCTGAAGGCACCGCAGCTCCTGCTTCCGGACTAGCCTAGGGCTCCCTCTACAACAGGGAGGTCTGCCAACTCACCTCCCTGACTTGTCAGAGCCAGCCAGGGCACAGCTGCCTTCCTCGGGGACTCTACAGCATCCCACCCTGGCCATGCCCCTCCCCCTTTAAAGCACATCAGGGACTCCTGGTCGCCAGGCTTAAGTCACACTCCTCCGCAGGCCTCTCCACCCCCATCAACCACCTGGCCCTTGGCCATAACCCACCCTCCCGCCACCCCCCAGCCCTGACTCCAAGGTCTTCTCCCTCGCGGGGACAGGGGGCGGGGGGCTTCTCCCATTCCTTAGTCTCTGTGTCTGCAGTAGTGGATCTGGAGTTCGCTGCCTCCCTCGTGGTCTGACTCATCCTCCGTGTCCTTCACAGCGCTCAGGGTCAGTCGGCAACGCAACATGGCAGTCCGCTTCCCCGTGTGCTGGCTTTCCGTCCTTCCCCTCCAGCATGCGCGCAGACAAGCCGCCTGGGCTCGCCACTCTGAGACAGCCAAACACCGTGGGGACAAGCCCCAAGCGACAAACAGGACAAACATCGTGCACCCGGGACGACTCCCGTGGGCGGTTACTGTTAAACCACTTGTCTTCGCAGGATCAGGATGCGGCCAGATGTGACGCCCCTTACAAGCCCCACTTAAAACAGAGGCCCTGGGCTCCAGCAAGCACCCTTGAGCTGGTTGGGTTGTCTGCCAGTATCCACCAGCCAGGACCAGGCCCTTCCAGTCAATCAGGAGGAGGCCCTCTCCCCCTTGCCTCATTAGCGTATTTGACCCTGGGAACCTGTGCCTGAACTTCATCAAGTGCAGGTCCCTGGTCTGTATGGGGAGGTCTCCCTGAGCACCCTGAGCCCCCTTGATTCTGTGTCTCCCTGCTTCTGCTCGAGTTGCGGGCCCAGTAAAACTTGGCCTGTGCCTTTGACTTCTGGGTTTGGCCTGGTTTCTACCGTGGTTGGGCCAGAGAACCCGACTCCAGTAATAAATCCTCCTCTGCACCTGGATGGTCCTGGCACACAGGGGCATCTAACAGCTGAGAAGTGAGTGTGCCGCTCCCTACCCTACCTTGACTCTGATGAGCAGGGCCGCTGCCTCAGCCCCTCAGCATCCCACAGCGGCGTCTGTTTTCACCAGCACACCTCCTCGGCTTCCTTTGGAAGACACCTGACACTGCACCAAGGGGTGCCACGGGGCGCTCAGGAACCAGGTGTGGAGTGGACGGTCACGGGACAGCTGGGAAGGATCGCAGGAGAAGAAGGAAGCGGCTGGATTGCCGAGAATTCCCTGCTTGTTCACAAATTTGCCCTCTACTGTCTATGAAACGCTACTAAGCAGACAGCCAAAGACGTCCCAGGGTTCAGAAGCCTGTTTGGAAGTCGGGGTGAGGGGATGGAGGAGGTCATCCGGATGAAGACATGCTCTCATCTGGTTCAAAATACCCCTGCCTGTGCTGTTTTTAGGAACAGAGTCAGGGGTATTTTGTGCTGTTTTTAGGAACAGAGGTCAGGGGTATTTTGTGCTGTTTTTAGGAAAGGAGGTCAGAGAGAAAAGGTAAGGAGCCCCCTGGGCTAACACTTGTCGCTTCCCTGCTGCTGGGGGTTGGGAACCCTACAAAAGGAGGCAGGAGCGTTCTGTGGCTCAAAAAGAAGAGGCGGTAAAACAAAACTGTTTGTTTTCCGCCCCAGAGACCCAGTTTTCTACTGAAACCGAAAGTGTGCTCCCAGGAGGAGCACGAGCTCAGAAAGGCAAATCCCGCAAAAAGAGAGTTAAAGTATGGGATACAGGATTGGCTATTAAGCCACAGGTGTTCTATTATCTCTATTCTGGTCCAGCCTAGAAGGGTGCCTCCGGGAAGGTGCTGGAGAGGCAACTGACCGAAGCCCTGAGTTCATGGTGTTTCAGAAATTGATGCAGGGGAGGTGCCTGGGTCCTGCCTCAAGATCCTCTGACCCATAGGCAGGACTCTTAGCAATGCTGACTCTAGCTTGAGATCTTTGCTCACTTCTCGTCAGACCTACCTGGCTCCTGGCCCCCTCTTCTGAGAGAGCCTGGCAGGTGACAGAAACTCTCCAGGCCTTCCAAGTCCTCATCTAATAAGGGCAGGGATCCACCCCTCTCCCAGGACATAGGGAGAGCCACAAATGGGGCCACCTGTAGGAAGAGGCAGGTAGGTGCTGGGACTTGTGGGGTCCCTCCTTGAGGACAAATGGCAATGTCATCCCCAACCCCTTACCCCGCTAAACTTTCCAAACCGGCCTGCAGCTGCTGCCCGCGGGGGGCGGGGAGGGGGGCTATTTCAGACCGAGCTGTAAAAGGGACCAAAATATCCGGTGCGGTCTATAAGTGGACAGGGAGTGTCAGCCCCTGTCCCAGGCTTCCTAGGGCGGCCTCTCCACTGCCTGGAAGCCAAGCTGCCCCTGCCCCTTCCCGCAGGGGCGCACCCTCCCGCCAGCTTGGCTCCCGCCCCCCCCAGGGCACAGACCTCGGCCCTCCCGGCGCCGCCTCCGCCCCTCCCGCCGGGCCTCCTTGCGGGCCCGCCCACCGCCGGCTCCGCCCTCCTGGCTCCCAGCTGGGGGCTCCCACTGCCAGGCCACTTTGCCCCTGGGGGGACCGAGCAGCTTTGTTCCTGAGCAGCAGCTGGGCTGCCTGCCGCCGCTGCTGCTCTCCCCGAGGACCTGTCTCCCCTCTCCTTATGTTTGTGTTTCTCAGGCACTTTCTGTTTTATTTTCCAAGTTCGAAGACTTACCTTTTTACCATATTTCTTTATAGTTACTGATTTTAAAACTAGCTCTTTCTCGGGACCCCTGGCCTGGGGGAAGCCTTCAGACTTATTCCAAGTTTTGTTTGGAGATTGAAATTGCAAAATTTTTTGGTGGGGGGAGGGTGAGCCGTGTTTGCTGGCCGGTGACCCCCTCCCCGCAGGAGGGGGCTGCCTGGGGCTGGCTGCTTCTCCAGACACTGCTTCTGCTGGGTCCCCGCCCTGGACTGGGACTGGAGCTGGTACCCCTGCGAGCTTCTCCCTTGCCAGGTAAGGCGGGGGTCTCTTCTCTGGAGGCTGCTGGAGGTGACGGGGCTTTAGGCTTGGGCCCATCTGTCCTGGGTGACGATGGGTGAGGCCTGGGTGCATGGAACTGGGGAGACTGCCCTCTCCAGACTGAACTGTGTCCTTCTGGGGCTTGAACTGGGGAGGGGCCTCGTTCCTGAGCTGACAGGTCTCTGCTTTGCGAACCTCAGAGTGAAATGGAGCAAAGTCAGTGACCAGTGACAGACAAATCCTGTCTGGTTTTAGGTGAGCCGCTGGGAAGGCAGGAGCCCAGGGATGACTGGGGTGTGTCAGATACAGGGGCGGCTTTCCAAGTTGCTACTTTTCAAAGTTGTTGAGATCTCCCAGCCTGTTAACCTTCCAGTAAGGAATGTGGAGTAAAAGCCAGAAAGGAGGGGGAAAAGGAAAGAAAAAGAGAAACAGCGGAGGAGAGAGAGAACAGCGTACCTTCAGTTTTGCATTGTTTCCAAGGAATTTTGCCTTTTTGGTCTAAATTTAGATCTCTTTCCTTCTGAGCAGTTTATTACCCCTTTCTCAATGGTAGCAAACCCCAGGGCCGGGAGGGGGGTTGTTTTCGCCCCTTTTTCCTGCCCGTCCTCCAGTGTAGCAGGCCAGAGGTTCCGGTCCCAGGTGATGAAGTTTGAGTTGGATTAGTGGTGTTATCAGACCATGTGCCCTCACTTCTCCCCACTCCCACGGAGACTCCGAGATGCCAGTGGCCACACTTGCGGGGCATCCCCTGAAGAAGGGGCCACCCCGTCGGCCGGTCCTGGAGTGCTGGGCTGCATCCCTCTCCATGGAACTTCCTCCCGCTACTGGATCATCTCCCAGAGCTTTCTGCACAGGCGCCTCTGTCCCCTCTGTCCTTGTGCAGGCCATTCCAGCCCCCAGTCAGTCTTGTTGATGCTCTATGTCCATCAAAATCCCAGACAGCCGTGAGAACGCCCTGGCTTTGGGAAGAACTCTGGGACCCCTTCTAGTTTATTTCCTAATTGCACTGTTTCGGGAAAGTTCTAAATTCCAGGGCTTCGGTGTGGTCTGAGGCCTCTAAGAGGGGGTGGGCTGCCCAGTGAAGGACAGAATCTCCTAACCCTGGCGCTTTATGGGGCTGCCTGAGCTCACAGACTGTCCAGTGAGCCCCAGTGTCCTCATCTGCCAAGCGGAGGTGATGGAAGGGGAGCGCAGGGACCGTTCCGGGAGAGCAGGGCTTCGGGAAGGCACACACCACGTCTCAGAAGCCTGTGCCTGTTAACTCCCCGGAGAGGTGGAACCTCCAGCCCATCCTAGATTTTGTTGTCCCTCTGCTGCTGAGGGGCTGCCCGTGACTTTGGGAAATTGTCACTCTGTGGTTGTTGGGGCTCTCATTGCAAGGAAAGATATTGGAAGCTAGGAACGGTTTCTCTTCTGGAGATGCATGAATGGCCCTTAGGGGATCCAGGGGGCCTTTAAAATAATCAGAACAGGGGTTTGTAAATGTCACTGGGTGTTTGAACAAACTTCTCTGCATCTCAGAATGGTTCAGTAAGCAGCTCGCGGACTTAGCCAGCCAGAGTTTTAATGTTTCACGGGTTGTGCTATTTTTTTATTTATTTTATTTTTTCTTAAATATTTTATTTATTTATCTGGCTGAGAGAGAGCACAAGTAGGCAGAGCAGTAGACAGAGGGAGAGGGAGAATCAGGCTCCCCGCTGACGAGGGATCCCGATGCTGGACTCGATCCCAGGACCCTGAGATCGTAACCTGAGCCGAAGACAGATGCTTAACTGAGCCACCCAGGCGCCCCACAGGTTGTTTTAAAACTGATTTCATTACTTGCCAGTAAGCTGTTCAGCAGACTTTATGTACAAACTGTAAACTTTGGTGTCTCTTGAAAAATGAGAAGACGGGACAACTTCTTCCTTGCGTAAGATCTGCGCGGCCACGCACTTCAGCGAGGGATGTGTCCTCTCCGCTGGTCCGCGGTTGTCTGTCTGACCAGCGAGGGTCTCCTTGGACCCCGGAGTTTTCCAGCTCACACTAGATGCGCCGCCTTCTCTCTCCCCCTCTGATTCCATTCTAGAGGGGTGCAGATAAGTAGAGAGAAAGCAGGATTCCTGGGAACGGAAGCCATGGCTCACAGGGAGAGATAATTGCCACCCCAAGAAAGGTCAGCGGGTGTGGAGGACAGTAGCTTTGTGGCCGCGGTGGCCTGCAGGAACGTCATGTAGGAGATGCCGCTGACCTGCTCTCTTCGTTCCCATAGTGGATGTCCGAGGTCCTAGTGAGGGAAGTTTTGTTGGACGCTGGATTCTAGTGCGGGAGGGAGAGCTGTGCAGGGACCGAAGGGATCCACTCATGGTGGGGGAGAAGGTCCCCCAACACTGGAGGTATTTCAACCAAGCTTGGATGGCCATTTCAAATAGCTGGCAGATGGCTGAGCTGAACTTCGAATGCTTGGGCCTGGTGGACATTCAAAGTCTTTTTCCCAGCTCGAGGTACGGCACTTCCTAAGAGCTTCCTCTCCAGCCTCAAAATTCGACTAGTCCCCTCCTGCCTCCTCTCTTCCTTCAGTGCTGCTTCTGCTGCTGAAGGCTAGCACACTTGTGTGCGGTCACTAGGGGTCAGGACGTGGGAGCTCTAGGTGGCATTCCTATCGCGGATCTATCAGCAAAGAAATGAAAGACCAGGCTTTGAACCACTTACCTGAGGACAGGGAGAGAGGGGATGCGGAGTCAGGATTCAAAGCCACTTCTGGGGGATCAAAGTCCATTGTTATTTCAACAAAGGCCCTTTTTCTCAGGCTGGGAGGACTTGCCCTCAGAAGGGAACATTGTTCCGGAGGCAGACCTACTAGGGGAACCAGAAAATAGAAAATGAGAAGAGCCTACAGTCATTTTTAGGGTGGGAAAGGTCCCTGAGGATTTCGTTAGCCGATCCACTACTCAAGAACTGAACACATGTTGTGATGAGCACTGGGCGTTATAAGTGACTAAGGAATCTTCAGCACTACATCAAAAACTAATGATGTGCAATATGTTGGATAACTGAACATAATAATAAAAAAAAGAATAGGATACATGTTAGGATGCACGACAAATGTAACTGCAAAATTGAGGAAGACCAAGATTGGTAGCAGAGGAAAAGTGCAATTCCCCATTGTACAGATGAGGAAACAGGGTCCAGGAAAACATGAGGGACTTGCCTGCTTCCTATTCAGAGAGAGGTGGGTCTCAAACTCAGGTCTCGTGAGGTGCTGGGACGCAGAGCAACCGGCCCTCTGTCTTCCTGGCCAGGACTTAGCATTGTGCACGCGCGGGCATGCACACATATGTGTGTATGTGTGTACGTGTATGTTGGGCAGGGTTGGTACCATTTTATACTGCTTCTTAAAACTTCTTCAAGCAGGTGAGCTAAACATTCCCACATGCTAGGGCAGTGAGCCTCTCCGTGCACGCAACTTCCCACCTGTTGCCATGACCTTCTCTGATTATTCCTGAGGAATAGGGTTTCTGGGTCAAAGGAGGCGGGCATGTTCATTTTTTCAGGAGGTCTCAGGACCGAGCATTCATGAGAGGCTGAATGCCAGGTAGTGTCATGGCACAGAATAAGGGAAGTCTTGATGGATACCCAGGGAAGGTGTGGAGGTCGGACCTGCCAACGCTGTGGCTGCAAAGATGCCAGAATCCTTCTGTGACACAGCTAGCTGATGGCCGAGCCCCCTCCTACTGCCCGTAACCGAGGCCAGGTGCCTAAGGCAATATGCTCCCAGTTCCTGGAAGCTGGCTCCTTCTAGTTAACGCTGGCTGTGTTCTGGTAGAAATGAGAGTATCATTTTAATTTTTATTTAAAGTTTGGTTCATTATAAAATATTGCGGAGAAAAGGAACTGACGCTGTCTTTTTGTTGGAACTAACTCGGGGGAGAGTCTCTGCTGTAACTGCGACTGGCAGATTGGGGAAATTGGCGCTGGCCCTGACTGCCTGACAGCCAAGTTGTTGGGGACGGTATGCCCCTGCATCCTTAAAGACAAGAAAAAGCAAACTGACCTAAACGATAAAAGAACGTGTCATTTAAAAATAAAACAATGGCAAGCTTGTTTGTGATTGTGGATTCAGAGTGTCTGCGTGTGGTTTTGCCAGATACCTGGTAAATCCCTCCTTCTAAGGGCTCTTTCACCTGAAGAAGGTTCTAGAAACATCCCAGCCACGTCGCCCAATCTCCCTATCTGATGACTGCCTCCCATGTCACTTGGGTGCTTGGTCACCTTCCCCTGGTCCACCTCAGAAGCAGAGGAGTCATCACTTACCGGAGCAGCCTCTCCGATGCCTTGTTGAATATCTGGTGAAATAGTCTTTCTTTTATTGAATTGAGAGCTGTCCTTACTGCTTCCACTTGCCAGTCCTTATTTCATGTTTTTGGAGCTATTTAGCATAATTTAAATCCCATTTCTGAGGACATTTTTTGAGCCCTGTAAAAAAAATAATGTGGCCCTGAGCCTATCTGAGACTGAGGGCCAACGGGTGCCAGACTGGGTGTTTGGCTTTCTTACATTGTTTATTGCTGTGAATTTAGCTCCGTTCTTCCCTGCTGTGTGAATGGACAAACCGAGGCTTCGGACAGTCCCGCGATGGGTCAGCTGCAACAGAATTGGGATCTGAACCCATGTGTTAGCGGAAAGCTCATGCCCTTACCCAAATTTCCAGACTGAGTTTATAAGGCAAATGTATGGAATTGATACAAAGAGGCATATACACCATTTGGAAGTGCCTTTTACTTGTTAAAAAAATATTTCTCATTAAAATAGCTTAAATTATAAAAGTGGTAAAAGTGTATTGTTGTAAGTGAGGCAGGATTAGCGACCCCTGCATTCGCCCCCTTACCCCCCTCCCCTTAACCAATAGTAACATTGTGGCAAATAGCCTTTTGCAACATTATATCCAAACCACACACATCAATCAAAATCCAGTGTTTAAACAGTTTGGGAACAATAACAGCGAGTTCTAAAACACGTTTATGTAGCACAATGTCTGGCCCCTAGGACTGGACTCCATGAATACTGGAAAGGTTGAATTGCACTCTGTTCTGCTTGGTCTGATGTTTGCTGGAGGGCACTGAGCAGTGGGGCAGTGGTCCGCCTTCGCTTTCAGCAAAACTGATGGTCAGAATGAGGCCCTGGGTGGATTGTTTCCAGGCCTCAGGAGAAACACCTATTGCAACCTAACCTTCTTCCTTGCCCTGGAGCTGCCATGGGCAAGTCGCTTGGGCTTTCTGAGTATCTTGGGTTCTTCGAGCCCAGCACCTCATGCTACCGACAGCTCCATGCCCTCTGCTCCTGTAACCCACCGTGGGCTTGTCTGTTTCTGCCACTAGGCAATGAATGCCTTTAGATCACGGGTTTCCCATTCTGTATCTATGAACTGCTCGTGTCTACATGATGCTGGACATGGTGGGAACACAACTGATCTTTATGGAACAATGTCATTTCAGAATGGTGTTAATTTAAGTGGCTGGCACAAAGTAGGTATTGAATTAATGAAACTACAATTTATTTTACTTTTAGATTTTATTTACTTGACAGAGAGAGAGATCACAAGCAGACAAAGAGGCAGACAGAGGAGGGGGGAAGCAGCCTCCCCACTGAGCAGAGAGCCTGATGCAGGACTGATCTGAGGACCCTGGGATCATGACCTGAGCCAAAGGCAGAGGCTTTAACCTGCTGAGCCACCCAGGTGCCCCTGCAATTTAGTTTAAATCACAGTTAAGTCAGTGAGTGCAATATCAATATTGGAGAAGTCATAGGGATATTTACGCCACCTGGCACGGTGTCCCCCCACTGGTGTGCTCAACATCAGCCACTCAGGAGGGGCTCTGTTTGATGACCAGGCAGCCCAGGGACCTGCCCATTGTTGAGGCCCGCACTGAGCCCGGGGACTGGGCTTACACTGGCAACAGTAGGTCTGGCTCAGGTCTGAATTTGGCCCTCCTGTTTGCAAGCTGTGTGGTTTCCAGCACCATTTAGAACATCTCCTGGCGGGGGCACCTGGGTGGCTCCGTCCGCTGAGCATCTGCCTCAGGTTTGGGTCTTGATCCCAGGTTCCTGTGATAGAGCCCTGGGTTGGGCTCCCTGCTCCGTGGGAAACCTGTTTCTCCCTCTCTCACTATAGCTCCTCCTGCTTGCTTTCTCTCTCTCTCAAATAAATACAATCTTTTTTGTTTGTTTGTTTTGTTTGTTTTTTCTTTTTTTAAATAGAACTTCTCTGTGCAGGAGCCCAGGGAGGGGCTCTGATGGCACCGAGTGTCAGCCTAGGCGTCTGGGATCTCTGGGGGATGAGCAGGTCTGACATCCTTAGGTCCTCATAGGTCAATTTTCTACCTTCACAAGGTCACTGGGGCTCCAGGACTTCCCTTTAGCCACACTAGTTTGTTCTTAGACTAGGAAAGAAAGTTTCTGAACCCACTAGATCACCCCTCACAAAGTGATGTAGTAGCTGCGTGGATATATGTAAATGTAAATATCTATAGCCCTTGCCTCTTTGGTTAGCCATCTAACACCAGCTCTTCCTGGAGCGCCTGCATGGCTCAGTGGGTTAAGCATCTGACTTTGGCTCAGGTCATGATCTTGGGGTCCTGGGACTGACCCCTGCATCAGGCTCCTCCTGCTTCCCCCCCTGCTCCTGTTCCCTCTCTCTCTCTCTCAAATAAAATCTTTTTTTTTTTAATAGCTTTTCCCACAGGGGTACATTCTGTTACTATTTATCATGCTCTGAATGTAGGGGTGCTTAGGGACTGAAGGACAGATACAACGCAGCCCAGATGCCAGAATGTTCGGTGCGCTAAGGGTGAGGGTTCAGGCGCTCCATGCTGGGGAGGACAAAGGAACACTTCACCGCACAGTCCACCACTTACCAGGCACCAAGGACTCCCATAGACGTGGGCACTGAGTGTTTCTGTGCATCGCACCCTCCCCCCCATGACTTCTGCAACAGTCCCGGAGCTATGCAGTCATTGCCTTATGTAGGAGGGGAGACCTGGAGAGGTTAAGAGACCCATCTAATGACAAGATAAGCGCAGATGTCCCTGCTCCCCATGGCTCCCCGTGGCTCCCTTCCCTTCTTCTCATCCCTCTGTGTCAGAGCGTGACTTGTCAGGACTGCGGTTCCATGGAGGGCTTCCAAGAGCCAGAACACCTAAGCTGAGTCTCCGAGGAAGAGAATTCGCCACACCGTTTTAAATGGCTTGTTTCTCCTTTGGGCCATCCCCCTACGGGGGAGGGTCCCAGAGGCAGACACTCTGCCTTGCTTATCTCTATCTTGGGGACTCTGGCATGGCCGTGGGGTGGGTGGGGCTACAGTGTACGTGGCAGGACTGAGCATTTGTGTGGGTGGGTTGGGGGGGGCATGATGCTGTGGGTGAACGAGGAGGCCAACACACGGGGGGCGAGGAATGAGTGAGTGGGTGCGGTCATCCACAGTGCCACGTTTCCATCAGCCACGTCTGGTTGGGTTTTCAGGTGAAAAGGAAAGGGGGAGGGTTTGTGACGGTCTTTTGCTCAAACAAAACTTTTCAAGAGGCTTTTCTCCTGTCCCTCTTGTTGCAAACTCCCACCAGGGAATGCGCAGGCTGTGTTTACAAAGCTCGACTTTGCCGGGCACTGCACAGCGCAGTGGAAACGAATGGAGCCCCTCCCACAGATCCCCTTGATGGGGAGACATTCCAGGGCTTCCCCTTGGCTTGGTCCTGGGATCTTGGCACCATGATGCCAAAGCCACGGGCTCCTTTAGCAACGGAGCTGGAGAACCCCACACTGTGACAGCTCAGAGCCCTCTAACAGGAAGGAAGTTGATCCTGCAGAGCCCGTGCACCTGGTGCATCCCCGTGTATCCCTGACCTTCTTCACACGCTTGTGGCTGCACAACGACAGGGACGTAGTGGGGTCTGAGGCCATACCTCGGGAGAATAGAAACACTCTTAACGAATAGGACAAGACTGTAAGTCCTGTGCGAATCCGCAAGCTTACTCTTTCGCAGGGAGTAGCAAGTTCAAGGTTATTTTAAAAAAAAATTTTTTTTAAAGAAAATCTAAGAGATCTTCCCATTATTATTGAAGTGAAATACAGTTACATATAGTTCAGACACTCAACCCACTGATTCATTTGTTTCTGTGACATTGATACATGGGGGGCCTGCTGAGTGCCTGTCACCATCTAGGCACAGAGGAAGAGAGACCAGAGACGCCATCCCTAGGTCTAAAGGAGCTCAGTGGAAAAGATAGGCCAATAAGTAGGTCAGTTTTGTTTTATTTTTTAAAGATTTTTTACTTTTAAGTAATGTCCGTTTCCAATGCGGGGATCAAGCTGAGTCTCGGAGGAAGAGAATTTGCCACACCGTTTTAAATGGCTTGTTTCTCCTTTGGGCCATCCCCCATCAAGAATCCCATGTTCTACTGACTGAGCTAGCCAGGCCCCCCTAAGTAGGTCAACTTTAATACCACTTGTGGGGTGCTAAACTTAAGGGTCTGTGGGAGCCTAAAAAAGATAGCGATACACTTCTTGCCTAGGAAATCAGGGAAGGCTTCCTGGAGGAGAAAGCACATAGGCTGGGTTTTGAAGTAGGACTCAGTAGGAGTCTGCCTGGCAAGGAAAAGAAAGCATCACTGAGGCAATGTCAGAGACTCAGGAAAAGAAAATACTGGGGAGGGGGCGTCTGAGTGGCTCATTGGGTTAAGCCTCTGCCTCCGGCTCAGGTCATGATCGCAGGGTTCTGGGATCAAGCTCCACATCAGGGTCTCTGCTCAGCGGGGAGCCTGCTTCCCCCACTCTCTCTCTCTCTGCCTGTCTCTCTGCCTGCTTGTGATCTCTCTCTGTGTCAAATAAATTAAAAAAAAAATACTGGGGTTTTGGAGGAAGAAAGAGAAGTCTTTGCGTTTGGAGAATAAGATTCATGAGGTCAGATGTGGGGGCCATGAACCTGGAAATGGAGATTGGGGTCCAATTGAGAAGGGCCACAAAGAGAAGACTTTAAGGCAGGAAATGACAGGAACAGACCGTCTCCTCCAATAAACTCTGTGCTGATGGTGAGCAAGCCCTTTGAAAACTCAGAATATGACATGGAAATTTCTAATTTGGTCCAGGGGTAGGAATCTCCTTCTCAGAAGGGAAACTGTCCTCAGAGCTTATGTGGAGCGTATAGCCTCCAGCAGAGAGGGGATCAGAGACTACAAGGTCTCTAAAGGTGGAAACACCATAAACCCACTTATTGGAGCCCACAGGGAGGGAGGACCCTGCTCCCCTGGAAAGGGGAGTCAAGCGCCTGACCCCCCCTTGGCAACCACCCTGTCCCTCAGCTTCCCCATCTGAAGATGGCTAACGCCTGTCGAACTCCCTCTTGTTCCAACAAGCACCCAGCCCCTCTGCATGGCCCAGGACTTCATCCTTCTCCCCTAGGAAAGGGGGAGCCTTCATAAGGCGGCTAGAGCACTATTTATACCCATTGCTTCATCAGACCAGACGCTGCTCAAAATAAGTTAAACAGAAATATCTTTCTGTGTCCTCAGGACCCTGTAATCTGAGACAGTCTCTTGTGAAATGCCCCGACACAGTGTATCTGGAGGGGGGTAGACAGAAAGAAGCAAAAGAAGAAAATATTGGGACAAATGTCACACCAAAGTTGTAAAAGACCTAAGGACGGGGTGCGGCTTCCCTGAGATGCTAGAACGAACCAGTGGAGTGTTAAAGAGTGTTTGCAGGGAGGGCGGCCTCCTGCCCTGGGCTGCCCTTTGGGCCCCGGAGGGATGCAGGTGGGGGACCTGGATGGATCTGGGCAGTCTGCCTTGCAGAGCAGTTGAACTGGGCTGTTCTGGGAAAGCCTGTCTAAACTGGGTTGGGAACTGGAGGCAAGATGTAGAGTGAGAACTACATTTGAGCAGTGAGGGACCCTGCCTGCGGGAGCCCGGGTGAGCTCCAGAGAGCAGGGGCCCTACCTGAGGGCCTAGCTAAGCGCACACCTGCTCTTTGGTTTGCAAGAGAAGAAACCACAGTGCAGATGGGCTTGAGTTGAAGAAGGGAAGGCAGGGAGGGGGTTGCTTTGGGCAGCACAGCTCTGGTGCCTCTGAACTTAAGGCAGCCCTGGGTTTGGTGCTCAGGTGATGGATGTTACCTCCTTCCCCCAGTATGTGGCCTCGTTCTCCACCAGGCTCCCCTGTGTCATGATGGCCTTCGGTATCTCTAAACCTGGCACCTGGAGTAAAAACAAACCTCTCTCTGGAAAACTCCCCGGAGGGCCCAAAGGCGGCCCAGCTTGCTCACCTGCTTGACCCTTGTCCTATTCCAGCCTCCGGGGGGATGTGGAGTCTCCACTGGTCTAGTCCGGTCTCGGGCCACCCCACCGGCCAGGCGGAAGGTACGCCCTCCCGTGAACCACATCAACGGAGCATGGGAGCGGAGTTTTTGGCAAAAGCAAGAGGTGAATTCTGCTTCCAGAAGAAGGGAGTCTAGAGGGGTTAAAGCAGAGGTGGGGGCAGGTAGGAGACCTTCCCCGGGGGTGCAGGGGCACAGAGGAGGACGGACAGGAGTGGTCTCGGGGTGCCCAGTTCTATGGCCCTTCTCTTCCCACTGCCCTAAAGGCCTTTAGACTGAGCACCTTTCTGGAACTGGGAAAATGATTCAAAGTCAGTGAGCATTTCCCTGTGTGTTATTTACAGCAGAAAGCTCTGAGCACTGACATTCCAGGGCCCACAGTCGGCCCTGGGCGGTCCTTCCCACTTACGTCTTGATTTCCTTCAGGAGGCAGCCAGGAACCCCCGGAGAGTGTGGCCCTGAATGTTGATCCAGCCTCTGCCATGGATAACCATGTGCTCCTGAGCAACGTCGTGGCCTGGGGGTTCCGGACAGTGAAAGAGGACGGGGCTCTGAGCACACGAGGCTGTTGTGGGGGCCTTTCCGGCACGGCTGCACACCTGCTGTGTGGCTGGGGCTCTGTGCCTTACTGGAGTCCACGTACAGTCAGGTCTGACCCGGAGTGCCACCAACCTTGAGGGGATCGCTGTTAGGCGATGGTTCTCCTAGTCACCTGTCGGGCCTGTCAGTCAGACCCAGGAACTGGGTTTGGTTAATAGTGGTTAAGAGTAAAGTCCTTGGCAGCCGAAGCTCAGTGGCTCAGTGGTGTATGGGAACGAAACCCCATAGGTTCCTCTCTTTGCTCTTGGCTGTGTCTGATCAGAGTCCCCTCTCTGTTCCGGTAACAAACCATGGCCACATCCCATGACTTTGTGTTCACGTTCAGGGACTACCAAGCCTAGTCCATCCATTCCAGCCCTAAACTGTAATCCCTGCCCCCGTCCCACGTAGTTACCCAGGGTAACCTCTGTCCCGAGGGAGCTGGTGACGGCGCTGGGGGTGGTTGACCTTTTCCTTTCCCTCCCCCCTTCTCCCTCCTTACCTCCTGCGGTGGCAGCAGGGGCCGCAGGTGCCGTCCTGCTGGCTGCCTCTGGTGCTGCTACTGCACTGCACTCCGGGGACCCAGGGGGTGACTCTAACGGAGACCCCCGGCTTGGGAGAGCTCTTCTGGTCGGGCTCTCCCTTGCCCCTTGCATTTCTGCCCTGCAGCGCCTCTGGGGCCGCTTACAGCTGCAGTCTCCTCGTGCCAACAGCTACTCTGGTTGGGTACCAGCCCAGCAACCCAGGCCTGCCTCCCTTTTGTGGTGTTTCTGTCGCTCCTGGGACCTCACTCGCTCATGCCACATGGAATCATGGGAGTGCACGCGGTCCCCTTCCCGATCCTGCACTGCCTGTTCGCCTGTCCTCTTCCCCTCAGTCACAGAAGGCCAAGCTGACATGCAGTCAGTGACAGGAGACTGGGGGTAGGGGGTTGGTCCAAGCCAACCTGGCCAGGTCCATGATGGGACGCTCTGAGCTTTGTCCGGAGGCTGTGAGGGCTTACGGCAGGACTCATCCACGAGCCTACGGACCAGATTTGTGCAATAGGGGCCTCACTGGGTTCTTGTAAGCACGTGCAGACCATGAGACCCCCCAGTCGGGGGGAGTCTGAGTGCTGGGGCCACTTCCTGAGCTGCTGGTTTCAGGAATCCGGAAACAGAGTGAGACCCCTCTTACTCCTCTCCATGCCCCTCTTTCTGGACGGCTGGTTCCTTCCCATTATTCAGATACCCGTCCAGTGTCCCCATGTGGAACACTGTCCTTCTACGAAGTGTGCGCACTGTCCTGCCCCGATCAATACCTGTGACTTCGTCCGGCTGTGCTCACATCCATTCTTCTCTGACACCGTATTACTGTTCACGCACGTCTGTGCTGTGCTCTCCTCTCTTCCTAGACAGCAGGCTCCATGGAGCCGGGGGCGTTGCTCTACCCAATGGTTAGAAAGTGCCTGGCACGTGGTCCGGGACGTGGCAAACAGTGGCCGAGTTGATAAATCGACAAGTCCACAGACCGTGCGGGATAGGGAAGCAGTGAGCGCTGGCTTCAGGGCGAGGGTCGCCTTCCGAGACCCCCCCGGGGCCAGTTGAAGGAACACACGTCATTTGAAGACTAGACAGAGCTTGAGTCTCATTCACAAACTCTAGCAGCTGGGAGAGAAACGACGGGCATCCTGCCTCTTCTTAGGAAAAAAACAAAACAAAACAAAACAAAAACAGCAGAGAGGAAATATTTTGAATTCCGCAGCGTAAAGAAGGAGGCCACGTCCCTCACTCCATCTCCTCCTCCTTCGGTCAGATGAGTCCCGAGCTTTGGCGGTCGGCGTAGGGCTTAAGTGGATTCCATTTTTTAAAAAAAAAGATTTTATTTATTTGTCAGAGAGAGAGAGAGAGGGAGAGCGAGCACAAACGGGGAGCTATTGGCAGAAGGAGGAACAGACTCTGCTGAGCAGAGAGCCCGATGCGGGACTTGATCCCAGGACCCTGGGGTTACGACGCGAGCTGAAGGCAAACGCACAAGCAGATTCCATTTAAATCTTGTGATGTGCTGATGAGGGGGACAGGGAACTGGATGGATGTTCTTGCTCATTAGCAGGACCAAAGACTGCGGAAGGTTTGGGCTCTTTCTTCTCTCTTCTCCCACCAGGCTCTTCTCCAGAGACCAGTGCTTCCTGCTCCAGTGAAACAGACCCTGAATCTAGGCTCACAGGGGCCTAGGATTAAACCCCAGGTCTGTCACCCCCGGCTGTGTGATCCGGGGCATATTCTGTAACTCTTCTGAACCTGAGACCCCTTTGGCGGCGTGTTATGAAGAGAGAACACGTTGCAAGGGAAGCCAGCACGGTTCTGTCTGCGTGAATCGCGCTGTGCCGTCGTGTGGTTGTTCTGTCGTTACCACTCAGACAGTCGGGTCAGCTGCCATTCTGCAGGTTTTCACATATCTTTTTGCTGCCCTAAGAGTCCTCTGGGCTCTGCCTCTCTCTCTCCTCCCCACCCCAGCGCCCCAGCGGCTGCGGGTCCCTCTATGGTCTCCACGATTTTGCCTTTTCCAGAATGTCACAGAGTTGGGCTCCTATAGTGTGCAGCCTTTCCAGATGGGCTTCTTTCATGGACTGATAAGTTTTTAGGGTCCCTCCATGTCTCTTCATGGCCCAGGAGCTCATTTCTTTTGAGTGCTGAATAACGTTCCCTTGTCTGGGCAGGCCACCGTTTACAGATCTGTCCACCAGGACATCTTGAATGCCTCCAGGTTTTGGCAATTGTGAATGGGGCTGCCGTACACATCCATGTGCAAGTTTTTGTGCAGACATAAGTTTTGAGCTCCTTTGGGTAAATACCAAGGAGCATGGTTGCTGGGCCCCATGGGAAGAGCATGTCTAAGCTTTCGAGAAACTGCCAAACTGTCTTCCCGTGTGGCCGCGCCATCCTGCGTTCCCTCGAGCTATCAGTGAGCAGTCCTGGTTCTCGGCGTCCTTGCCGGCGTCTGGTGTTGTCTGTGCGCAGACTTTGGTCTTTCTTGTAGATGTGTCATGGATGAAGTTTGAACTTCCGGTTTTCTGATGCCGCGTAGCGTGGAGCGTCTCTCTACGTGATGACTTCCTGTCCGTGTACCTTCCTTGGTGATGAGCCCATTAAGAACATGGGTCCATTCTTTAAATCAGGTTGTTTGTTTTCTTCTTGTTGAGTCTCGAGAGTTCCTTGTATATTCTGAATCACACTTCTTCTTCGGCTATATCTTCTGTAAATACTTTCTCCCACTCAGTGGCTTGTCTTTCCATTCCTCTGAGGGTTGTTGTCCTTGTTGCTTAGTTAAAAGTGCCGCACCCAGAGCGCGCACCATAGAAGAATACCGGATCAGAGAACAGACTAAAAATATAGGGGTGCCCGGTTGTGCCCGCTTCGTTACCAGGTGTGACAATGAGAAGGAGCCCATGTGGCAGGGAGGTGGAGAGCTTGGCTTCTGTCCTCAGCCTCTGGCTTGCACTCCCTCCGCACACTTCCAGGGTCCCAGCCCCCGGTCCTGTTCTGGCTCTCTGCTCAAGTGTCGAGTGTCTATCTTTGACTTTGCCATCTGGCTGCCTTCTGGGTCCTCAGACTCACTCAGTGTGTCTAGTGGGAGCTCCTCATCCCTGCCACCAGCAGTGACTGGCTCCGGGTGTTCAAGTTGGGACTCTGGGCTCCCCTCTTGCACGTCCTCCTCTCTCCCTCCATTCCCAGCCAGTCGCGCATGTCATGGCAACTGCGGTCAGCACAGGCAGGGTGGTCTACGTCTCCTTCATGCTACCTTCCTCCTCATTCTCCTCTCTGTTCCATCCATCCTCTCCGCAGGGTTGATGCTACCCCCGTGTGTGAGAACACCCACTGGTGTCCGGAGGTCTCAGGGTAGTCTGTCCCCTTTCTCTGGGTCACCACACACATCCTAAGCTGTCTTTATGAGCATCCCTCAAATTTGAATGCCTTCCTCTCCCCCACATCCCTCCTTTCTCCTTCAGCCTTTATTTCCTCTTCCAAAATACTGTATGTCTTGCTTATCCCATGAATGTTCCTCAAAGGGAGGCCACCCATCGCTGGCGAAGGCAACCCTTGTCCTCCTGCCTACTCCCCACTCATTTTCGCAGGCTCAGCTCAGACATCACCTCCTCCGGGAAGCCTTCGGTGACCTCCTAGGACTGTGTTAGGTGCTTGTCCCTCCCTCTATCAGAGTTCTCACTGCCTGGAATTATAAACATCTTCCTGCTTCTCTGTGTCCCCCATGGGGCTGCCATCTCTGGACAGAGTGTCCTACCCTCCGTGCCTGGCCCTTAGTCAGTGTTAACATGCGTGGAGGGCATGCTTAAATTAGACAGTGGAACAGTGCGATTCCCGGTGCCCCCTGCAGCCACCCCTGACTTCTGAGTAGCTCGGAAGGAGAATCTCCCTCCATGTTGTTTGTGGCCGTGTTGGCCAACATCTAACTTTATACAAGATTATCACCTCATTCATTGTCTCCTCTCCTCTACAGATCCATGAAGGAGGGGATATCATTCCCATTTTATAGGTGAGAAAACAGAGGATTCAAAAATCACAAAAAACATGTGCCTTCTGTACTCCCTCTGGCCAGGCATCATTCTAGGCTTTGTACCGGTAGCGACCCAGTTAATTCTTCCAGTGAGATAAGTGTTTTATCCCCACTCCCACGTGAAAGGGCTGAGGTCCAGAGAGGTGCAGTGAGTCCCCTGGTTTGCACAGCTAGTGAGAATTTGAACCCAGGGATTCTGCTTGGAAAGCATCATCGTGGTGCTTGCTGCCCCAGGAGAAACCAGTGCCCCGACAGTTCCCAGCATGTAGGAGACACAGGAGACTGGGTCCAGCTCAAACAAAGCCAAGTTCGAATCTAGGACGTAGGCTTTCCAGTGCTTTCCTGGCTCCCCAGTTGGGCTTTTGAGCAACCTGGCAGAGAGGAGGCCACCCAGCTCCCTCTTCCCCATCTGACCAGCAATGCAGCTGACATCACCGAGTGCCCAGCAGGTGAGCCCTGGAGGCTCAGAGCTCAGTGGTCGGATGCCCTGTGCCATGCTTTTATGTCTCCACCGGATTCCTGCCCAGAGCATTGCCCGTCACCCTGGCAACGTGTCAGCAGCGCCTCCCCCCACCACGCAGTGGGCAGGGGCCAGGCCCTCCGTGCAGACCCAGTGCGCCGTCTGCCCGGGCTGCCCTCCAGTACGCCACATCTCATCTTCTCCCTTTAAACTGCGTTCTGCTCAGTGTCTTCCCCGCTCTCCCGGGGCCCTGGATAGGGAACACTGGTTACTATGGCAATGGGCTGGCTTATGGCAGGAACCCAGCTCAGCAAATTAATTGCTGGACTTTTGGAGACTAATGGCCAAGCTCTGCCTCCCAGGGACAGGGTGTGGCCTGCATCATGCCAGCCCTGCAGCTGAGCCCAGGAAAGGGCTCAGAGCCTGGAGAGAGAGAAAGAGAGAGAGAGAGCTGGGATCATGGCACCCATGCTTGCTGGGTTTGCCACCTGAGGTGGGCTGGGGAAGGCAGGGACATGGGTTCTTCCAAATCTTACCTTTCCTGCACACTTGGTCTGTGCTAGCATCTGGGCTTTGCACTTCACAGAAGGCATGTTGTGTAACACTCATGGCCCTCTCATGCCCTTTTTATGGGGGTGCAGTGCCCTTTCCTGTGGCTAAGGAGGAAAGCTGGGCTTCTGTACCAGGCCTGCTGCCTCAGTGGGCATTTTGTTGTGAACACTCCATGTGCATTCCTGGGAAGAAGGTCATTCTGTCCTCTACCTCTTCTTCCAGGGGATGGAAGCACAAGGAACATTTCCTAACTCACCCCATGAAGCCAGCATTAGTCTCCTTCCCCAAAACAGGCAAAGGCCTTCCAAGAAAAGAGAAAGACCAATGTCTATCGTGAATATAGATGCAAAAGTCCTCAACCAAATAGTAGCAAATCGAATACAAAAACGCGCAGAAGGAGTTCGACACCATAGGCAAGCAGGATTTCTCTCAGATCCGCAAGGCCAGTTCACCATTTGAAAAAATCAATGATCGGACTGATTGAACCAGCTTCTTTTCCCTCTGGTTATTATCGGGTTTCTCCCCCGCCCTTCCCCCATGGTGTCCTTGCTCTCTTCTTTCCTGTGAACTGGGCAATCAGAATTTGGGTTTTCATTATACACTTTGCCTGTTTCTCACGTTGTTTCTGTGCTTAGGTAGGAGTATTGGGCCAGCCGGGTTCTGACAGCCGGAGAGAAGCCACGTGGCCAGCGATGAGGAACCTGGCCTGTGGTCGGATTGCCTGGGACTGCGGCCTGTGGGATCCCTGGCCGGTTGCTAAGTCCTTTGCCCTGAGTTTCTTACTCAGCAAACTGTACCTGCTGATACCCGCTGTTTGGATTCATGAGTTCTTACCTGGGAAGCCCTGGGTGGCTCCCGGTGCTTCGAAAAGTGTGGTCCTTGTTAAAAGTGGCCATGGGAGAGAGTGTGGGCTCTGGTGTCCTCTGGGCCTGACGCCAGCCCAGCTCTGCTGTTATTAGCCACGGGCACTGATTGACATTGTGCTGCAGGCACACGCCAGGCTCAGGACTGGCAAGGTGGAGGAACAGGGCAGCTCGCAGGTTTGCTGAGACCTCAGGGAGGAGGTCGGTGAAGGCTCACCGCGCTCACCGTGTGCACTGTCGGCGTGCTCTCCCCGCCTGCTCTCTAGCAGGGAAAACAGGACTGTAGATGCTTAACTCCACAAGTCCTTCCTGGGCCCCGTTGGGGTACCTGGCTGGCTGGGGAGAGGGATGGTAGTGGGCACAGACACCCTCCAGGGGAGCTTACAGTCAAGGGGTGACTGACTCCAAGTGCCTTGGGTGGGCTTTCACACACCAGCAGGGCGTGCCCTGGGCGGTCTCCTCCACTCTGAGCCTCAGCTTGCTTGCCGGTAATGGGGGATGTCATAGGACACCCCTTGGGGTTGTTGTAAGGATGGAAAGGTGGAATGTGTACAGCATAGAGGCTCTCTACCAATGCCGGGCTTTACCCCAGTGGCGGGACCCTGTGGATGGCCAGTGGGCTCAAGAGATAGGCCTGGGAAGGAGTGTGGCTCTGGCTCACGTCAGCCATGTGGCCTTGAGAGTGGTTGAGGCATTGGGCTAAGGACTGTCTGTTCAGTTTCAGTATTCCATCCCTACAACAATCCCTGTCACAACTCAGTATGAGATAGGGTCTGTTAGAACGTTTTTTGGTATGTGGCCTTTGTCATGTTGAAACTTTCTTTATCGTCTAGTGTACCAAGTGTTTTTATTGTGAAAGGGAGTTAGATTTTGTCAATGCTTCTGTATTGTTGGGTATCGCCGTGTGTCTTCTTTGGCTCTATTGGTTCGGTGTGACTCCTTGATTTTTGGACATTAAACCAGCCTTGCATTCCTGATGTGAATCTCACATGGTCACCGAGTATGACCCCTTCAGTGTACTCTGAGTTCAGGTTTCTAGTCTCCTGTTAAGTACTTTCACATCTCTTTCATAGGGGATGTGGGTCTGCAGTTTTCTCTTTATTCGTGTGTGTATTTGGGAAGATGCGGAAACCTAGAGAGAACAGCCTGATTTTGCCTTGCTTCCACCCAGTTTCAACAATGAGGTAAACAGCCACATTCCTTGAGCCCTGGAATACGGCTGGAATGTGGATGCCATGGCTCTTTCCCCTTATCTCCTCAGTCCATGTTCTTACTTATCAGTTCATTAAAAGAAGTGACGGCTCAGTGGTTGTTGTTAACATTTGGATTTGCTGTGTCCACGGAGGTCCTGGAAAGGGGGTGGGCTCAAAGCCCAGAGGGGTCTGAGTTCAAGTTCTGGTCCCTCCTCAGTGGCCTGGGGACAGATGCGTATCTTCTCCATCTTAGTCTCCTCCTTTGCTGAGGGGAGGCCATGATGCCTGTCTTGGAGGTCGTGTGAGTTCACTGGACAATCAGAAAGTGCTCAGCACCGGGCAGATGGTACGTAGCCGCTCTTCAGCGACTTTCCTGGCTCTTTGGATATGTCTGTGTTCTTCTAATGAAGGGCTCCTACTACCTCAGATAATAACCTGACTGTGTCACTGACTCTTAAATCTAGTACTTCTTTGTCAAATGCCACTGTGTGCCAGGAACGGTTCTGGGTTCTGGACAGCAGAACGAACAAGACAGACAAGACTGTGCTTTCCTATAGCTTTGAAGGGTGAGGGGGTGGGCAGCCCACTGGACTTGCTGACATTCTGTGTCTCTCCTCCCCCTGGGCCCTCCAGTCCTGACCTTGGCCTCTGCCCCTCCATGTGCTGTTTTGGGAAAGTGCCTTTCTTCTCGTTCCCGTGGCTGCCTCTTGAATGTGATACTTCCAGAGTGTTGTCAGGTGGGCTGTATGTACTCTGTGAGCGTGTATGGGGACCGTGAGTGAAGAAGGCAGTTTGCCTAGAGGGTGCTGGGGACCCAAGTGAAAAGTCAGGCACCTGCCCGGACAAGAGCGCACATATTTGTCCCGCCTGGGAGAAGTTCTCCTGGTGCCATCATGCCTTGACTCTGCTCTGGGACTTTGCCGATGCTGCTCCCTCCATCTGAAATGATCTCCTGCTTTTTTCTGGTTGAGGCTTACTCAGTTTTCCAAAATTGACTCATCCAGGAGGCCTGGCCTACCCCTGAAACGGTCACGTAACAACACTGTCCCAGTGTTCCCAGCAACCCCGGAATGTCCTTGGGCTGGTGCCCAGGGCCCATGTCTTACCTGTCTCCCAGGTGTCACGGAGTGTCCTTGAGGGTGGGGGTTCAGTGTCCCTCATCAGCCTGCCCCCAGCACCCGGCACATGAAGGCAACTGGTAAATACCTCAGAATTCTATAACCTGTTTTCCCTCTCCCAGATCTCGGCTTTAACAGTGACAACTACTTTTTGAAATGGCCATCCCGTGAAAATAAGATATGCAGAAGGAGAAATACACTTTAGCTAATAAACGTCCCAGGTCAAAGGAACGCAGAGAAAGCCAAAAGCCACGTCTGTCCTGTAGAGCTGGCAGGTGGAGGGAATGACGGCGTCCATGTGAGGGGAGGACCCCGCACACTCCTTTTAAAAGATTTCATATGCTGCCCTGAGTGTTTCCTACAAACCTGCCTAGGAAAATAATTAAATATGGGCCAAGATTTAGGCACCAAGATGTTCTCTTACAACGTATTAAACAAAGAAACAGCCTGTTAAGTGCTCAGAAGCTGATATTAGGATCAGAACTCGGTGGTGGTGCCAAGGACTGGGCCTGCACGGCCGGGAACGGCAGCTCGGAGGTCCCGAGTGTGCATCGGTTGAAGGCAGTTGGGAGGCTGGGGTGCGGCCTTCCTTCCGCACCGGCCTGGGGCTGCTGCTTCGGGTTCATGGCCCCGAGGCCCCTCTCTAAAGGTGTGTCCTTCTCCACACAGGGCATGTTCCAGTAGATCCTAACACCGTCTCTTCCGGGCCGAGACACGCGTGCGACAGCCATGTCTGGCCTGCGAGGGGACGCCGCGGCCTGTCTCCTGTGGATGCTGCTGCTGTGGCCTGGGGACAGTGGCTGCCAGGCCCAGAGGGCAGGTAGGGCCACCGTAGCATGAGCCGGGGCTGGGCCCCGAGCTGCCGGTATCTGTCCACGCGTGTGAGTGTGTGTGTGCATGTGTGAGCAGGGGAGTGGAAGTGAGTGCGAGTGTAAGCGTCTGAGGTGAGTGTGAGTGTGTGAGCGTGTGGGGTGCAGACGTGTGCCTGTGAGTGAGCTGGGACTGACGGCCTGAGAGAGAGGGAGGTGGGCCACCCAGCAAGTGTGGGTGTGAGCTGCCCTCGCCGGTGCCTGTGGAGCCCCGTTGTCCACTGAGGGCATGTGCTGTGTGAGTGAGAGAGTGTGAGCGAGTGAGTGTGTGATGGAGCTGGCGAGAGCATATAAACATGTGCGTATGAGGGAGAGTCTGAGGGTGTGCGTGAGTTGGGAAAATGCCGGAGTGTGAGAGTGCACGAATGTGAGTTAGGTAAGTGTGTGGGGTGTGCGTGAGAAAGTGTGTGAAGGTGAGAGCTGGAGAGTGTATACAAGTGAGTGTATGCGTGTGAAAGTCTGAGGGTGAGTGTGTGACTACAACTGTGAGTGTGTGTGACAGTGAGTGTGTGTGTAAAAGTGAGTGCAGGAGTGTGAGAGTGTCTGAGGGGTGTGTGTGTGACTGAGCGTGGAAGAGAGCGTGTGGGTTGTGTCAGCATGTGTGTGGATGTGAGCGTATGTGGGAGTGCGTGTGAGTGTAAGAATCTGAGGGTGTGTGTGTGCAAGTGTGAGAACGCGTGTGCGGGAGAGTGCAGGAGACCCGTGAGCTGTCGACACCCGCGTTCCGAGTGGACTGCGCAGTGTGCGTGAGCTTGGCTCTGTCGAGCGCTTGCAGGCTTCTAGGGACAGAGCGCTGGGCTGGGACCGCGTTGCGTTGTCCTGTGAAGGGCTTTGAGGCACATTCCCGCGGAAATGGACTCACTGGAGGCCGGCCAGGAGAGGCGGCCGGACCACAAGGAGAACACGCCTCCAGAGTAGATGAGGGAGGGGGAGTTTGTTGGAGAAGAGGCACCCGGGCAGTAGGGGTGAGGCGTGATGGGACAGTGGTCTAGCCCTCCTGTCTGAGGGCCTCCTGGAGAAGGTGCCGTCAGTGTGGAGACGGGAAGGAGGGCTCAGGTACACGAGCGGGTCACGGCACCCACCCAGAGGCTGTGTGCTGGGCTCCTCAGGGCACAGGCGGATGCCTCTCTGGGACGGGCCCAGTGTGGCAGAGGGAGCACCCGGCTGCAAAACCACCCCGTTCTGCAGATGACGGACCGAGGCTAGGACAGCCCAAAGCCCCCCCTCCCACCCCACAGCAGGTAGGACAGCACCCTCAAGAATGTGCCCACCTGAGCCCATGCTTTGTCCCCCGAGCCTGCAGAGGAAACAAAACAAGAAACACAGTCTTGTGCTTCTGCCTTGATTTTCCCAAGTCGCCTCCTTGCTTGAGGCTCTCAAAGTGCGGCTAGCTGGAGAGACGGTTCTGAGCGTGCACCGCCTGGTCTTCGCGGGAGGGGAGCGGCGTCAGGTTCTGTGTCCACAGAGATGAGCCCGAGAGCGCACACAGCCGACACACTGGGAGGGCCCAAGGAACATGTCTTCCCGGCCCTCATTTCACAGCCGGGAGAACAGCAGCCCAGAGGAGAGCTGTCGCTGGCTCTGCCCGTGGGGGAGTCGAGGGCACCCCCACCAAGGTCAGAGCCCTTCCTGAGAGAGCACACCTAATTCTCATGCACGCGTTGTGCGGTCTGCTCCGCAGCCCCCAGCAGAGAACGTGCCGGAGTGCAGAAGGCCCCAGGGTGAGGCCTCTGGAGCCAACTAACCTTCTGCAGCCTGAACACAAATTTGCTCAAGGATTACAGCCCACAGGCGGGGCCCTGCTTGGCCCATAGCTGCAATTACCTTGCACAGGCTGGGACATCATTGTCCTGAAGACAAAAGGATGACCTTTTGTGTCAAGGAGAAACACTCCCCAGGAATTAGCTCTTGAGCCCACACATCTGGGCAAACACACTCGGAAAGTTCTAATCCTGTTAGGGAGCAATCCTGGAAAGGCGAGGATTTACCTCGCTCTGAGAGCAGATTGTAACTTGCATTTTAGGAACTCAGGGTAAAAGTAGGTACAGGAAATTCACGAGAGGCAATGGGGTAGGGTGCGATGGGGAAGTGTGTGTGCCTGAGTGTGTGTGCGTGTGTGTGTGTGTGTTTGTAAATACAGTGTTACTGTTTTTCTGTGTTCTGAATTACTTCATTGCTTATAAATATAAAATCAGAAATACAAACTATTAACTATTAACTATTACCTCTGGTAAGCAGAGTTTCTTTTTGTAGGTCCTCTGATCCGTACAGACATAGTCCCACACACAGACATCACATTGACACACAGCTTTTCAGACGCAACAAGACACTGGGAGAATGGGTCTCTGTCGGTAAATGAGGATTCCTTCAAGCCAGCAGTCTGCGGCTGCCGATTACCGCCCCGCCCCGTGTGAGCTCACATGGATGGTGGTGGGAGAGATTCCGTAGGGGGAGCACAGAGCCGGCTCCAGGATTTTGCTTGCCAGTGCTGCATGAACTTCTTAGATAGCTTAAAAATTTTTTCTTCCTCTTTATCTGATTGTTTTATTAGTGTAAATCCCTGGATTGGAAGTGTTGGGTCAAAGACACTGTCTTTCATTAAGGCTTCTAATTTCTGAAAATGGGTGTGACAAAGCCCAAGGCCTGTGGAAGACGAGGTGGCTGCCTTCTCTTGCACACTGACGATCACGGGATTTTTGTACTTTTTCCAACATGACAACTTAATTAACTGGTTTTGGTTTTTTTGATTTTTTTTTTGTTATTGTTGTTCTCATTTTGTTTTTACTAGACAGATGTTTTTGCCAGGTGCTCCAGAGGCCTGGTCAGTCGCTGCTGGTGGTACGATCAAGCCTTGGATTCTGTAAAAGTCAAGACCGAGGCTTCTTTTATATATATATGTATATTTATTTGACAGAGAGAGATCACAAGTAGGCAGAGAGGCAGGCAGAGAGAGAGGGAGAAACAGGCTCCCCACTGAGCAGAGAGCCTGATGCGGGGCTCGATCCCAGGACCCTGAGATCATGACCTGAGCCGAAGGCAGAGGCTTAATCCACTGAGCCACCCAGGCGCCCCGAGAGAGCAAGCCTTCTTGATGGTTATGTTTGTGCAGCTCTCTGGAGTTTGGAAACCCTTTTCCTCACCAGTTGTGACGTGGGGGTGAGCAAGCTTGCCCACAGGGTTGCGCTGAGGATTAGAAATAAATTATATAGTGTCCTCTTCTGCTCAATCATAAGTTTTTTTAACTTTTAAACTTCCAAAGCTTATAAAAATAGAAGCGTATTATATGTTAAAATATGCAATCTTTATAAAGCATTGTAGAATTTCTGCAAATTTATACTTAAAATATAGGAGTGCAGTATATTTTGTATGAATTATAATACTGGAATCCAGGAACTATTTAAACATCCAGCATGGGAGCACCGGCTAAATAAATTATGGGCTCTGAGCCATGTCATCTTGCAGCCATGGAAACTGGCATCGTCACACTGGAAAAGGGTTTCCAGCAACTGCTGGATGTGGGAAAACAGCAATGCACCTGTGCATCTGGTACGTTCCCGCGTGCATTCGTAATAATAATTAGGTTTATACACTGCGGGCTAACAGCATGACCTCTCTGTAGATGGAAACATAAGCAGTTAAAACATTCTTCCGATGGCCTTTTCTGAAAAGAGCATGTGTTCTTTGCAGTAGGTTTAAAAAACAAGCCACTGGGTGACCAAAGCAGAAGCTATTGAAGAAATCGATAGAGCGGCGTTCTGTGAACGTCGACTACTTTGATGCAAGAGCACATATTGGCAGCCGGACCTCACAGCGGCCGTGGGGACACTGGTCATCATAAGCCAGTTCAGAAAGCAAGCCCCCCCGCGCACCACCAGGGTGACCTTTCCCAATCCGTGTGCCCCAGGTCACCTTTCCTCTTCCTCCCTCCACCCCACCCCTGCAGGTTGCAAGACTGTCCACTATGACCTGGTCTTCCTCTTGGACACGTCCTCCAGTGTGGGCAAGGAGGACTTTGAGAAGGTCCGGCAGTGGGTGGCCAACCTGGTGGACACCTTCGAGGTGGGCCCCGACCGCACGCGCGTGGGGGTCGTGCGCTACAGCGACCGGCCGACCACCGCCTTCGAGCTGGGCCTGTTCGGCTCGCGGGAGGCCGTCAAGGCGGCGGCGCGGCACCTGGCCTACCACGGCGGGAACACCAACACGGGCGACGCACTGCGCTTCATCACGCGCCACAGCTTCTCGCCGCAGGCCGGCGGCCGCCCCGGGGACCGCGCCTTCAAGCAGGTGGCCATCCTCCTGACCGACGGCCGCAGCCAGGACCTGGTGCTGGACGCTGCGGCCGCCGCCCACCGCGCGGGCATCCGCATCTTCGCCGTGGGCGTCGGGGCGGCGCTCAAGGAGGAGCTGGAGGAGATCGCCTCCAAACCCAAGTCCGCCCACGTCTTCCACGTGTCCGACTTCAACGCCATCGACAAGATCCGGGGCAAGCTGAGGCGTCGCCTGTGCGAAAGTGAGTGTGTGCAGGGTGTGGGGCCTGAGCAGAGGGGAGCCCCCAGCTGCCCGCTGGCAGGTGGCAGGGCTGCGCGGAGGCGCATGGGCCAGGGGCTCAGTCACTAAGGAAAGCGAGAACCAGTCTGGCATGTAGCCCTGCGCCCGGGAGGGCGCACACCTGGGTCCTCTCCAGGCCCCGCCTCCAGGGCGCAGGCCGGAAGGATATTAAAGCGGGCTGGCTTCTCGGCCCCACCCACCCCGAGTCCTGCAGAGGGTTGAATGCCCCGGAGTCTGATCTCCCTTTCTGTAGGGGAACGCATCTGCTCCCCTACAGGACTGCCCAAGTCGGAGCCCCAGCTCGCAAAGCCCTTCCGGAGCACATGGCAGGTGAACTCTCACAGGCCCCTTTCTTCTTCCAAGGGACTGTGGGGACGGGTGGTGTAAGGACCAGGCTTCTGGACTGTAGCAGTGATCCCCAGGGAGCCGTTTGGAGATGGTGGGGCCCAGCTTATCCCAGAGGCCAAGTGCTGTTGACCTGGTGCCCTCTGAGATAACCCGAGGCAGTCTGGAATCTGTGGACTGTGGCTGGTTATGGGCCAGGGGGGAGGTTGGGCCCAGGCAGGGAGCTGACCGCCCCTGGGCTTCTGACCCTGAAGGCTGACCTCTGAGAACCTCGGGTCATTCTCAGGACAGCCTGCTGCACGGGACAGGAAGGGTGAAGTGGGTTTTTGTGCACCAGTCTGTGTCCAGCTTCCGTTCTGCCTGCTTCATTGGCATGACAGTTGTCCTTCCTGGGTCATGAACAATGTTCGGTCACAGCCCTCTCCAGAGCCAGCAGGTGGGGGCTGGGAGCAGGGTCTCAGCCTCTGTCTTGCCGACTACTTCCGGGGACTGAGCCTTCTGGGGTGGGAGAAGCTCAGAGGGTCACAGCTCGCCGGGGACAGGGAAGCCTTGGGGCTGTGGCTGGTGGCGGGAGCAGCTGGGCGTGGCTTGGCCGAGCAGCAGGGGGCCTGGTCGCGGGGACAGTCCTGGCTTGCAGCCCGGGGAGAAAACGGCGAAACTGTGTCTGGCACCCGATGCCCTCAGGCTCCGTACCGCTCTGTGGCTCACTTAATCTCTACTTCTACTTATTTATTCATGGATCTAGTTTTTGTGTGGCCTTGTGCTGATTTCTGGGCCTGTTGAAAAAGATCAGACAAAACTCCTGCTCTTGGAGTGTTCGTAGTCTAAATGGCAAAGGAGACACATAAAAAGGGACATAATACTGTGGGTGTGATCTTCATAAAGGTCACGGAATCTCATGGTGTCCTCTTGTGGTTGTGATCGGTGATGACCCTGAGAATGAGGGAGGGCTTCCTGGAGGAGGACATGCCTGAGCTGTGGCTGAGAGATTGAAGGATGGCATGACACAGTCAAGGAAGTGTAATGGAGCCGTGTGGCTGCGGTCACGTTGGGGACTGGGGTTGGTGGCTTTGTGTGATTGTCAGGTTCTCAACAGAGGAGGGCTTGGGTGCTAAGATCAGATGTGGAAGGGTTTCGTGTAGGGACGTGACACCATCAGATCTGTGAGAACGGAACGCTGACGGGGCAGCAGGACCCGAAGAAACCCTTTACAGGACTGCAGGAGAAATTCAGAGGACAAACAGTGCTGGGGATAGACGGAGCACTGAGGACTAGCCCCCGTTCCCCAGATGATGAAATTGATGCCCCGAGCGCTAAGGGAAGGAGAGCCTCCGGTAGTGTGCGAGGCATCGGCTGTGAACTTTCACTTGACCCTCACTACAGCCACATGGATTGTGGTGACCTCCTTCTCACAGATACGAGCATGCAGCCTGCTGAGGTCCCGGGAGGAACAGCGGCTAGGCCCTCTGCAGGAACCCAGAGGGATGCTGTAGCCAAGACGGGAGAGGGCAGGAAGGCAGGAGAGAGAGCCTGGGAGGGCCAGGGCTCAGGATTGACCTCTGGGGTGATGAGAGCCAGACACCAGGCCGCAGGACCATCCAGGAAGCAGAAGTCCCAACATGCTGGCACAGGGGTCTTTGCACCTGCCTTGATCGCAGAACACTTTAATTCAGGGCGTTCCTCTAGCCCCTGCCCACTGGCATTTTATCATCCTGCCAGCCTTGTTTCAGACGGTTCTAGATGTTGGCCAGGCAGAATCTAAATTTTGGAGAACTTCCGTGCTCAGGGCGTGGTTCTGGGAATGGTGGGAACAGCTCCCGAGAGGTGAAGTCACGGGAACTTGCTGCCCAGGTAATAGAAGGGCAAGGCTGGGGATGGAATCTAGGCCGTCAGCCTCCACGTGCTGGCCTCTTTGTGCTCTCTGACCTCCATTCAGAGTCAGGGATCATACTTTCGATCATAGGCAGTAGGGGCCCCGCCATAACTAGCTTGAGGAATAAAGTAAATTCATATCACACGTGACAAAAAAAGGTCAGAGGTCAGGTAGGCTTGAACGATGAGACTAGGGCTCATTCCACTCCTTCCGTGTGGTTTCTCCTTGGCGTTAACTGTTTCACCATGCACGGCCCACGGCAGAAGCGCTGGTGAAGGCTTTGTCAAGAGACAGGTGAGGTCAAGGAGGGATACTGAACCCCCAGGAATGGACAGTGGGAAAAGGGGGCTGATGGCAAGAGCTCCTTGAGATGGAAGGGGCTGGAGTCGCCTCAGCGAGGAGAGCTGCTGCCTCGGTGGTGGCCTAGAGGGAGCAGGAAGGAAGGCCCTGCCCTCTGTCCCCTCCCTTCTTCTCCCCTCTCCCCTGGCCTAAGCCTGTCTGACGGCAGCCCATAAGGGGTCCAAGTGATGGCGTCCCAGGGGCCAGCCTCCTGGGGCGGGAGGGCAGAGGAGGCGAGGACAGGTGTGGGAGAGCACATTGGGAGCACCTGTAGTGAATCTTAGGGCCGGGAGCCATGAGACCATGGCCGAGGCCTGGATTCAGTCTGGCAGACAAGTGTGGGCCTGCGGCTCTCCCCAGACCAACACTGTGGCTTTGGAGTGGAAAGAGGCTGACTGTTTGGGGCCGAAATCACATGACCCCATCCTTGTCACCATGCCCACTCCATTCCCTCAAGGAAAGGGGTTTGACCCATGCAGAGTCACTGGGGGCCACAACCAAGAAAAGGGGAACCAGATGCCAGCCAGCCGGGGACACCGCATGTCCCCCATGATAACATGAAGAAAACTCCCAGTAGCCAGGCTCTTCCAAAAACCTAAATAGATGTAAGATGTAAGTTATGCTCAGTCGTCTAGAGGGAATCCGTTTTTGTAAATACAGCTGTAAGCTGACTACAGGCCTGCTCGGTTCTGGTGACAAATGAAACAAAATCCCCTTACAATTGCTTCAATTAGAAAGAAAGCAAAACAAAACAAAATAGCTAACAGTAACATACTGAAATATATGTAGTAAGATGAAATCAAGGAGCATCACAAAACCAAAGCATCACACGACCCAAAATCCCTGCGCACTCCTGGGATCTCTCTGGGTGACTTCGGAACCCAAACCGGGGCTCTCTGGAATGAGGGCTTCATTCGATGGTCTGGAAAATCACAGACGAACGGCATGGGGTGTTTGGCGTGGCCGTCCTTCCGTTCCGTCCAACCTACTCACTCATTCATTCAGCAGAGGTGCTGGGTCGCAGTCATCGGATTCGATCAAGTCATTCATTCACACAGTCTTCAGCCACCCAGCAGACATTGAGTAATGGTTCATTCATTCATTCATTCACTCACTCAGCAACCGCACACCGAGGGGCTCCCTGCTGGGGCATTTGCCGGGTTTCCAGGATGCAGTGAGGGGTCTGACATCCTTCTTCCCTCGAGAAGCTTTTTTCTACTCGGGGCAGCAGGAAGTGGCAGCGAATTACACGACAGCATGTGGACCCTGGTCACCGCCTGCAGCTTCACGTGTCTGGTTGTTTATCTGCCTGGGGTCTGCCTTCGCACACAAGAGCAAGCTTCATGGGGGCCCGGTCTGTTCCCTGCGGTTTCCGAGTGCCTGGAACAGGGCTTGGGGTGTAAAGGAGCCGCTTAACTGTTGCTTAAAGGAAATCGGGTGGGAAGCTGGGTTCGTGCTGTGCTTCTGTTGCTGTGGGCATGTTAGAGGTACGTGTGCAACGATCCGGTCCCTTCCAAACACAGAGGTTAGGAATATTCCGCAAACCTGGGGTCAAACCAACGTGAACTGAAATATTGAGCTTATCTGTATATTGATGAGCGGAGATAAAGGGTTAGATTCTGAAGGTGATGAGCGTCTGGAAAAGGCAGGCTGGCTGGGATGGGCAGAATCATGCCGGAGATGTCCCCCTGCCTCATCGGGTGGGACAGATGCGCAGAAGGGGTACCTGACTGGGCTCCGCTGGAGTGAACAGAACCAGGAAGTCTGCTGTTCTCCGAGCACCAAGCCTTGACAGCACTTTGCATTCCACTCTACCCGCTCCTCACCCAGCCCTGCAAGGGGATGTCAACACTGAGTTCTGCACTCAGGGAGTGATGCTCCAGCCCCGTGCCTGCCGGCATGGGTGGGACTGGACTAGTCAGGTGCTGGTCCAAACCAAGAAGTGCCACGGGGACTATACACAGCAGCTTCTGTAGACAGGATGACAAAGAAAGCATTTCATGAATATCTTTGCTATCGATTATGTATTTAAATATGAATATTTGGGGGAATTTAGGGATATATACAATATATTAGTAAAATTAATCTCACCTATTTCTTCTACTTTTTCAAACGTGGCTGCTAGAAAATTTTACTATTAGGTCCGGAGTCCACATGTGAGGCTCTTCCTCCTCCTCCCCGACCTCCCCTTTGTGCTGCTGCCACTGAGCTGAGGTCCCGTCGCATACAGAGCCCGTGTTTTTCCACCCAGTGCTTGGCTGTAGAAGTGTTGGGGGGGTGGCTCTGAGGGACCTCAGGCTCCCCAGGGCTGCCCTTCCGAGGGGAAGCTGAGCACCCCTGGGTCAGTGCACAGGAAGAGAGAGGCCCCTGTCTGGGGTGGGGTGCAGCAGCCCCTAGCCATGAGGCAGTGTCGGCAGGGGGCTGTGGGCAGTGGCTGGTCTCGTCTAGAAGCCCAGCTAAGAGTGACCAGGTGAGCTGAGGAGAGGGTGGTGTGGGGGCAGGAATGGGCCTGAGATCGGACAGATTCCTTGGGGCGGCCATAGTGGAAGTTTCTCTGTCCAAATGCCCCCCGGGCCACCTGTGTGGACCGCTCTACTAAGAGCTCCATTCGAATTCTAGCTGCATAACCTACCACCTGGCGCATGGCTAGCAGTAGGATACCTAGTTCTACTATTTATTCGTTCTGGCCCCTTTGTGACTTAGCCTGTGTGTACCCCCTTTGTCAGAGTCCGTGTGTAGCCCAGGGTCAGCACTGGGGTTACCAAGCATCAATGAGGACTGGGTTCGACTCACTCCCCCGGTTGGCACAGCGGGCCGGGGTGGGCAGCCCTGGGAGCCGAACCCTGTCCTGTTTGCCCCAGGTCCTGAGTCCCTTCGGGTAAGTTGGGATGTTTAGGGAGCGTTTTTCAACCCTCTGTGTCAGGGATGTCTCCCCAAATTCCCAACACGGGGTTCCTGGTTCCTCCTGTTCTGCGGACAGCACGGAGGCACAGGGGGTCTACACGTCTTGCCCGGGATCTCAGGGAGCCAGGGGTTCTGTGTCTATTCCCTTCAGAGCCCACTGCCTGGGAGTCGGGCTGGTCAGGCTGCCCTGCTGCCATCCTTTGGAGTTTTTTTTTTTTTTAATATTTTATTTATTTGACAGAGAGAGATCACAACTAGGCAGAGATAGTAGGCAGAGAGAGGAGGAAGCAGGCTCCCTGTTGAGCAGAGAGCCCGATGCAGGGCTCGATCCCAGGACCCTGAGATCATGACCTGAGCCAAAGGCAGAGCCTTTAACCCACTGAGCACCCAGGCGCCCCCGGAGTTTTGATACTGAACCCAGCTGGTGCCCAGTACTGGCCTGGCTCACCCGGCGACCAGCAGCTGCGTGCTGAGTCCTTGAATGGAGCACACGGTATGTGGCTCACTGCTGGTGCCTGGCCTTGGGACCCTGCAGGGAGGGGCCCCTGTGTCATGGCATCGGCTCCTGCCTCTGTGGCCTGAGCGGGTCCCCAGGGGACGCAGTCTCAGCCTGGCTTCCTGCAGTGCGTGGGGCGGAGGCCGGGACAGGCCCAGCCCCACAGTGTTGGGTGTAATTAAGAACCTTCTCCACCCCAGGCTCGGTCGTGGCCACAAAACAACCTTTATATAGCGTATCGGGTGACCGTGAGTGAGCCTGTGGAACGCCGGCCGGCCACAGCTGAGACCTCCGCCTCCTTCTATTTCAGGGGTGCTCGGCGGTGGTCCTCCCTCCCCTCTCCCCACAAGCAGGGGCACCGTCCTGGGTTACTGTCTTCCGGCTTTCGGACAGCTGGGCTGGGAAGCTGGCGTGGGTTAGCGCCGAGTGGCCTGTCCTGTACTCTGTAGTGCTTTGTCGTGTGACACGTGGGCACCCCCTCTCCGTCTGCCTCTCTCGCTGGTGTGGTGGTGCTTAGCTGTGCGGCTGTCCCAGAGGGCGTCCGGGTGGCTGGAAGCTCTGTGTACAGTGTGGCCGAGGTCGGGGAGAGGGTGTGAGCAGAGGGGGCCGATTTATCTCGTGTCCAGGGAGATTAGTTTTACTGTTCACCTGTGGCTCTCGCTAGAAAAAAGTTGGCATCTACACCCCAGCTCTGCATTTAATTAAATTAATTTAACTTAATTAGTGGCCGCCTGCATTCATTCGTCCCCCCTCCCCGAGTCTCCACTCCCTGTGTGGGGGGGAGCGCCTCCTCACGACCCTTGTCTGCTGTGACAGCACGGGGCAGCCCAGCCCTGGGCGCTCTGGCCATCGAGGGCTCGCTGTGCTGTTGGCTGTGGTTATCAATGGGTAATTTCACCTTCTGAATGAATGAGTTATCAGGTTCACTTGAAAATGTGTCCTTTTTTTTTTTTCTTTTTGTAGTGTATTATTGGTAAATAACACAACTTGTTGATATAATTGGGGACGGACGGCACAGACCTTTCAAGATACCGTGTCACAAGTGTGGGTGTTTTAAGGACTGTCTATAGTACTGGGCTATTTCTTCCAACACATTTTAACCAGTGTCCTGTTCTGTCGCGGACCTGGTTCTGAGGCACGGGGCTCCTCCTTGAGTGAGACATCAGTGATTCTGCTTTTAGAGTGACATTTCCAGAGGCCTCTTGTGAAGAACTGAGCTGAGCTTGGGATGACAGGCAGCAACAGTCCACACCTCCAGTTCCAGGCAGGGGCAGCGGTGAAAGCCAAGGGCCTGGGGTAGGCGTGCACTCTGAGTGTTTGGAGTGGGGCGTGAGAGAAGGACAGTGTTGGTATCCTCCACTTCAGGAGGTGGAAACTGCGGCTTGGTTTGCTGGCTTCACGTTCCCAAGTTTGTGGAGAAGAAGGAATCCAGCCACGAGTCTTTTTGTTTGGCCAGAAGCTGAGTCCACCTCAAACCCCTGGAATAAACTGTCCCCTTGAAGACCCAGCAAGAACGCCCAAGGGGAGGGCTTTGGGGCCGTCTGTTGGCATGCCGGGTGGCACGGCCAGCCTAGAATTTCTTTGGAGCCCGTCTCCTCTGAACCTGAGTCTTATAGCCCTCCGAGAAGGCACAGCCTGTGGCCGGTCTTGTCCCCAGTGACCAGTTCTTCCTGCGCCGGCCTCCATGGCCACGTCCCTCTGCCCACCCAGCGGCTGGTGGTGAGGTCAGGAAACACACACGTACGCACATCTGGGAACATGTGTGTGGCCACCAGGCCCAGCTCGTCCTCCGGGTGGACCCAAAGGCCCGGGAGGAGTCTGTGGCAGCCTGTGGGTTTGGAGCTGCCACGTGGATGTCTGTGGCTTGGCCCTCGGTACCGCATCAGCCTCAAGAAGCAATTCCGCCTGGGCCCGCCCTTTGCCTAAAGGTCACCGGGAGTTCCTCCTGGAAAAACTTGTTATGATCGAGCTCACCCCCTTGAAATAGTAACTGGGTTACTTAATTCTGATTATGTGCTAGGAAAGGTTATTAGACAGTGACTGAATATGATGAAAAACTGAAAACCACCCATCAGTTACGTGTAATTGGCATACATCAGGGAGAGGGACGGTCTCCCAGCTGTGCCCAGCCAGGCCCATGGCTGCAGAGGATCCCTGGGAGCTGTTTGGGCCATGTCCCTGCCTGACTCCTGTCTCTTCCTAAACCCGAGGAGCTCCTGTGTCAAAACCAGACATTCTGCCCGCACTGTCCTGCGGCAGTGGGAGGGGCGTGTGTCCGCATACCCTCCACTCTCTGAACAGACTACCCCCCACTTCTGGGTCCTGCTCCTGGGTCCTGGCTTCCCGTGATGGTGCCATACCATCTTCCTCGTGCAGAACCCTGCGTGTGCCTGCGCACGGCTGTTCCTGCGGGCTCTTCCCCTCGACAGTGAGGAGCCGTCAGGGTGGCCACACCTTGCCCCAGCCGGCACCCGGCATGCCCAGCTCTGCTTACCTGCCCTCAGTTCCCTCCCCTCTAAGTGGCCTTGTGTGCCGCCATACAAGGACGGTGCTGATGCCTTCCCTACCTTGGAGGCTACGGTGAGGATTTAGTGGGGCGGGAAGTGCTCGGCTCGGGGTGGCCCTGAGCACCGGCTGTGCGCTGTTTGCTCTCACTGTGCACATGTAGTAAATACATGTACTAAACACTCATACACACATGCGCGCACACGTATATATCCATATACACACATGTTACAGTACATGTGTGTGGTTTACGTGTGCGCGCGTAAATTACATGCATTGTACACACGTGTGCATTCCGTGTGTGCACGTGAGCAGGTGTACATGTACTGTTTTCCAGAAAGGTGATCGAGCTAAATACTTCTCACGCAGGGCTGTGTTTTTTGAGCATTTTTTTCGGTCGCGTCCCTCCGAAGGACCCTGCATCATGTTGCGCGTCCCCCAGCCGTCTCCTTCTCTGCCATCGATGCAGACGCACGACAGCTGTCTGTTTATGCTGCTTGAGCTTCGGAGGGCCCGAGCCCGGGGGTCTCTCAGACTTGCTCACCCCCTCCCGTGCAGCAGTGTTCTTTTCCACACACCCCGGCCCCGGAGGAGATACGGCCCCTGTGAGAAGGCGTGACCGAGAGTGGACAGAGGCGTCCCAGCCCTGCCACCTGCCAGCCGGGGCCCCTGGGCCGGGACTGCACGTCTCAGAGACTTGATTTCTTTGTCGGTGAAACCGCGATGATACTTACTGGTCTGGCAGCTAACTGACGGTGGTTCTCGTCGTCGTGTTGTGTTGTCCTACTTACTGTTTAGGTCACGTCTCTATGAGCTGGAACATGCCGAAAGTCAGAGTGCCCCAACCTAACGGAGCGGGATCTGAGCTCCCTGTCCAGGAAGGGACCCCAGCAGAGTCTCGAAGTTCATGGATCGGGAGCTCTGGGCAGGACACTGGCCTGTTTGGGCACACAAGATCCTTCTGGATCAAATGCAGGGGGCAGCCGACGACGGCCCGCAGGGCCCCCCTGCCCAGGCACAGGTTGTTAGAATTGAGTGGTGTTGAACTGCGGCTTGTCAGCTTGTTCACATACTGTGTGTGGCTGTGTTCACACCACGACCTCAAGCCGAGTACTTGTGACAGGCTGCGTAACCCACAAAGGCTGTTTGCAGTCTGACCCTTTACAGAAAGCTTGCTGACCCCCGACGGTGCGTTCTGACGGGAAGGCTGGAAATGGGAAGTCACTGCTGTGAGCTCTGTGACCCCAGGGTAATTTATGGGACCACGGCTTCCTCCTTGGATGCTGAGTGGGGTGGGGGATTCCCTTTAGAGGGCCCCTCTCCCCTCTCCTCAATGTCTTGGTCACCATCATGCTATCCCCGCCATGTGCCGCTGTCGTGGATGCTTCCTCTGTTTGTCATTTTGAGGGTCACCCGAGATCTTTAGGAAAACCTCCCACCCTCCCTGGCCTCAGACAAGGATTCGTGTCCCAACTGGAACAGACGGGCTCCGGGGGCAGATACGAATCAGCATCGTCCCCTGGCTGCTGTCTGGCTGGAGGACCTTGAGCCAGCCCCAGCACCCTTTCCTAGTGCCTTGCCACATAAGCATCCACGCGGGCGTGGGCGTCCCGTTGACTGGGACCATGTCATGCCAAGCATTCCAGCTTGGCCGGGATCTGTGTTTCCCACAGTGGTTTTCATATAGGGTTGATAAAGGGATAAAGTATGGCGGCCACAACTAGATCGGCACTACTTGCAAGAGACGCATATACAGACGCATGGTCTGTCCGTCTGTGTATAAATACACATCCATGTAATTAAAGACATGGAGAAGTTCTGCACTTCTGAGTGACTCACACGTCCTGCAGCTGACCTTGTTCTAGCTGAACGTCCATCCCACTTGCCAGAGGGCAGGCGGGACACGGGGCTTACACAGTGTCCAGGGGCTTTCCAAGAAACGCGGCTGATGAATTGCAGTGCTTCTGGCCAAACTCCACACTTACTGGAAGACTGAAGGAAACCCACTGTCAGCGCGGTGTGTTCTAGGTGACTGGGACTGGTTGTGTGGCACAACGTGTCTGTCTTTGTCCTTTTAATGACAGACTCTGGCTTCTCTGAGTTTAATCCACCCACCCCGCCCCTGCGTAAACGCAGACATTGAAACACAAGGCACACACGCTCACACACGCGATGGTTCAACACACACACGCACACACATGCTGGCTTGGACACGTGTGTATGTACACACACGTGCACACACGCATCACACTGACTCAGACACACACATGAGCTCGCTCAGATGTACATTGTGTGTATACACTTACATGCACACACACACACACACACGTCTGCTGTTTACCAGCTGTGTGCATCTGGGCAGAAGACTTGCCCTCGGTTTCCTTCTCTGGAAAATGGTACGCAGAAATCTCCCGCATTCGCACATTGCAGAGATTCTGTGCCTGCCTGTAGCTTGTACAGCCTGAGTGACTGTAGACTTTGTCCCCACTGTCCCCACGTTCGCTGCCTCTGAGAGGCGTCTGCCAGAGCCCCGAGAAGGCACACGACTGGCGAGTAAAGGTGCAGGAGGCCGAGCCCCCAGCCAGGTCCTGGGGCTGTTCCCTCATGCCTGGAATCTTTGGTGCAGAAATGTAGTCCTTGCAAATGAAAATCAGCCATGTAGCACTACTTCTCTGCACACCTAGAGGTCAAATGGACTGCAGAAGTCTCCACCTGTCAGCAGGCTGAGGAGGTGGTAGAAATGGGAAGGGAAGGGACCCTGGCCGGCAGGGTTTGGGTTGGAGGCAGGCTGGCTTCTCACCCTCCTTCTTGCTTTGTGTGAGAGTGGCTGCACAGTCCACAGTCAGGGAGGGGTGCCTAGAAACCTCTCAGTGGCAATGCGAGCTCGGCAGCCGACTGTTCCAGCCTCAAACAGGTAATCAGCCCGTTTCACACATTCCGTTGTCCCGAGGTGGGCAACAGGGCCTGGCCCAGGGGCGTCGAAGGCATCGCGGTCCACAAGACATTTCTTCATTGGAAGCCGCAAAGGGCCTTACGCCTCTAAAAAAAGGTTTTTAATAAAAAAAAAATAATTTGTTGTCATTGGAAGTGTTATAGACAACAGGAAAATAGGTGAGCAGGGGAGTGGGAATGAGTGGAGCCCCCATGGGCTGCTCTAGCTTTCGGGTCTAGAAGCTTGAACAGGGGCGGGGGAGAGAACCAGTAGGTGGTCGCCCGAGGGGGGTTGCGGATGGTGAAATGGGGGGATGGGATTAAGCGGTACCAGCGTCAGTTGTAAAGTCCAGAAGTCATGGGGATGAACAGTCCCGCATAGGGACTATGGTCCATATTACGTAATAACCGTGTGTGGTGACGGGTGGTGACTGCACTTACCACGGCGATCATTTCGTCACGCATAAAGATGTCAAATTCTATGTTGTACACCTGAAACTGACATAATACTGTATTTCAACTACACTTCAATTTTTTAAAAGATTTTATTTATTTATTTGACAGAGAGAGAGATCACAAGTAGGCAGAGAGGCAGGCAGAGAGAGAGAGGAGGAAGCAGGCTCCTTGCTGAGCAGAGAGCCCGATGCGGGACTCGATCCCAGGACCCTGAGATCATGACCTGAGCCGAAGGCAGAGGCTTAACCCACTGAGTCACTCAGGCGCCCCTGTACTTCAATTTTTAAACATTGGGAGAAAAATGAAAAGGAAGAGGGAGCCGGAAAGCCCTCAGTGAGGACCTGTTAAAACTCTGGGGTATCGAGGATTTTCTTTCTCTCACCTCTTCCCTCCCTGCCTCCTTCCTAGAAGCCCGGAGCTGACATCTGGGTTTGCCGTCCGTCACCTCCCCACTGATTATGTAACCCTGCGCTTGGTTTCTCCGTCTGCACGATGGCTGTTACTAATACCAATCCCTCCTCCTCCTGTGAAAATTATGTAGAAAATGCTCTGGCCTGCGCCTGGCCCGAGAGGTGCCCCTTGGCTCAGAGCGAGTGCTGGACACATGCCCACGGTCGCTCTTCTCGGCTGCCCGTGTGTCCCCGGGGAAGTCGCATAAGCGCTCACCCAGAACACGGAGGTGAGAAACCCATCTGATAGCTTTGCTATGGGGTTTTCTCCTCATCCGTTCAGGAAATCCTGACGCAATGCTTCCCAGGAGCCAGAAACTCTGGCTGTAGGGTACGGGCGTGTGGGACTTATGTGACTTACACAGCCCTATTCCCGCGGAGTTTCTATCTCAGGAGAAAAAAAAACAAAAAACAAAAAACAAACAAAAAAAAAACATTAAAACACGAGCATATCAAAATGATAAGTGAAAACCACAATGAGCTCCCACCTCGCACCTGTCCGGGTGGCTCTGGAAAAGACCAGAAGTAACAGCTGTCGGTGAGGACGCGGAGAAAGGGAAGTTTCGCGGGCTGTTGTTGGGAACATGAATTGGGCCAGACACTAGGAATTCAGGACGTAGTTTCTCCAAAACACTGAAGACAGATTTCCCGTATGATCAGGCAGCTCTGCCTCTGGAAATACGCCCAGAGAAGGTGAGATCGCTAACCTGAAAACAGCTGCCTGCCTCGTTCACTGCAGCTCTAGTCACAAAAGCCAGGATGTTGGCGCAGCGTAAGCGTCCACGTATGCGTGAGTGAGTACAAGAGGCCGGGGTGTTCACCGCAAGGGAATATCATTCAGCCACAAAAAACAAGGGGATCCTGTCCTCTGTAACTACTGGGATGGACCTTCAAGGCATTGTGCTGAGGGAGATAGGCGGAGACGGGTGGAGGGGTAGGCGTTCCCCAAGTAGAGGATTTAGGGACAGCGGCGGGGGGTGGAGGGCTTTGCCGGAAAGTGGGAAACGTGGGTAGAGGCTTGAACAGTGAGTGCAGCACATAGTAATGTTCTCGTGAGGAACCAGAGGCGGGAGGGACTGGGCAGCGGTTCACGGTCAGCGAGGAGGAGAAGGAACGGCAGCAATGGCCCCCTCAGTTCCCCATGCCAGGCTGATGCCTCGGGCTGCAGACCCGCCGGGTGGCTTCAGTCTGAAGGGAGGCACAGCCCAGTGGGTGCCCTGGACGGAAGGAGGGCATGTGGGCAGGGTCCCAACCCTGTCCCCAGGCCTCAGCTCATCTCCAGTTACAGCCGTGCCTTCACCAGCTGCGTTCGTCCAGGGGGAGGTGGAAAAGCCGCCCAACCGTTCCTCCTTGACATCTGGCTGTGATTTCCCACCGGCCTCACCAAAGCTCTCCCGCAGGAATGCAGCCGGTGGCCATTCCGGGGACCCACCTCCACCAACCCTCTGGGAGAGGGTGGGAGCCCACGAGGAGCCAGGCTGGCCAGGTCCACTTCTGCCCCATAGCCAGGGACTCAGTGAATGGGTCCCCAGCCTGGCCGTCTGCTCCCACAGGCTTTCGGGACCTGGCAAAGCAGAGGGCTGAGCCAGGGCACCGTGCTCGTCCCTGGGGGACTGCCTTGGTTGCTGGTGCTCAGATTCCAGGGACATGACCCCGAGTCTGGACGCAGGGAGATGGGATCCCAGACCATATGCTAATGGAGAGAATGTGGCCGTGACTAGAGGAGATCGCATCTCATCTTGTTTGCCCATCTCTGCTGAGAACCACAGAATGTTCCTGTGGGGAGTCATTTTAGGCTCATTCTGTTTTCCTAGGGCTGCATGGGAGGGGGTGTGCCTGGGCCACAGGGTGACAGAGTCAATGTTGCCTCCAGAACCCCGGCCTTCTTCACGCCCTGTCTCTTACCTCCTCCCCCTTTCCTCCAGGACATCTTGTCTCCTCTCCATGGTGCAGAGTCAGATAGCTTCTCAAAACGCCCTGGATTCCTGAGATCAGTTTGCATTTTGGCAGTCTTTTGTTTTTGTATTTCTTTCTGCTCCGAATGCACAGAGGGAAGGAGGAGGTTTTGTTTCCTTACCTGTGGGTCAGCTCCACTCCCCTGTCACCTAGGACCCTCCCCTTGTCATGCAGCCCTGGGGTTGCCCCTTGGCCTCGGGTTCTGTGGAAGCTCAGGGTTGTGGTGACCGAGCCCAGACTGGGCGCTGGTGACGTTCCCCTCTGTGCCGGGCCTGCCATGGGAATGGGCAGGACGGGGAGGGAGATGGCCATTGCACGAGGAGACCGAGGTGGTCTGAGTGCTGAACTTGGCACTTTCTGCATTTCCTCTCCTCTAGCCCGTGTTAGGACCCTGAAGGGCAGGTGTCAAGCCTGCGGACTCAATTCTAGAATTGAGCAAACTAGCCTCGGAGTCTGAAAACAGAGGGTGCCGTACGCATAAGGTCACTGTTCACTCCCTCCGGCGGGGGGTTGGGGGACAGACAGAGCAGAGACAGCAAAGAGGAGCTGGAGCTCGGGATGTTTGTTCGTGTGGAACCGATGAAATCGCTCCCAGCAGCGAACAGAGGTTTTGCATCCGTGTCAGACGGCAAAGCTTTGGGGAGAAAAGTTCGGTGCTAGAAACCGTCCCCCATCCTCCCCAGGACCACCTGTCCTGCAGATCACACTGCCGTCCGAGAAGCTCCTGCTGTCCCCTGGGCGGCTGGTGTTTCCTGCATTTGGCTTCAGAGGACCTTTGAGGACTTTTGAGGATGTGGCCTTGCGGCACGGTGGCAGCTTTCATGGGGGCTGCACAGTGGGCATTTCCCTTGGGTGGCACCAGATCCCTTCCCTCTAAAACGAGAGGTCTGGACCTTAGGGGTCATCCTTCAGGCTCCTTCTGACCCTCAGCTCTGGCCATGTGCTGTACGAATACTGATTCTAGAAGTGCCTCTCTGCGTCGCGCCAGTGGCCTCACTCAGCAGCTCACGTTTCCTGCCTTGTGCATCTTCCCCTGTTGGACTTCAGGGTGCGCTGGGCAGGTGGTGTGAGTTGTGCATTTCACCAGCCCTGGGTTTGGATCCTATCTCTGCCATTCCCTACAGGGTGACATGGACAGGTCGTGCCACCGCTCTGAGCCCCAGTGTAGCTGCACGCTGGGCATGGCCACCCCTCCAGGAAAGCCTTTGAGAGACTCACGTGAACTCTCCTGGACCCTGGGCTTCAGGAGGGCAGGGCATTTTGCCCTTTCTGTTCCCTGTGGCCTCCCTAGCATCCAGGCAGTGATCATGTCCCTGCCATGCCAGACAGTCTGGAAACATTGGCTCATGTCCTGCTCTGCTCCCTAATGATTAACTTTGCAGCAGAACACAGGGGTCTTAAGGTCCCAACAGTGCCCCCCTCAGCCCCTGCCTACTGCTGGCCCCACCCCCATGTGTCATGTGACCGTCTCACCAATTCTGGTCATTTAAGGGATTCTTGAGTTCCCCAGAGCCCTTGTTCTATATAGATGGATGTGTTGTGGGCTGTAGCGCAAAGATGGGAGGTGATGGGGTCAGACCAACCTGGGTTTGGGTTTTGCATCCTGAGCAATGAGTTCTGTTACTTGGGGACAAGTCGCTGAGTCTTGTGAGCTTGCTGTGGGTCACCGTCCCGCTGCTTCTCCCTACTTCCCCTCCAGCTGATCCTTCAGGTCTCAGCGGAGACATCCCCAACCCTCCAGCCAGCTTGGATCCCACCTTGTTTCTCCCGTCCTCACCTCAGAGCTTCCCACTGGTTATAATCACCTGCTGGAGAGGTCAGTGTCTTATTTGGCCAATGTCCATCTTGTCCACTGGACAGCAGCCCCCGGAGGACAGAGAGCTGGTCGCTGACGCCTCTTATACCTCAGAGCTGTTCAGTGCCGGGAACATGGTCGGTATTCATTAAACTTCCGTTGCCTTCGGCCTCGTTGCTCACTCCTGACTCCCCACCTGAGCCATCTCTTCCTTGTCCCAAATTCCGGATCCTGCTCTGGGTTATGAGGTCCCCTGAGCTGACATCTCACCTCCCCTCTGTCTCCTCACTCCCCTTAGCTCAGGCCTTGGTCCAGTCCCCAGCCCAGGGCGAGCCACCCCCCTTCCTCTGTGTCCCCTGCCCCTGGGGCTCTGTGCCACTTGCTGCTCCTGCCGGCTTGCTCTCCCTGTGGCCTGTCTCTGCTGTCAGCCCAGGTGTCGCTCAGCCATGAGGTCTTCCCAGACCCGGTATCTGACGCGCGTCGTGACCTACGTGACCGGCGCCTGGACATATCCTCTGTGTCCTTCCTGCACGACCACCGGCTCGCTTCTCTGTGTCTGTCTGTTTGCTTTTTGCTTTTTGCTTTCTGACCCCCGGGAGGCTGGGACGCTTGCTGCACTGGCTCTTTATCCTGGGAGGTGGGTGCCGGGCACTTGGCAAAAATGCTCCGGCTGAACAAGTGAATGAACGAATGAACAGCAATTAGGTCCCGTCACCATCTTCCCACTCATTGTCCCATCCAAGCTGCAGGATGACCTTGGATGGGGAAAACCCCGCAAACTCACACCCATATCTGCAGACCTGGAAGCTTGCACAGGGCAGCTGATGTGAGAGAGGCGAGGCCTGCAGAATCCAGACCGCCTTCCCCACCGGCCTCCAGGAGCACAGTCTCCCTTTGGCCCTGTTTCAGCCTCACTTTACCCCAGCGAGCAGGCCCGGGCTCGGGCTGGGAGAGGAGAGGCGGCGCCGGGGTGAAGCCCTCCCCCACGGTCCAGGCTGCCCTGTGCACGTCAGCTGGTGCAGGCCCGCCAGGCCTCCCGGACTCCTGAGTTCACCTCTGCAGACAGCGCTTGCTTAAGCCCCAGCCCCCGCCGGCCTTCCTTGCCTCCTTTCCCCGAGCCTCCTGTGGCTTCAGCAGCAAGGACCCCAGGGCAGGGCTCAGACCTGCTTCTCAAAATTCATCATGGTAAATAACTCGTAAATCATGTTTAGATCTTTAAAACAAATTTGAAAATACACAAAAGCAAAAGGAGTTAAGGAATCTCTCCAAGTTCGGTCCTAGAGGTAACCACAGTGTTAGTACTCCATGTCCTTCTGGATGCCCCAGCGTGTGTGTGTGTGTGTGTGTGTGAGCGAGCACGCGTGCGCACACGCATGCACAAGCCAGAGTGTGCCAGGGTCACACGGAGTTGAATCCTGTCTCCACCACTAACCGGCCGCGTGATTTAAGTGGGTCCTCTTGGCTCTCCTCGCCTCAGTTCTCTCGTCTGCACAATGGGCGCAATGAGTTTCACTGACAGGGACCAGACAGGATGTCAAACGTTCCCTCGGCCAGCAGCTACACGCAGCCCCTGGGAGCTGTCATCCCAGCCTGTGTGCTCACAGCTCAGAGGATACCTGTCCCTCCACTCCCCTGGCCTGTCTGGGTGAGGGAGCCGTGGGGGGCCGGGGGACTCTGCTGGAGAAGGCCGCTGAAGAAGATAGTGGGAGAAGCCCCCTGGCGGCCTTGGAACATCTAAGTAGCTTCTGTGACAGGGAACAGGGGCCTGTTTGGGCTGGTACCCGTTTTGCTGTCTGTCCACCCCAGGCTTGCAGTGCCCAGCTCGGAGCCTGGTGCCAATGGGCACCAGCGAGCCGACCCAGCGGGCCGAACTCGGGGAGCCCCAGGTCCTAGGGGTGCAGCACAAGGACTTTAGAGTGTGAGCCCTTCCTGGGCCAGAGGGGCCACCTCAGGAAAGAGCAGCTGGCCATCTGTCTGTGCAGGCTTTGGAGGCAGACTCGGCTCCTTGCTGGCTGGGTGACGGGGCCGAGGGTGACTTTTGGAGAGGCCGTGCGGCACAGTGGTCAGGGGTCAGGTGCGGGAGCCGTCGTGCTGACTCTGCCGTTTGCTCGCTCTGTGGCCTTGGGAGATGCCTTTACTGATTCTTGGGGCCTTTCTTGCCCCTTCTGTAAACAGCAGCACCTGTCCCTCGAAGCTGTCGGGAGGACTCGGTTCCATGTGTTAACGTGTTCAGCACACTTAGGACAGTGCCTGGGGCACAGCAGGCGTACCCGTGTCCTCTGATCACAGACATGCCGCCATCGCCCAGCACAGCGGAAACGGTCTACCTCGCACACCTGGCCCAGAGCAGGCGTGGGGGTCCTCGGCCCCCGGCAGCGGCTGGCCTTGCTGTCGTGATCAGTCATGTCACCCGGGCCTGGCTCAGTGTCTGCTGGCTCTCTAGAGTGGCAACCGGGCTGGCCCCCGAACAGCGGAGGCGCTGGGCTGCGTGTCTGCTGGTGTCCGGTTCACGTCGTCCTCCTCTGCCTGTTCCCTGCCCCCCTTGCCATCATCTCCCCTGGGGCCGGCTACGCTCCGCAGTGGCCGCTGTGACGCGCTCGTGAGCAGTGATGGCTTCCTGTCCGCGGCCCGCTGAGTCCTCCGACTCTGCTCCTTGCTTCCAGGGTCCCGCTGGTTTCCTAGACCAGGGCTACCGTGTCTTCTCCCAGACCCCAGAGGCAGGCAGACCTTTATTCAAATCCAGGTACTCCTCCCATCCTGGAGAGTTTCTTAACCTTTCGGCCTCTGTCTTTACAACCTGCACAATAGGAAGAAAAGTGAACATACTAGAACGGTTGTTGCAGGGACAGCCCCAGCCGGGGACTGGCACACAGCACTCTCTTTCCCAGACGAAGATGGCCGGGGCTGGCCTGGCTCAGTGTTTTCTAGATAGGAATGTGGGTGTGTTGGCACAAAGCCGAAGGGCATCCTGGGGAAGTACACTTTCCCCCTCCACCATTTGGTAAACTGAGGACAACAGAAATGTTTTTCCACAGAAACTGCAGTGAATTCCTGTTTTTTCCCCTTGGAGCTGCCGCTCCGATCCCGCGGTAGCTGGTCTCCCTTGAAAGCTTCTGGGGCAATAGAGCCGGTCCTGCAGGCAGAGAGGGCTCTTTCCTTCCAGAAGTCACAGAGGTTCTGCCTGCCTGAAGACCGAGGGCGAACGGGTGTCAGTGAGTGACAATAAATCACTCCGGGGAGCAGGTCATCATGATCAGACACATCCTGTGTGTGTCCCCCTCCCCTTTCAAAAAGGAACATTGACTAACTCACCCGGAACTAAGCCCACATTTCCATTCCTGAGAACCTACCCCATCCCTAGTTCCGGAGCCGCTTCTCACGTCAATCCTGAATGATGACCAGGTCAACCCATCCTTACTGGGGTAGTGAAGACACCCCAGTCCGTCCGTGGCTCCTCAACCAGGAGAATCTCATGCTGGTCCTCTTGAGTTGTCCTCGGGCATCTGGAAAGAGACGCAGCTTTCCAGTCCTGGAGCCTGGCTTATCTGTTCTGCTCCCAGAAAGGGCATGCGGGCAAGCTTGGAATCACCCCGCAGCAGATTAAAAACAAAAGCTAACCAAATGAAAACAAGTTCAGTGGCTTAGGCAAGGAGAGAAGTGTGTTTTTCTTACCGCTTTCCCCCAGGCTCAGGCTGCTGGAGCTGGGATTCCTTGCCTCCTCACTTGTCTTTGGAAGTCCCGCAGACCTTACGTCCCCGCGGTCTGAGGAGGAGGAAGGGAACGTGACCTTGGCAGCCCCATCCGCCTCCCTGTCCTATTCCATCAGGAAAAGCAAAGGCTTTTTAAGGAACCACCACTCACCCAACCACAGCAAACTCTGTCCCTCATTTTCTTGTCCAGAACTGGGCCACATGTGTGTCCCTGGCAGCGAGGGAGGCTAGAAAGGTGGGGGACAGAATAACCTCCAGTCACCAAGACCAGACCTGCACAGCTCTACTCCTTGGGCTGGAAATGCTGCCATTTTGAGGACAGAGGCATTCTTTTAGCAGAGATGAAGTAGGGCTGATGGCCGATGGGGTCTGTCCCCCATCCACGGCAGGAGCCCCGCTCTGTGGCATCTCACTGCTCCCCCGCGTCACGAGGGAGCCCATACCTGGAAGTCTTCCAGCGCTAACTCCTCGGCTCAGGGGTTGCTGGTCATTTCTGGTCCCCGTGAACTCGGGGCCTGTCTGTGCTTGGGGCTGGGAGTCAGTGATGCTGAACGGGGAGACGCCGGGGGGCTGCGAGCTCCCACTCCCTGGGGAGACAAACACCATCAGTGACCTCCAGGCGGTGCCATCTGTCCTGGGACGTGGAGCGGGGTGCTGGGGCTCCAGCCTGAGAATAAGCCCTGGGGGAGGCAGTCTATCTCAAAGGCTGAGCGGGGGTGGGGGGCTACAAAGCAAGGGGGCATGGTGAGGTCACGGCTGCTCCAACAATTCCCTGTGTTTCCAGGTCAGAGTCAGCCGGCCAGTGCCCTGACGGCAGGGACGGTGACTTGTCTTTTTGTTTTTATTTTTTAAATTTTACTTATTTGTTTGTCAGAAAGAGACAGAGAAGGAGAGAGAGCACAAGCAGGGGAAGAGACAGAGGGAGAAGCAGGCTTCCCACTGAGCAAGGATCCCGTTGTGGGACTTGATCCCAGGACCCTGAGATCATGACCCGAAGACAAGGCAGTCGCTACACCGACTGAGCCACCAGGCGCCCAGTGACTTGTCTTTTATCCCGTTCCAGTGTCCCTAGAACTGGCTTTTGCCTGGGACATATCTGGAACTCCGCTATTTTAGTTTAAGTGAATGAGTTAATATGGAAATAAATAGATCATTATCCAAGACGTGGAAATATGTTGGCCAAACAGATAGAGTTTTAGGCCAGGAGGGCCTTTGGAGGCTAACCCTACCTCCTTGCCAAGCAGGTGAACCCAGAGGGCCCCGACATCCCTCCCCTGCAAAGCCTGGCTGGAGGGGCTGTTTTGGGAACCATTTGTCCTGATTGGACGCTTCGTTGGCTATAAATTGCCCCTTGAGCCTCTTGGATGTTTAAGGGTTAGTGATGGCCCCACCAGGCGGTCAGGGGGCCATTCAGGGAACCATTCCTTAAGGCAGTTTGGGCATCTTCTAATGTCTTTGAAAGGAAGCTCCTTCTTGCCTGTGTTCATGGTCTTTGGACTCTCTTCGCCCTTCTGGGTTTGGGAATCAAGTCACAACCTCAGGGTATTTCCGGAGGCAAGGCTCAGTGGCCCTGCCTGTGCCCTGAGCTCGGGCTATCAGTCTTCCGAGATTTGCTCTTCTTCAGGATAGAACCTTCTGGGTCTATGCACTTGCTGTGACCATGGTCCCCAGCCGGTGTCTCTGGCAGCCTTCCGGGGCTCAAGTGACAGATGGTCACCCCACAGCTGCCACTTTCCTGGGTGGGGCTGTCAAAATATTGTGGGGTTCCTGCGTCCTCTTGCGTATTGTGTCCTAGACAGACGGCTCGGTGCTGTTTCCAAAATAACCCCTTCCACGGGGCTCGCAGACCTCACAGTGCCTTTTAGGATAAACAGGAAAAATACCTCCACTTCCCCTCGCTGCTGGTTGGTAAAGGGGTCCCTGAACCGACTCCTCACAGAGACCCGTGTGCCCTGCATGTGAAAACAGGTCACTGCCCATGGGACGAGGGAGGAACTATTTAATGTGGGGGAGGTTGAGATAGTGACGTGAGCAAGGGACATCTACACGAAGGTAATCAAGTTGCTTCAGGCGCTGAATCAGAGGGTCACCCGGCCGCGTTCCAGTCCCGTCATGAGCTTGAACTTGCTCAGCCCCCCGGCAGCCCCGTGGCTCGTGTGTGCTCTGGACGGTCTCCCTGCCAGAAACGCTTGCTCCAAGACAGAGGTTAACAGACTTGGCCAAGACAGCGGGCTGGTCGGTCAGGGAGCCGGCACTTGGACAGAGGACTTTAAAATTCCAAGTTGGTGCTCTTTCTGGGATTTTAGGACAACCGGAGGAGTGTCTTTCCCTTCTAACTTTTTCTTAAGCGAGGAACCATGACAACATTGAGGTGTCCTAACATCCCGTAATGCACATTGTTCTTGCTGTGCGACTGGCGTACCCTGTTGCCTTCGTGTAATTGAGCAGTTTTGCTTCTGGGGTTGTGCTTGAAGCTCCTCGGGGCGGGCATAAGACACACCTCAGCGGCCGGCCCCCGGCACGTGTTTCCTATTTCCCTGACACCTGCCGACGTGGAGTCCTGACGGGTACGTTCCTGACTCTCCCCCGCCGACGGGGAGTCCTGACGGGTACGTTCCTGACTCTCTGGACGAGGTGCCCTCTGCCTGTGCCACCTTGTGTTCTCTTGTCCGTCTGGCCACGTCTTCACTGTTCTGGTAAGAAGGACTCAAGCATCCCCTCTCCAGGAAAGCTTCCCCGACCTCCCACAAGCTCCGCGAGGTGTCAGACCCGTGTCCCGAATCCCCCAGCAACCACTCCCGCTCAGTCACCTACCACACGGGGCTGACCTGTCAGTTTGGGCGTCTGACTCCCTCTAAAGGGTGAGACTGTGCTCTTGGTGGGGAGGGACGCTGCCTCGTTTGTGTGTCCGCCCCAGGACAGAGCACAGCGTTTGCAGAGTAGGTGCTCGACAAGTACCCGTGTAAACGAGCCAGTCCGTAGGGTGCACCGCCTCCTGTGTGCCGGGAGCTGAGGGCTCTGGCTGCTGCGTGCCGGGAGCTGGGGGCCCTGGTGCTGCGTGCCTGGAGCTGGGGGCCCTGGTGCTGCGTGCCTGGAGCTGGGGGCCCTGGTGCTGCGTGCCGGGAGCTGGGGGACCTGGTGCTGCGTGCCTGGAGCTGGGGGCTCTGGGTGCTGCGTGCCGGGAGCTGGGGGCCCTGGTGCTGCGTGCCGGGAGCTGGGGGCCCTGGGTGCAGCGTGCCGGGAGCTGGGGGCCCTGGGTGCTGCGTGCCGGGAGCTGGGGGACCTGGTGCTGCGTGCCTGGAGCTGGGGGCTCTGGGTGCTGCGTGCAGTGGGTGCTGGGGGACCTGGGTGCTGCGTGTTGGGGACTGGAGGTCCTGAGTGCCATGTGTCGGGAGCTGGGGGCCCTGGGTGCTGTCACATCCCACGGAGGGACTGTGGGTCTCATTTGCTCATCCATCTTCCTGTTTTCTCTTGCCTTCCTCAGACGTTCTGTGCCCCAGCGTCCATGTGGAAGGAGACCGCTTTAAGCACACCAACGGTGAAAGCAAGGAAATCACAGGTGAGAAAGCGAGAGCAGCCGCCGGCTTGCTCTGCTGGCTCTGCTGTGCCGTTTGCCGGGTGTGAGCCCTCCCTGACTCAGGGCTGGCCTCCCTGATCTGCTCCCCGAGGTATCACGCGACAGCCGAGCCCTGCGGGCGGAGCCCCACCCACAGCCCCCGAACTGTGAACAGCAGTCGCATCTCCACCTGGAAGTCAGTGGTGACCCTGTGGGAGCCTCTAAATAACACGTCAGAACAAATGAGTCGGGGGATGAGTGAGGGAATGGTCGGCGGAGTGAGCAGATGAGAGGAAAAGTCAGTGCATTCAGGGTGAGAGTGTGAATCAGAGTTATAAATAGAGACCTGAGTGATGGGGGAGAGGGAGAGAGAGCAGAGACACGTGGCTGCAGATCCCACGGTGGAAATAAACCCCACAGAGCCGCTTCCCAGGTTGCCCCTGCACGACGGGGTGGACAGGGTACGTGGCAGCGGCCGGGGGGCTTCCCACCCTCCTGGGAGCCACGAATGTGGGAGTAGGTTTGGCTCCTCCCCGTGGCCCGTGTCCTGCCCCTGCAACTCTCAGGGGAGCTTCCTCCGCCTCCGCGGGAGCCCTGCTCCTGCCCGCTGCCCGAGGGGTCGGGGACCCCCTCCATGTGCAGCCCTGGGGGCAGGGGTCTGCATCCTCAGCATGGAGCCGGGGGAGGGGGTCAGGAGCAGGCACTTTGCAGACGCTGTCCGGGGGATGCTGTCCCAGTCGGCTGTCAGGTTAGGGTGCCCCTGCCCACAAGAACCTGCCGGTATCTGCAGCTCTGTGCTGGAGGGATGTTTCTAGAACGGCAGAAGCTGCCCTGCCTGCTCGCACAGCAGGTGAAACGTGTTGCAGGACTGCAACTCTCAGCTCTCAGGCAGTTTCTGTGGTGAAGAAACACCCTGGTTCTTCTGTCCTTCGGGGGAATTATTCCAAGGTCCAGGTTGAGCCATTTCCTGGCGTTTCCCAGCGATATCCAGCTGCAGCCACCTGCTGGGGCGGCCGGCTGAGTGCCACTTGCTTCACAGCTGCCCTTCCTGCCCGTCCCCCACCCCCAGTCCCCCATCAAGCGCCTCCCAGTTCAGCACTTCTGGAGGGACCCAAGGGAAGGTGGAGTTAGTCGCCTCTTTCCTCCTGGCGGAGCACCTGGTGTGTGGCTGGTGCTCGGGTAGGACCTCTCCCTCCCAGGGGTTCTCCGTCAGTGGGAGAGAAAAAGGCGACCATCATCCTCTTCCTTTCTTGATGCACTTACCTCGCATGGGGACATCTTCATAGCTGAGTTGCCCTGCCCAGGGTGAGGCGAAGTTTCTGGGCAATTTGATGTCTGTGTTCCCACTGTCTCCCTCGGCAATCCCTGGCCAAGCACAGCTTCCACCAAAGTCACTCTTCAGAGCCCGTTCCTACCTGCCGCATGGTCCAACGCTGACTGTGAGCGGCGAATCTCTCAGAGCAGCGTCCCCCCTAAGTAATTCATTGTCTGGGGGGGTGTCCACAGATGACGACAGAGATGACGAGAGGGATGTGAACACCAACAGTGGTAAGAATCGACCCTGAGCACCTACGGTGTGCCCAGCACGGGGCCCGTGTGCTCTCATTCAACCCGGATGAGGAAGGAGACAGGCACCAGTTTGTATTTTATACTTGGGGAAACTGAGGCATGGGCACATCGTGCAATACCTTGCCTGAGTTTCTGGCACAGTTGGGACTCATAGGCAGACCATCGGAGGGAGGGAAGGAAGAATTCCAACACAGCTGGGTAATTGGAATGGCTTTCATACTGAGAAAAATGAGGTTCCAGAAAGCCTCACTCCCAGGCCTTCCTCCTAATGACTTCAGGAGCTTTTAGGGCTTCTCTGGCCAGAACTACCAGGAAGGGAAGAGGGAAGGTGGTTTGGAGACGCAGGTCTTAGCCTAGTGCTGCTGCTCCTGGCCTCCCGATGCCGCTTGAAGCTCGGGTTCCCTGCCTACAACTGTGCGTCCTGAGCCCTGTTTCTGGGCATCCCTCTCGTGCTTATGACTCAGTGTCCCGGGACTTTCAGTGGCAGCAGGTGTTGTACAATCTCCCAGGAGGTTAGCGCTTTGGCGCTTAGGAACACGCGAGGCTCGGAGCCACTCTGAAACATGGCCACAGACATTCTGGACTTCTTTCTCCTCCCGCCTGGGCTTCGGCCTCCAGACACTCACTGGAGCATGCCTGTTGCACCTCTCAAGTGGACTGTGGCCCAAGGGCCCCTTCCCCTCTCCCTGCCCCATCCTGCCTTAGCAAGGCCATCCTCCCTGTCCTGCCTCCCTGCTGCCAGAATGACCTTCAAGATAGAAACAGGATTGTGTCTCTCTCTAGCTCCGAAGCCCTTCTGTGGTTCTACTGCGTGCAGGAGGGCACTCAAACTTTGCTGTGTGGCCAGCAGAACCCAGCCACGTGTGTCCCTGCCCATCCCACTGCCAGACAGTGTTCCCCTGAACGTGGCTTCTGACATCCCAGAATAGCCAAGATTCTCGGAAGGAACCCAGCTGACCCAAGCCTAGGGACCTGTGCACATCCAGCTACCTTGGATGCCCTTTCTTCCTCCTCGGTCTGCCCACCTTTTGTTTGTTCTTCAACTCCGGGCCAGGGCTTGCCTCCTCTGGGAGGCCTCCCTGATTGTTCCGCAGCTGGACATGTCTGCTTTTCCCTAGACATTAAACTTCTGGGGGGCTGGGATTCTGTCTGTTTGTTGGGATCCGAGAAGCCAACGGGGCGTCCTACCTTCTCTCCTTCCCTCTTTCTACACACAGTGCCACAAACAAGAGCAGCCGAAAGCCCCTGGCTTCTTTCAGGTTGGGACCATGAATTAGATCAAACCCATCCAGTGAGGGAAGCAGTCCCCAGCTAAGCTGTGTGTGCCTGGGCCAGAGGCCCTAAGGACCATGGAGAAGCATGATGTCTGGAAGGCCCAGCAAAGCTCTGTCCAGGGGCGAGGACGGGGCAGAGTGCCCCGAGGGCACGGGCACGGGGCAGGTACACCCACTGGACTCAGGGTCATGGTCAACAGTGTCCCTGAAGCCGCCTGTTCCAGCTGACTCCGTGATTCTGGGGAGCTGCGGCCTCGCAGTTCCTGCACCGAACAATTGCTTCTCTGTCCCGCGGTGCCTCTCACGGAGCCCATTTACCTCGGGAACGTGTTCCGTCGCCCTTTCCAGCCTTTCCCGTCCTGCCAGCAATCCATCTTTCCTCTCGGCACCCTTTGCTGCCGCCTAGTTAATTGCTGGTTGTTCCAAGTTTCCACATGTTCTTGAGTCTTTGTGTTCCGTCATTGTTTTCACTCCGTGAAACCCATAAGAGCGGAACCAGGAAATAGAGCCCGTGTTTGCTCTTTTAAAACCTAAGAAAGGGGCTCTCCCACGTACAACTGCGTCAGGGAAACCGAGCTCAGGGTGGCAGTGTCTGGTGACAGGGGACAGAGCCGGGAAGTAGAGGGGCGGCCCCTTTTGCGGTTTTCACGGCTCCCTTGTCCCGGGGAAGGCATCGGGCCCGTGGCCATCGGAGTGCGAACTAACTTGCTTTCTGCGCGCGAGCTGCTGCTCTGTGGGAACTTCAGTGTGAGGCCGTGGACAGGCCTGTCCCATGGGGTGGCTGCCCCCCCCCCAGTACAAAGGAGCCAGGAGCCGTGAGGAGCATGCTCGGTGCACCTGTGTCGTGGACCCCCAGTCTAAGGACCGGATGGGGCCAGGGGTGCTGATGGAGATGGTCCTGCCTCCCTTAACTTACCTGGGGGCAGCTTCTCTTGCACAACAACCTGCCCCCCTTCATCCTCCCCGCTCTCTGACAGGAGCTGCCCCAGGCAGGCAGGACGGTCAGAGGCTGTCACAAACGGGAGAGCCCGCAGGGACCCTCAGTACCCGGCTGCTGGTGATGCCGGCACCGACCCCGCTCCCTGCAGCCCCGCGTGCATGGACGGGCCCAGTCCTCAAGGAGGCAGCCTGCATGTTGGGCCCTCAGTCCCGCCTCCTTGGCGGAGGAGACACAAGGCCGCCAGCTGTGTGCGGGGCCAGTCCCGGACCAGCTTACGGATCCGGGACAGACTGTCCCCAAACCCTACTCTGCCTGGTACTGAAACTGAGCCCAAACGGGCTAGACACCCTTTACCATTTGGTGTCCGTTCCGTGGACCCTCCAGGGACTTCCCAGCGCCCACCCCCCATTCCCCACTGCTGGGAGCTTCCCAGTGCTGCCAGTCCATGTCCGGGGACAGGGCCCAGCACGGGTGGCAGCCTTGTCACGTGAGGCCCGGTCGGTTCTGCCAGCTGCCCCGAGCTGGGCCGGCCGGCCTCTGTGTGCTGCAGGGCCCCCTGACGCTTTCTGTCCCTGGACAATGCTCAGACCACAGGCTCCGCCCCTACTCGGAGCTCTAGGAAGCCGGGCCAGCGGAAGTGCAGAGGGGAAGCCGGAAAGAGAGGGCTTCTCTCCTTCTACAGCAGGTGTCTCTGCGTATCTGGTGCCACTGACCTGCCACAGCGGGGGGATGGGGGGCTCCCCAGGACCCCTTCCTGCGTGGGGAGGGGGCTGTTCCTCGCCACATACCTAGGCCTCTATTACCAGGTGACAGTGGCGGGGCTATGGCCAAGGTATGGGCCCCCCGTGCTGGGCTTTCATAGAGGCCGCGGGTCCCCAGCAAGGGGAGGCAGTAGGGACGGTACAGCCGCCCGGGGCCTGCGTCCCCGCCCGTGCCCTCTCGGCTCACCTCACTGACCTGTCCTGACAGCACTGTGGGGGAATGATTCCCTCCACCTTTCCAGTATGGGAAACAGACTCAAGAAATCAGACAGCTGCTTCCTAGTCACTCCGGGTCTTCATCCCTTTGGCCAGTGTGGACTGAGTGGCTCATAAGCAACCGGAATCATCTCTAACGGTTCTGGGGGCTGGAAGTCCATGTCCGTAGACGGTGGGAGGGTAAGGGAGGTCTTGAGGTCCCTTTGGTAAGAGCAGTGGTACCATCATGGGGCCCTGGTCTCATGACTTAAGTGGGACTTGACCTGGGAGCATTTGGCCTTCTAGGTGCTGGGTGCTCTGTCTCTTACACAGTCTTTCTAGGGTAAAGTCACGGGGCAGCCTGGAGTTGGCTAGAAGTTCAGTTGTGTGAGTCTGTGCAATGGGCCAGGCCCGGTTCTGTGGACAGTGAATGGGTTGGTGTGCTCTGTTCCCTGAGCATGTCAGCCAAGAGACGTGGCCCTGCTCAGCCTAGGCCCAGCTGAGGCCTGCTGGGCCCTCCATGGCCCATGCAGCGTGGTTGAGGTCAGGTGGGGGTGTGGGCTGCCTGCCCCTTGGGCGAAACCCCGTCTCTGGAGTGGCTGGATCATTCGCCCCACTGCATGCGAAGAAGCACGGGTTGAAGGGGCTGTTTTCCACCACGTGGGGGCTCAGATTCATGTTTTCTACTTAAGGACTAAATATCACTCAACATGATATCGTGAATTTCATTAATGAGCCAGGGTGTGAACTGCTATTTAAAATGACATAAGGATAAGTCTTAGTCATTTTCCAGAATGACATGATCTCAGCATGGTGAGCGGCTGGGACCTCCAAAGAGTCACCCAGGACGGCAGCCTGGGAGAGCCTCACCGTGCGTGCGACCCTCCTGGACCGTCGCAGGCTCTGCTCCAGGCTGGGCGTGGCTTCCGTTCATGTGCCGTCCCGGGCCCGCCTCGCTGTGCCTGGCTGCCTACAGTTGTCACCTTATCTTCCTGCTGTGTGTTTGCCTAGTTTGGGTCCCCCGTGAGGTCACCAGTTCCCCAGAACCAGGCTTTTGTCTCTCCTCCTGCTGTAAGTGCTGTGCTCACACATGGTTGGCTCAGAACAGGCTCTCAAAACCATGCATCGAATGAATAAAGGGCGTCTGGACAGAACTTAGTGGCAGAAGAGGCTGTAATCATTCTAATGGGAAAATAACCAAAATGAAAACTAATGGGAAAATAACCAAAATGAAAACTACTCTGGGGTTCCTGTATTTCAGAAGTTACAGGAAGAGCTCTGTATCCTATCACTGGGACTTTACCACAATCCTACAGAGATATATACTCAAACAGCCCCCTTTTCACAGATGAAGAGACGGTGCTCAGAGACGTTAGGCAACCTGCCTAAGGTCACACAGCAAGGACCTTGTGGTCAGGACCGCAGCCTAGACCTGTCCAGTCCTACCACTGAAACTCTCAGTCTGTGCTAACCCTTTTCTGTCCCGCTGTTTCTTATACTGGGCTTGGAGCAGCAGAGAGGCGCTCAAAAATGTGTCGAATGAGCAAATGATCTTTTAAAGCAAAGTTTAGGGGGACGTCTTCATCATGGTAACATGAACCCTGCAGGCTAAGCTCCTGTCTAGATGGCAGTGCCTTCGAAGGTTAGAGATCCCAAGAATCTTCCCAAAGTCCCATGGGTTAGGCATCGTGTCAACCCTGGAGATGCAGAAAGGAGTGAGCCTCTGTGCTTGTCCTTGGGTGCCATCCCTCTAACCTGCATGAGCTCTCTCACCGCCCGAGGGACACGGTTTGGGCCAGTACGTCAAACTCTTGGCTTCGGGTGGAGTGCTGTGCTTGGGTTCCTTTGAAAATTGAGGGTCTTGGCCTGCAGGACTCAAGCCCAGACGGTTTGCTGTGCTGGGGGTCAGGATGTGCCGGCTGGGGTGGTGGAGCGGGCGTGACGAGTGACCAGCCGGATCACGGCCCTCCCCTTACGGTCCAGTGCTCAGTGCGCAGGCTCCCGTGGGTTACAGACCCGGCCCGTGTCACACATGCACGAGCCTGCGCTGCCCCCCCCCACCCCTCCAGTGCCCCGAGCACAAAGGTCATGACTTTCCCATCACAGACGTTACCAGTGCCCACGAGCTCCTCTCCTACAGCCCAAACAAACCAGAGCAGAGGACCTGCCAATGATGCAACATCGTTCAGGTTTTTCTCTCTTTGAAAGCATGAAGCTTAAAAGCTGCCAAGCTGTAATCCAAGCAAAATATACGTGAATTGCAGGACTGTGGCCAAGCCAGCCGAGTGTTCATGGGGGCTTTGAGAACAGCGGGATGGCTCCCTGCCCCGGCCACGTGGCCAGGACAGCCTCCCCTTTCTTTGGAAACCCCAGGTCCGCATTTCCCCTGCACTTTGCCTGGAAATGGAAATGGAGGCTGTGCATGTGTTTACTTTGTTGTTAATGTTTCCTGCCCAGATCGCCTCCCAACAGCTCCTGAGCTTACCTCCACGCCCACTCTCCCTGCCTCCGCAGAGATGGGCTCCCCGTGTCCCCCCATGCTCCTCCTGCCACTGACCCCCGCCCTTCTGTTTGACAGGTTTCGACCTGATGGATTTGTTCAGTGTGAAGGAGATCCTGGGGAGGAGAGAGAACGGGATGCAGAGCTCCTACGTCCGGATGGGATCCTTCCCTGTGGTGCAGAGGACAGAGTGAGTGCTCCCTCCTTAGGCATTTTATGCCTAATTTATTTCTCACTACAGTGAAGTGAGGTGATCAAGGTGTTCCTCTCATCATTTATCTCATCATTTATCCGGTGTGAGGCGTGAGACTCGGAATGGGACTATAATGTGTACGCCTTCTCACAAGCCCTCCGTAGGAGGAAGAGGTTGGCCCCAAACCCGGGTCCTCCGGCCCCACACCCTTGGTGTTTCCCAGTGTGATCTTGTTACCTGCTGCTTTATTTCTGGAAAGATTCGATCAGGCCACGTTTGTTTCCTTTAGATGTTCTCTGGTAACGGTGATTCCCCCGTTATATATATATATAAGCAATATAAGCGTACGCTTGTACTTAGGTATACGCCCTCAGGAAAAATCTTAGTCTCTGTTCCTTTATTGAAATAGAACTAGAGATGCAGGTTTGCAGACCGACGCTGCAGAGACCTAACTATCTACACGAATCCAGCTGGGTTTATCCGGGTGCACACATGCCAAACACGCACACTATAGGTGTGATATCAGAGGTACATGAAAAAAGTGCTTTTGGACAAAAACAGTCCCTGGTTTGAAAAAGGAAAGGAAATGCCACATCTACTATGGCTGAAAAGTCTGTGTCTGTGCAGACAGGCAGGGAAGGCCACGTCTGTCCCGTGGGGGCGGTGACCGAGGGGTCCGTCAGTCCTGCAGGCGGGGACAGCGCCGAGGGCTGGACGCTGCTCCTGGCACCTGCATGTGAGCTGGGTGATATCTCGGCTTCGAGAAGGACTTGGAACAACAGGGTCCGCTCCCAGCTGGGACCTGTGAACCGAGAATCACAAAAGGAGGGCCAGTCTTAGCTCACAGGCTCAACAGCCAAACCAAGGGTCCCCGAGGGTGTGCGGGTCTGGAACCAGGAACCCAGACGCCTCCTCACTTCCCTTCCTGGCTTTCTGGCCAGACGGCTTCCACCCCCTCCAATGCAGAGGTCTATACCGTGTCTTCCTCAGGCAGGTCCTTGGGGTGAGGGTGCGGCCAGCTGGTGGGAAAGAGCTCTGGGAACAGGGCCTCTTCTCTGTGCGGGTCTCTGTCCACACCCTTAGCAGCCAGCTTGTGTCCTGTTAACCCACAGAGCCTGGCTGCCCTCAGCTACACCATGAGAATCAGAACACCTTCTTCGTGACTCCTGGGAGGAACAGCATTCATTCTGAGCGTGGAGGGGAAGGGCGGGCACAGGACGGTCTGGGCAGAGCTGCAGGGGGCTGAACTCCCCCGCATGAGGGGCTGGGCCCCCACACTGGGCAGGAGTGCAAGGCTCTGCTCCGTGAAGACAGGAGGGTGTCCTGGAGGGCAGGGCAGGGGATCAAGCAGGATGAGATAGAGCCGTTGGGCCCCACCGAGAAGGAGCCAGCAGGGAGAGGTGAAGACAGGGCACTCAGCTGCATTTGGCCTGGGAAGGGGGGGGTGGCGACTTGGCGTCTGACATCAACTTTGTCAGACGGACTTAAGTGCCCCAGGGGAGTGGACTTGAAGCCTGAGGCAGGGGGACAATGAAGTGGCCGCAGGAGGGGTCTTCAGATGGTCCCGTTGGGGCCCTGATCGAAGGAGGGGGCAGTAAAGGCAGGAGAGAAGGTGGATTTGAGAGACGCTCAGGAGGTAAGAGTGGCAGGATGTAGTGACCCACGGGGCACCTGGGCTTTCCCCGCAGTCGCCGCTCTCCTCGCTCAGCCCCAGCCCTCCGTCTCTGTCCCCCTCCAGGGATGTGTTCCCGCAAGGTTTGCCTGATGAGTATGCCTTCGTCACCACCTTCCGCTTCCGGAAAACGTCTCGGAAAGAAGACTGGTATATCTGGCAGGTCATCGACCAGTATGGGATCCCGCAGGTAGGGGCAGCGCTGGGTCTCGGGGGCCAGAAGCTTCCCGTGTCCTTCTCGTGCGGCCGGCGGCACCTGCCCTGTTTTCTCCAGGGTCCTCTGTCCCGGGCCCAGGAGATCAGCAGTCTGGGAGTGAAGCCCCAGGGACGCTGCGGGCAATATGGCTTCTTCCCCCGAGGACAGTCCGGTGCCTGGTGCTCTGCTGGGGCCAGGGACCAACTTCCTTCCACCCCAGGGATGCTCGGCCTTTCCAGGAGGGGCGGCCAGCTCCGCTGTCCAGTGGCCTCTGCTCTGGTCGCATCTTGAGGGGCACAACTCCGTGATGTAGCAGAGAAACTCGCTCAGGGTCAGCCAGATCTGGGCTATGTCGTGCGCCAGCCCCTTTCTTGGTGTGGCCCCAAGACCTGCGGGCTTAGCCTCCTGAGTCTTGACGTTCCCGGCTGTCCCGTGGGAACAGAAGAGCTGCTGCGGATGGCCGGGGACGGTGGGGTGAACCGTGTCTTGAGGGCATCTGGAAAATGCCTCCTACATGACACGCTTGTGTTACACGTCATGCGCTTTGTTCCTAGTCTGGGAAGCACTGACCTGTCTGCGGCCCCTCAGGCATGTCCCCACAAGGGGAGAGCAGCCCGTCAGAGGCCCGCAGCCTGGGCGGGAAAGCAGGTCTTGGATCAGAGCCAGCAGCCCCACACGTTGGTCTGAGTTGCAGGCGACCCTGCTTTCTGCGTCCTGCCAAATCCCCAGTCTGGGGACTCCTCCTGTCTTTGTCATCACCCGTCTTGCCTTTGGAAGACGAGGCTCACCTTCAGCTGAGGGATACGGACTCCGTTCCCTGGAGGCCAAAATGAGAATGTGCTTGAGTGATCAGGCCATGGCGACCACATGCGTGGACTGCGGCCAGGGGACGGCGCCGTCCGTGCGGCGAGCCGTGGGACCCCATGAGAGCTGGACTTGGGTGCTGCGCTGGCTCGTCCCCACGCCCCGCTGTCCTCCGTAGGGGCGAGGAATGGTCCCCAGGACCTCACACATCAGAGTGCATCGGTCCCCTTCCCAGCCTGTTGGCTTCTTGCAAGGCTGGGGGGGGGCGGGGTTGCTGAGTTCACGAGGTGAGGCCTCTGCCCTCACACTCACGAGTGAGAAGGAAAAGAGGGATTTGAACACGGGGTCTGACTCCGAGTCTGTGTATTAACCACCGTGTTCAGCTGCCTCCCATCCCCCACTGTCAGTCCTGTTCAATGATTTTTCCATCGCGCCCCTGGTCCAGCTGAGATGCAGTCTGGCTACCGAGTGCCCTGATTTCCTGAGTGTGGGTGGCTGGATGGGACGGACGAGGTTCCTCTCCAAGGGCCGTTTTCCTGGAGGGTACACAAGCCGTCCGCCTCCGTCCGCAGGCACGCGGGTCTGGCTTCTCCAGTTTCTCGGGGCCTGGGCGATGGGACTGGGTGCCTGCCATGCATTCTTGTGGGTGAGCCCTCACCCCCTCGTCTGGGTTCTCTCCCCTCATGGTGTTCGCAGAGCTGTATGACTTGCCGTCTGCTGTGTCTGCGACTTCCCCTCCTCCTGGGAACGGGCCGTGGGCTGGGACGTGACAGAACCAGGCAGAGAAGGCCCACCCAGGGTGGGGGGGGGGGGCATGAGGGTCACGTTCAAAGAAGCTCCTGGCCATTGGTGGAAGGCTCTTCCTTGGCCTTTGATGGTGGCCACTTCCGTGCCCCGGGGGAGACACAGGCTAGACACAGGGAAAAATGGAGAAAGGCCTACCGGAAGGGACGTGGGCTCTCAGCAGCCCCATGCGATCCGTCAGACCTACTGACCTCGACTTCACAGTCATCACGATATTTAGTATTTACAGCCACACTCGAAAGCTGGCCTTCTCCCCAACTGTCATTCATTCGTGCTAGATCGCATGAAGGGTCAGGAAGGAGGCAGGGTCGGCTGGAACAGAGGCTGTGGGGGCTGCTCCTCGGGGAGGGGCTCAAGAGGTGGTGGGGGGCCAGTGGGGAGTTCTTCTGCCAGAGACCAGGCTCCGGGAGGCGGGCTGGCCCAGAAACAGGAGGACGAGTTCAGAGACTATCGTAGCAATTGAAGCAAGAGATGGTGCTGACCCAGACTGGCAGTCACAGCAACCCCTGGCAGAAATGATGAGAGCCTGGACATCTTCTGGACATAGATTTCCAGACGTCTTCTGGAACTAGAAGCAACGGGACTTGCTGATGGGGCTGAGCCGTGAGGCACCTTCCTGAGGTCCCCAGCCTGCTCCGGTAGACACAGGACGCGGGCCTGCCGGCTGCTATCCCTGGCTCTGCGTCCTGCTGGAAGAAGTGCACGTCTGAAGGGAAAGCCCTGTCCTCACGGAGCTCCCTCAGTGGTTCAGGGACACAGGGCTCAAACAGGGGAAAGTGGTTTCTAGAAACAAAAGACCGTGTTTAATAACAGAAGTATGAGGGTGTGTTAGAAGCGTACTAGGTTATTGGCCAGGGTTCACGGTTTTCTGTATTTACCCACGCCAGGCATACCCCAGCAGGATGTGCAAGTGAAAGCAAATCCTAGCGCCACCCCAGCCCCGGCTGTACTGAGGTCAGGGGAGGCCAGAAAGAGAAATCAGAACACCTGGGCAGTGTCGTAAACCCTGTGGCTGATACCCGGCGGTGCATGGGCGCCTTCCTTGACCCGAGGGCTCTCATCCATTCACTTGTTCATTCTTTCAGTGCCTTTCTGGGGGTCGGCACCATGAGCTGGGTGAGGTCCTCGCCCCGGAAGAGAGGGAACGAATGGGATGAAGTCCCCGCTTACGAGGATGGGGCAGGGCAGGCAAAACAGGTGAAGGGAAGAAATGAACCAGGACCGGGCGCTAGGAGAAAAGTAAATGAAACGAGCGTGGGGACGTGAGAGCAAGTGAGCAGGCTGGGGTCCAGGCGTGTGTATAGCAGAGAAGGGTTGCCCCACGGGGAAGACTTTGAATTTATTTGCTTAGTTTGTTATAGCTAATGCTTCGAGCAGCGCCAGAACCTAATAAAGACCGCGTCAGTGTTTTACACGCACGCTAACTGACTTGATCCCGTGATGATTCTGTGCTGCGGGTGCTGACATTGGTGTGCCCTTTTATAAAGAGCGAAAGAGTCCAGAGAGGTGAAGCGATTTGCCCAAGGACACACAGCTCAAAAGTGACTTGTCGGTTTGGGTGTAGACAGATAGCAGATGGTCCCAGGTTTTGAAGAATGTTTTAAGAACGTGGCTAGGATTGAGGTTGCTGATGAGGTTAAGGTCCGGGGTAAAGAACCCAGCAAAGGATATCGAGGTCTCTTGGGATAAGCGACATCAAGAAGCTACTACCCCCAGAGGCCTGGGTGGCCGGGACAAGGGTGGTTGGTGGTTACTGGAGACCATGGGGCTAGAGCCATGGAGAACAGAGAGTCCCCAAAGGGCCAGGGTGTGTGGAGGGACACAACCACCGGGAACCACAGGGAAGCAGGGAGGGGCGGGGAGAATCAGCCCCCAGACCCTGTCTTCCTGCCTGTGGTCTCCATCCCGTGGACTTCCCAGGGGCCACGCTGATGAGACACCAAAGGGCACAGGAGGCCAGGCAAGACCCTTGAAGTTCAGACTCTGGGGGGTGGGGAGCTGGGCAGGGCACAGAAGGTATTTAGTGAGTACTGAGTAGGGGAGGGAGAAATGAGCTCGTGGATGGGCAAGTGTCCAAACATTCTTTCATTCAAAGAAAAATGAAAGTAAAACTTTCTTCCAGAGTGGCCCAGGCATTTTGCAAAGGACAGGGGGTCCTCCAGGGAACAAGACCTGTGAGTCCCTGCCACCAAGGAGCCTCAAGGTCATCCTCATGGTGGGAGAGAGTGTGGGCTGCGACAGGGTCTCAGCCTGGTCCCTGGCATCTGGCCAGACATGGCCCATTTTGGCAGCCTGGTGTTTTCAGTGACCCGGAGACCAGTTGGGATTTCTCAAGCCTTTTGGTACCATTTGTCGTGCAGACTCACAGAAGTGCCCCTACTGCATAGTCCCCAGGCATGGGTTGTGTGTGACCCTGCATGTGTCTGAGCCCAATTACCCCATCTCGTTCAGGTGCTTGGGACAGCCTGCAGGGTCGGGGTTGTTAGCACCAAGGCTGAGGAGGGAACTGAGGCTTTATCCAAGGCTGACGAGTGGCGAGGGTCACGGCTGGGATGTGACTCGTGATTCCACCACCCACTCCCCTCTCGCGCTCTCCCGCCTTGGTCTCCTGCAGCTCAGGGAGCCTGTGGTACTCTGCTCCCCAGGTCTCCATCCGGCTGGACGGCGAGAACAAGGCAGTCGAGTATGATGCCGTGGGTGCTCTGACAGATGCTGTCAGGGTGGTCTTCCGAGGCCCCCGGGTCAGTGACCTCTTTGACCGGGACTGGCACAAGATTGCCCTAAGCATCCAGGCTCAGAACGTCTCCCTGTACGTCGACTGTGTGCTGGTGCAGACGCTGCCCATCGAAGAGAGGGAGAACATCGACATCCAGGGGAAGACGGTGATCGGCAAGCGCCTGTATGACAGCGTGCCCATCGACGTGAGTACCCGGGGTGGGGGGGCGGCCACCGCCAAGGTCCTGGGGTCACTGGGGAGAAGCCTCGGGAGTCAAGTGTCCGCAACTCCCCCTCATGGGTCTGTACCACTGATCAAGACCTTGCCTTGAACTGCCTGAGGAAGGGGGACCCTGATTCAGAAAACACTGGAATCCAGAGTCACCCTCCCTCACCCGTGCAACCGGTCAGCTCTCGCATACATTGAGCACTTGCTGTATGCCGGGGACTGTGCTCAGCAATGGGGACATAGATTTCCATACGTATTTGCAAGTAGAGAGGTATTTAAATTCTGTACATTTAAATAGAGGCATTTTTTCTTTTTTTCTCTGATTGTAGAAAATTTGGCAAATATAGAAATTATAAACAAAATAAATTTTAAGAATTATCCTGAGTGCACCGTCTAGACATAACAGCCCATGATAACTCGGTGTTGCCCCGGTGGCCCTTCTGTTGTCACACCATCCACGCTCCTCCTTCCCGCTCTTCCGTCCTCCTTTTTCCTTCTTGCGTCCACGGGACGCCCACGCACAGGAGGCCGCCTTACCTGCCGTGACCGGAGGGTCCCGCTTCCCCAGAAATAACCGGAGCGTGATTTGGGGTAGCTCTTCCTCCAAACCATTTCTTATCGTTTCTTACGCTCATGCAAGTCTGTTATCGAATACAGTGTGGCTGGATGTGTGCTCAGTTTTCCAGAGTTTCTGTACGTGATGTGCGATATTCTAAATCTTGCCTTTTGATTTTTTTGTCCAAGATTCTGTGTCAAAGCTTGTTACACCTTCTTCTAGCTGCTTCATCATATTATTACACATTCCGTTTCTCGGTCCTCCAGTGTGTGGGCACGTGGACTGTTTCTGATGTTTCCCCGTCATTGTCAGCAAGCCTGGGGTCTTGAACATGCTGGCATGGCTCCAAGGTGGTTTTCCCCACGAGGAGCGTGGACCACACCTGCCTGCTGGGCTTGAAGTGTGGACCAGCGGAGACAGTTTCCCTGGGTCCCGCGGCTCGTGTTCAATGATTACATCGCAGGGTAAACAATTGTCGACTTTCCCACATACTCGGAATGTTTCTGTGCCTACCGGCAATGGACGAAAGTTCTATTTTCTTAAACCCTCCCCAATGTATTGATATATTTTCTTTTTAAATATTCCTTTCTTTTTGGTTTTGTTTTGTTTTACCAATCAGATGGCAAATGGCCGATGGTATTTTATTGTGGTTTCCACCTGCATCTCCCTGCTTCTACTGTGAACAGCAGTCCTGTGTGTTTGTTGATCGACTGTGTGACTTTCCCCTTGGTGACTGCCAGCCCACAGCATTTGCCTGTGTTTAGGGTTATTTTGTGGTTTTTTTTCCCTAATGATTTCAATATTTTATACATATACATATTCATACATATATACGTATATATATACACACATATATACATATATTCTGAATACTAATTGTCACTTTAGTGTATATTACAAATATTGTTTCCTGATCTGTCAAGCACAAACTATAAGCTTAAAAAAAAAGAGTAAGTTTGAATATCTGAAAATTCAAGAAATGGTGATGTGGCAAAAAAAAACAAACCCAAACCCAAAACACCATTAAGAAGTTCTGAAGTCTTCTGGAACTTGTGTTGTTAGCTGAAGGATTGTTCGCAAACATGGCCGGCACCTGCAGATGCCTCACAAGGAAGGCCAGGACGGGGTGACCGAGGGGGTAGGCAGGGGCGATGGGGCCAAGGGAGGAAGGCAACACCCACGAGCCGTGCCCATGTGCGCCCCCCTCCAGCCCACGCGAGTGGCCCCGTGGTGGCCATGGTCATGGTCACGGTCATGCACGGATGCGTCCTCTGGTTTTGCCTTCTTGCTTGAGTAACCTCTGCAGTGGAAACCAAGCTATGCTTCCATGTGTCGCTGCTGAGACAGTGACGTCAGACATGGGACCACATCAAACAAAGGAAATCGTTAAATCAAGTAAAGCCATAAAAATCACTACTCAGATTGCCGCTAATTCTAGCAAATTGAGCATCACCCTGTGCCCAGGAATGTCCTCGGTGCCCCCAGGCCATTTCTGATCCAGTCTGTCCCGCGATCTCAGGAAGCAGACACGATGGACACCCTCAGTTCACAGACAGACAGCAGGACACTCCCTGAGAAATTCAGTGGTCCTTCTAGGGTCAGAACCGGACGTGGCAGGGTTGGGATTTCTGCTCAAACAGCCCATCCTCAACACCCACGTGCAGACCAGGCCTTGACTAAGAGAACAGTCAGGGGCTACTGAGGATGGGGCTGAGCCATGTTGGTGACACAGAGGACGGGGACGACAGTTCCCATTAGCATGTGCGTTGGCGTCACGAGCACAGCCCCTCTGCAATCCCCTGAGAGCCAGGGAGGGGCATTCCTCCCCCTTTAGCTGGGGAGACTCCAGCTCAGAAACGGTAACTGGTCTGCTTCAGCCCCCTCTCCTTGCCCACCTGGAGCTGGTGGGGGTGCGGGTTGGGGGGCAGGGGCCAGGGGCTAGGCCTTTCTGTGCATAGGGGTGGCCTGCGGGAACAGTTGGGACAGGGCAGGGCCGCCCAGGGCTGCACCTGAGATGCTCTCTGGGGCTGCAGGGAGCAGGTGGATGGGAAGGTGAAGAGGGGTGGGCCGTTACAGAACCACGAGAGGTCCCGGGGCTGGGAGCCTCCTCAGGGACAGTGAGGTTCCTGGTGCCTCCTGCTGCGGGGTGGGGTGTGTAAGAGAAACAGCCGGGCAAGCCGATGGGCACATGGGCCGGGGACGGAGTCAGGGTGCCAGTGAGTTGGGAGAGAACTAAGGATCGGAGTGGGATGGGAAGGGGTGATTCTGTCACCAGAGAAGGGTCACCGAGCTGCATCTGGTGGGCCCTGGAGGGAAGCCGGGCCAGGGAAAACCACCCGGGGTCAGGGAAGACCACCCCGGTCTCAGGGGTGTAGACCTGAGCAGAGGTCTCCAGGTGGAGTGGGAGCAGAGCGACGTCAGCAGTGTGCTCCCCGGCTCGGTGGAGGGAGGAGAGGCAGGAGCGGGCTGGCAGGGAACAGCAGGGTTGCAGGCGGTTGGAAAGGGGCCCCTCTGGCTCCCAGGCCCTCTCACCCCACCCGGGAGCGCCTGTGCCAGGCTCTGGGCGTCTGTGCTGTCCCTGGCCCTGCTCCTCTGCCTCTTTTCCCCATCCCTGTCCCTGCAGCCTTGCCAGATGGGCCAGCTGCTGAGTGTGTGCTCGCTAATGCAGAAAGCAGGACCCTCTCTTTCAACTGGGACTTGTTCAAAGGCACGATGGTGCATTTTGTCATTCTCTCCTCCGTCTGTGGGCTGGTGTCTTACAGGAAATAGAACAGACAGATGAATGGAACAGTGAAGTGTTTCTAGCAAGCCAAGTCAGGGAGGCGGAGAGTCATGCCCCCTGGGGTATATCACACGGCCAGGAGAAGTATGAGGTCAAGCAGCTGAGCACCTGCCCGGCCAGCTTGCTGGGCCACTCCAAGTGCAGTACAGGTCAGCCAGAGAAGGGCAGGGGAGGTACAAGGCCATGGGCATTTAGCATCAGTGTTTAGTAAAACAAGCATCCCTCCTTCCACTGGTGCAGCTCAAGTTCCCTTAAAAAAATGTCTGTGCACTCGCGCATGCCTCCGTCCGACCCTTACTTCTGTGCCTGGGCTTTCGCTGTGTGCCAGAAATGGTGTTGGGGCCCCCGTGGAAGACAAGAGGCAAGGGATCCCTGCCTGCAGAGTTCACATGCTTGTAGGGAAGCAGATTTCAAAAGTAAACTGAGAAACAAGGATGCTTTGTGGTCTGCGTGCTACCGACATGCAGGGTCGCGTGTGGAGTGACCAGCGGTGGGGCCGGCCCTCACGTGGTGGTTACGGGGTTGGGATGTGAGAGCAGCCAGGACAGTTTTGGGGAGTGACTCAGAGCTTGCTGGTTTTTTGGGGTCTTTCCTAGAGGAGAAACCACACATGTATAGGCGTGGCAGTGGGACCCCGCGGGGTCCGAGGCTGTAGAAAAGGAGTGAAGAGAAGCACGGCGGGGAAGGCAGGCAGAGCCAGGTCCCGGAGGGCTCGGCTGTCCCAGAGGAGGCTCGGGCTTTATCTGCAAACCGTGTGTGTGCATGTGTTGTGTGTGCGCAGATGTGTGTACGTGTGTGAATGCGTGTATTGTCTGGATTGTGTGTGCGTGTGTGTTGTGTGTGCGCAGATGTGTGTACGTGTGTGAATGCGTGTATTGTCTGGATTGTGTGTGTGTTGTGTGTGCGCAGATGTGTGTACGTGTGTGAATGCGTGTATTGTCTGGATTGTGTGTGTGTTGTGTGTGCGCAGATGTGTGCACGTGTGTGAATGCGTATATTGTCTGGATTGTGTGTGTTGTGTGTGCACAGATGTGTGCACGTGTGTGAATGCGTGCATTGTCTGGATTGTGTGTACATGTATGTTGTGTGTGTGCAGATGTGTGCACGTGTGTGAATGTGTGCATTGTCTGGATTGTGTGTGCATGTGTGTTGTGTGTGCAGATGTGTGCATGTGTGTGAATGTGTGTATTGTCTGGATTGTGTGTGCGTGTGTGTGTTGTGTGTGTGCAGATGTGTGCATGTGTGTGAATGCGTGTATTGTCTGGATTGTGTGTGCGTGTGTGTTGTGTGTGCGTGCAGATGTGTGTATGTGTGTGAATGCGTGTATTGTCTGGATTGTGTGTGCATGTGCATAACGTGCGTGAGTGTGAGTGTATCGTGAGGGTTTGTGCACAGGTGTGTACATGATTGTGTGTATCGTGTGGGTCTGTGTGTAGGTGTGTGTGTGCCTATGCATGAGTGCGCACTGTGTGTGGAAATGTGTGTATGTGTGTGTGTGTGCATACACTTGTGCGTGTTGGACACCAAAGCCCTTGTAATTTGCACTAAGGGCCTGTGGCATTCGAGCGGTAATAGAGACACATTTTTTCATTACAAAGTTGACCTAAGCAACCCTGTGGAGAAGTCTGGAGGGTTGAAAATCGGGTCCTTTTTGGAGGCTTTGGGGGCCTGACATGAGAGCACCCAGGAAGGGGCTCCAAGTAAACACAGTGGCAGTTCCCGGCGGGCGGCGGTGCCTGGTGGTTCCAGGGAGACTCCAGCACCAGCTCCGTCCTTGCCGGCTCACCTGTAGGCTCCAACCTCCTTGCTCTTGGGCTGTCCCTTCTAGAAGGGGATGTGCAAGCAGGTGACACGTAGGCTCCCCTGAAGCTCAGCGCAGTGAGGGACCCTGGGGAGAAAGTGGAGCCTGATTCCTGTGCGGGTCTGCTGGAGGCGTGGGGGCTTCGGGCTGCCGAGTCCCCCAGACTCACTCTGTCCTCCTGTCCCTTCCAGTTTGACCTGCAGCGGATCGTGATTTACTGCGACTCCCGACACGCAGAACTGGAGACTTGCTGCGATATCCCCTTGGGCCCGGTGAGCAAATTCCCACATGACAGGAGGGCAGGGAACGGGTCCTTGGCCTCCAGAGCGATGGAGCTCTCCAGGGCCTAGGAATGGGCATTCGAAGGTCAGGGGGTGCCCACCCTCAGGATGTGGTCTTAGAGAAGCCCAGTGACCATCTAGGGCTTCATTTCCTGGGCCCCCAGGCTGTGGGTTGGAGGTCATGCATGTCTCCCTAGGGGGTTGCCATGTTCCTGACCTTAGTCGACACAGCCAGGCTGCAGGCCGAGCAGTGGGGCCCAGCTCTGGGGAGGGGAGGCTGAGCTGGAAACATGGCCCTGGGAGGGACAGACCATGCAGACCATGCTCGGTGGGGGGAGGCCCCCGTGCACCGGGCTGGTTGAGAGGGGAGGAAGAGGCTTGCAGGCAGGACTGGAAAGTATGAGAAAAACCAGAGCTTTACCCCTGACCTGGCCTGGGTCAGCCTCTTGCTGGGACCTCTCTGCATTCGCCCCCTTGCAAGTCTCTCCTTCCCCAATTTCTTTAATGAACCCCAGTCCTAGGGCTGCTTGGAAGGTGGCCTTGGTGACAGAGCTGTCTGCCCAGGCTGGAGGGATGACATCCACATGCGGTGCTCAGAGGCCCTATGCCCGAGACACGGCGGTGGAAGCCCCTCGCGCTGGGGGTTTGGCGTCAGATGGGCCTGACTATGGACTGAAGGATGGAGAGGCGGTCAGATGAGGGCCTGGAGAACAGAGGGAATGGAGACGGGGAAGTGGTGACAGGGAAATACATCATTACTAAACACCTGTTGGATGTGAGACAGTGAGCTGTCCCATCGAATCCTCCTCACTACATCACAATGGACACACTCTTGTCCCCATTCTGTGGGTCGTAACAGTGAGGCTCAGAGGGATTCATGGTTCCTGCAGCTGCTGAGAGGCTGGCAATGTGGCTGAGAGCAGGTGTTGGCCCCGGCCCCTGTGACTCCACGTTCTAGGAGCCCAGGACCTGCCCCTGCGCATGGCCCGACCTCCGCTCCGCTCAAGCTCTGGCTTCTTGGGTTCCTGGTCCCCTTGCCGGCCGGGGACCCGTGCTGGGTAGAAAACCAGGTTCCGCCCTTCTGACTCACTGCGATTTCCTTCCAGTGCCGGGTGACCGTGCTGACGGAGCCGTCACTCCCGCCCCCGCAGCCTCCCACCTCCGGCAGTGAACAAATTGGGTTTTTGAAGACCATCAACTGCTCCTGCCCAGCTGGAGAAAAGGTACCCTCTGCAGTAAACCCTCAGCCCCGAGCCCAGAGCGCCCAAGCAGAGCAGGACAGAGTGGTCTGTAGGAGCATCCATGGAGGAGGGAATTTCCCATCATGCACCAGGATGGCCAGGGCCAGATGGCCCCAGGCCCTGGGGGACTCACAGGTCAGGGAGCCCGTCTCGTTCCTTGGACCTCTTGTTTCCTGATGTTCCAGCTCAGAGGAGGGGAGCCCTCAGACCCATTAATGTCTTCCTGGAGTGGATGTATCCCCAAGTTTTCCTCGCTCAGGTGCGAGTCCTCAGAACAGGTCTGGTGTATGAGCAGGACTCCGAGTAAGTGACGTGAAGTGGAGTTGTGTGTACCTGGTGTCTAACGTACAGACCAGTGTTTACGAACACCGCCGGCCCTGTCCACCAGCTGCATTTAATGTCCTGTGCAGTGCCTGGGGCCTTCGTTGATTCTGTATTCCTGTAGACTGGTGGCTTTTTTGATAAGAAAAAAAAAAAAAAAGGAAGTCTTCTACTGTTTGAGCAGAACAACTTAACCAAACATACAAGGATGCTAAAAAGCAGAGCTGTGCTGGGGAAGGACCCTGGGGGGATCGGAGGCTCTGCTGGCCCCGAGAGCCCGCGGCCTTGCCCTGCAGCCTGCTGTATCTGGCCTCCCTGCTCGGGGCCAGCACTCAGGAGGGGCTCAGTGACTCTGCAGGGCCTGGGCAGACAGGAAGAAATGTGAAATCCCAGCACAGTTCACTGGGATGGACACACTTCCAAAGCCCGTGTCCTGGCAGGCAGGCTCCTTCCTTCCCTTCCTCCCCTCCTTGTTCTCCTTCAACTTCCCTCCTTCCTTCCTACCCGAAGAGCCAGACCTGGGGAGAGAGGGAGCACCCAGGAACTCTCAGTCAGATGAAGCTGTCAGATGCTGGCCCAACGTGCTGAAAGGACCCAGCTCAGCTTTGCTGTGAGCAGAGTCTTTTTCTGGGCAGGGGGTGAAGGGGAGGCACCTTGGCCTGGCACCCACAGGTTAGAATGGGAGATGTCAGGCAGGGAGCCAGGATGAGCACCAGGGGCAGGACCTCTGGCCCTCCCCTGCCCCTGGGATTCTATTAAGACCCCCAAAGGAGAAGGCTAATATGTTATGAGGTTTTGGGGACTGGCTGCTGCGCAGGCAGACTGTGCTGGGGGAGGAGGTCAGAACCAGTCCTGCCCCGTCCAGACTTTTCTATCAGCCAGGCTGTGCCCTGGGTGTGTCCAGCCAAGACTCCCGTGGCCTCTGGCATGGGGGAAAGGACCCCTGGGAGGAAACTCTCGGCTCAAGGAGGTCTCTGCCTCCTGCTCCCACCCATCTTCCCCCTCAAACACCCCCTGACACGCCCCTCCCACCCCACCCGTTGTGGTCACGGAGCGTCTCCAGTTGTCTTTCTAGCACCATCTCCATCCACGTTGCTCCCCCAATTTCTAGGACACCACGAACTGCTGGCTGTCTTTGGGCATTTGTGTATGCAGCATCTGCTGGACCCCCTCCTCTATCCGCTCCTGCCTACTCTGCTCTCAGGATGTCCCCAGGGAAAGCTTTCCTGAGCACCTTGTTGTCTACGTGATTTCCCTCCTCCCTCTCTCCAGGCCTCCTCCCTCCATCCATCATTCCCCACGCAGCCATGCACCTGCCGTTCCGTGGAACGGACCCCAGGACCCATTCCTCTCCCCGTAGCAATGATCACGTGGGACTAAAAATGTCTACGTATTTTTACTTCCATAAGGCGAGCTCCAGAAAACACAGACGTATTTTCAGCCACTGATTGTGTGTAGCCTGACATTGTTAAACAGTGGTTGAACTGACGGATACGGGGGTCAGGGCAGGAAGGAGGATGGGCGGATGGTGGCGGGCAGCTGGGAGGAAGGGACAGAGCCACACACCCTCTCTTGCGGGCAGGACAAGGGCTCGCTCTTCAAGACCATCAGTGGCCTGGAAGATCCTCAGCCTGTGGAGGGATAACCGACTGGAGGTGGGGGAGAATTAAACAGAGTCTTACTTCTTGTTTCTTTTGTCATTCTTCCTTCAGGGTGAAAAGGGCTCTCATGGCCCATTGGGACTCCCCGGCCCAAAGGTCAGTACAGGCGCGGCCTTGGGGCGTTTCGGGGCCCAGGTTAGCCCTTGCTGTGCGCTCCATGTGGAGACAAAGCATCGTGTTAGGTGACCGTCCTGTGGTGTTCGCTTTGAACAAGTGGCGTGAGGTCCAGAAGCTGTGTTTCTGAGTTTGAAAACCTGAGCTAGACGGGGTTGGGTGAGGAAGTCCTGGCTTCCATCCCCTTTGCTCCAACGGGCTAAGCTCTCCGTGGTCAGCTAATCCTGTGTCGATCCCTTTAGGCCTCTATATTCCAGAGACATTGGGACTTGGGCCTGTAAGAGTCTCTCTGTGTAGACAGCATGTAATGTTTCTTTAAGTTGCATGACATTCTTTTTTGCACAAATTTTCTGAACTCCCTCATTGCTCAAAGCCAGGTGCCTCCTCAAGGGGCCCCTGTCCTGCATCATGCAGCCCCCTCTCTGTCTCCATCCCTCCCCAGGTTAATAGCATTTACAGAGTTGGGCAGGGCTGTCCTCTCCCATCCTTACTTTGGTCTCAGAAAGCCGAGACCCAGAGAGATGCGAATCACCTGGGAACACGCAGGCAGGTGGAAGAGGTCGGCATGATCCAGAAGCTGTTACCTGGTCTGGTGTTTGAAAGAGGGGCTGGGCGTGGTGGTGGAAACACCCTGAAATCCTCTCTCTCTTTCTCTCTCCTTTCTCTCCCTTCTCCCTGCTGCACCCACTGTGCTGGGTTGAGGAGTCTGGACACACACACACACACCCCTGATGGGCTCTTCTCCCCTGGTGCCAAAGGAGAGCATCTCAGGGCCGTCCAAGGTGCCAGGTGATCCTTGCAAGAAGGAGCACAGGGCTTTGTGCCTCACTGAGCACCCCGGGCTGTAACCTCAGCTTCTCTGCTGTCAGAGGGAAGAAAGAGCAAAGGCACTCGGGGGTTTGTGGAAGTTTAAGAATGTTTGTCGGAGGCAGGGGTTGGTTAAGGAATGGCCATACCCTCCCGTGGCTGGACAGGTCCAGGGTTGAAGGGCAACCTTTGCAGGGAGGACAAGGCAGGGAGGGAATGCTATGGAGGGACCCAGACTCAGCTACCTGGAGAGCAGCCTGGCTTTCTCAGAGATGACTTGCAGTCCTGGCCCTTTGTCCCCACAGGTCGGATTGTCCCAGTCGGAGGATAAGGCTCCAGGGAAACAACTGTGGCTCCCAGTGACCCCATTTACCCAGATCCAGCTCAGGTCGGGTCAACAGTCAGGGTCTGGTGACTCCAGGTTCCAGGACCCATTCTGGTACAGGGACATTCTAGTGAAAGGGACAGCCCTGTTCCCAGGGCTTGCAGGCCAGTGGCAAGAGGAGAGCAACAGAGAAGACTGGGATCCCCTGTGGGCACAGTCACGGTGGAGGGACCCAGGGGTCCAGCAGGGTGCATGGGAGCTGCTTGGGCTAAAGAAGGCAGGGGAAGCACATGACAGGCCAAGCGGGGGCACCCAAAGCCAGCAAGCTGTTTGTTCTGAGAGTGTACAGGCGGGGGTAGACCCAGATGAAACTGCATGCTCGGAGAAGAGAAAAATAGACAAGTCAGTGGCTCCCAGGGTGGGCACCCAAGCCTGTCTTGGATTGGCTCATGGCACGGTAGGAGGCTTCTCCAGTCCCACACTTGGCACTTGGTGAATTTTCTTCCCTTGCAAACACTATTCTCTCCTCTGCCTTTCCTCCCTGGCTTCATGGACAGTTGGGAGGGCCCGGGGAATACAAATGACATCATCGGGGGACTCTGGCTGACCTCTGGCAGCGTTCAAAGCACTTTAATGCTTTCAGTCTTATGTGTGCTCGTGAGAGCAGACCCATTTCATGGAGGAAGAGCCCAAGGCCTAGAAAGTAATGACGCTCTCACAGTAAGCAGCAGAGCGGGGGTTTGAACCCTGGGGTGTCTCCCTCCCCATCTGGGCCGGGGCCATTCCTGGGGACAAACACCTGCTGTGACAAACACTCACTCTCTCAGGATGTACTTCGTTGTGGGATTAAGAGCTTGGGGAAATGATTCAGATGCTTCCTCCTCCAGGGGTGGGAAGCATGGCCTCATTCCAAGGTTGGCAGGGACAAATTCAGCCCCTGCTAGGGCATCGACAGCCAAGTGGGGAGTGGGCGGCCTGAGCAGGGAAGCCCCATGGGGGGACCTGACCCAGTGCTGCCCTCTGGCTTGCACCCTGCAGGGAGACATGGGAGCAACTGGGCTGGCTGGAGCTCCTGGACCCAAGGGAGAAAAAGGTGACATGGTGAGTATGGGGCCGGTGTGGGGGATCCCCGGCTTCCCCCAAGTGTGTGTCAGCTAGAATGCATGGAACACCTAGCAGGAGCCAGACACTGAGGCACACCCCACCCTCGGAATGGAGTCCGTGCTCCTCCCCATGGGCATGGGAGACCCGCCAGGGTGGCCCCAGCTGCCACTCTAGCCCTGTCCTGCACTCCCCAACACCCACCCCTGGATTCTGGGCATCCCGATTGGCAGCTCGGAATCTCCAAACTGGCCACTTCTCACTGGCCACTGCCCATGCTCTTTTCCTCACCAGGAATAATTACTCTGTCTTTCCACACCTCATTCCCTCCTCTCCTCCCCTTTCTGGCTGGCTCCTATCTGCCCACATTGAGACTGAACCCATGTGGTGGTTCTCCAGGATATCCCTGTGACCCCGGGAAAACCAGCAGGGAAGAGGGTCTCCTGTGATGGGCACAGGGACTGCAGAAGCAAACAAAATGTGCAACGTAGCCTTCACAGTGAGAGTCAAAGGACGAAGGGAAATCATTCTTAAAGAGGGGGCGGTATTATGACAGCATGTCAGCAAATACAGAGTATCAGTAAAAAGATGGAAATTTCTAAATAAAAAGTCCCAAATGAAAATTCTAGAGCTTAAAATTATAACGGAAAGAAAAAGGGGAATGAGGGGAGAGGCTCAACAGTAGGTAGAAACCAGCCTGCTGAGAGCAACAGCATTCTTACCATCAGCTCAATGCTGACTCTGTAATCCGAAGACTAGAGAGAAGGAGTAAGGCAGGAAAATGAACAGAGCCTCGGAATGCACCAGAATGCACCAGAATGCACCTAATGGGGAACCCCAGGAGGAGAGAGGAAAGGGTCAGAAAACATATTCAAAGAAATAATGGTGAAAGCAAAAATCCCACGTTTGGTAAAAAGCAGTAATCCACGCCTTCAGGAAGCTCAGAGAACTCTCACACAGAGAGCCATTCTCAGAAAGATTGCAGCCCAAGCACCCAAAGACAAAGAAACTTGAAAGCAGCAGGAGGGAAAAACGAGTCAACATGGACCGAGAAAGGCCAGTAAGATCTTTCGGCGACTGACGGCAGTGGGGAACGGAAGCCTCAGTGAAGCAGGTTGACAGGCTCAAAGGCATCATCATGACCGTGTTCGAGGAGGCATTTAACAAGCAGGTGTAGTATCGGCTTGTTCCCCCACCAGTGCGAACATGGGGAAAGAGGGACCAGAACCAGGCCGGGAGGGTGTGTTTGTAAATCTCCCCAGAGGTAGTATAACTCTGAGGAGCTGAGTTGTGTATGGGAACCCGAGAGTGACCTCTATCAAAGTAGTTAAAAAATATACAGTAGAAGTGCCATTCAGAGATTAAAATGTAGCACTAGAAAATACTTAATGCAAATAAATAAATAAATACATGCCGTGAAGGAGGGATGAAGGAACAGCAAGACAGGAGGCAGAAATGGGAAGTTAGGCGGCATCCAGGAAACCAGCTCTGTCGGTGATCATGCTGTGTATTCAGGCCGGACAGAAAAGCAAGACCTGACTCTATCCTGTCTCTAGGAGACACACACTTCAGATTCAAAGATGCAAACAGGTTGAAAGTAAAAGGATGGGAAATATATACCCTGAAAATAGCCAAAAAGTTGGGAGTGACTCGGCTGTTATCAGACAAAATAGACTCTAAAACCCGACGTCAGCGAAACGAAGAGTTTGTCCTACGATCAGTGTCAGTCTCTCAGAAGTCGAGAAGAGTTATAAACACCTGTGCACCTCGCAAGAGTCCAAAATATGTGAAGCAGAAGGGACAGAATGGAAGAGAGAAATAGGTAAGTCAGTGATGAGGAGAGGCCCGAGCGCTCACTCTCGTGATGAGAAGGGCAGCCAGGACGGTGCAGAAACTGGGACGTTCAGACATCGCTGGTACAGAAGGGTGTCGTTGTTTTGGGTAACTATGTGGCTGTCCTTAAAAGGCAAAACAGAATTATCAGCAATCCACTTCTTAGATACATATCCAAAAGAAACGAAGACATACTCTCATACAGACCCTGGATGCAAGTGTTCAGAGCAGCGTTATTCATAATAACCCGAAAGTGGAAAAACCCAAGTGCTCGTGGCATGGTGAATGGATGAACGGGATGTGTGTTATATTCACGCGGTGGTGTATGATTCTGCAGTAGGACAGACTATTGGTACAGGTCACAGCATGGATGAACCTTGAAGACGCTTTGCTGAGGAATCACTGGGTGTGAAGACAGCTGTGACAGCCCACACAGCGTACGATTCCATGTACATGAAATGTCTAGAGGAGGCAAATCTATGTAGACAAAGTATATTAGTGTCTGCCTAGGGCAGGAGGTGGGGGCATGGGGAGTGACCATGATTAAGTGCAGAGTTCTTGCTCAGCTGATGAAAACATCCCAAAGCTGACCAGGGCTTGTTGCACAACTCTGGAAATGCACTCAGAACTATTACATTGTATAGGATTACATTGTATTACATTGTACAAAGTATTACATTGTATACTTAAGTAGTGAATGATACTGTAGGTGGATGATATTTTAGTAAAGCTCATAAGGGAAAAATACAAGTTCCATAATATTGAATTGTCGGAAAAATTAAATGGGGTAATAGGCACAAGAATGAACAGTCAGTAAGGAAGAGTTATCTCTTTTGGAAGCTCCTTCAAGGAGCTGATGAGAAAGCATCCGACCCTTTCAGATCCCAGGGTACTGCTGCCGTGTGACGTCCGTGCATGGAGATGTTCTGTCGTAAACCCGTTCCTCCTCCTTTCATTTTCTAGGGAAGAGGGCCTTTTGTCCAAGGAGAGAAGGGGGAAAAGGTAAGTATTTCCCTTTTATCACATCTCTGGGGGCTGTGCTGTTGGCCAGGGAGCAGGGTGGGGCGTAGGGCCGACCTGGGGTATGGTGCTTCCTGGGAGAATCCAAGTGGAGAGAAGAGGTTTCCTGGGTGGAGCGAGGAGCCTCGGGGTGGGTGCTTTCTTGACTGGGGTGGTTGAAGCAGGTGCAGTGGGCACCGCGGCCCGGCAGGGGTGAGAGGGAATGAGCACAACTGGAGGGGAATGCTTGTTTGGGCTGTGGGTGATTGGCAGTGCTTGGAGCAGAGGGTACTCGCTGGGGCTCATGGGGCCGGGATGCAGGGTTGCAGAAGGATATAAGGACCAGCACGCAGGATGTTAGAGACCAGAATGTGCTCAGCCTTGTGTGCAGTTTGTAAAGATGCTGAAGGTTCTGTGTGTGGTCAGACATGGTGGGAACCCTTGAGTGTGCTGTGCCAGGTGGGTGTGAGGCGAGAGACCAGAGACATTTGAGGACTTGCCAGGAGATTTGCAGAAGTTCCGAGGGGAGATGACCAGGAGCAGGAGGAGGAGGTGGACAGAGCCATGGAGGAAACAGGAGGCAGGCCCGCTTGTACGTGTTCTCCCCAAATACGAATATTGTACCTTCTTTTACCTTCATCAGAAGGAGGACAAGCCTGACAGATCCTAGGACACGGGGCTTACTTCCGAGAAGGAAAGCTTTCTTAAGTGGTTAGTCTGTGAGGAGAAATAAAAACCAAAGTGTCACTAAAATGCTGTTTTTCATTCCCACTAGCAATTAAAAATGTTATTTGCCTGTCCGGGGAGAAATAGCCCCAGGACTCTAGCATCTGCGCTAGGACCTCGTCAGAATGCAGTGCCGGTGGACCCTGGTGGCTTCTCCACCCCCTCGCGTGGGGCCGGCTGTATGAGCTGGTGCCGCTCTGTTCCATCACCATGGAAACGGCTTTCCCGTGGCCAGCCCGTTCTCTCCCTGCAGGTCCCCTCTCACGGCGTCCTTTCACTCCCCAGATTTGCTCCACGGAGCTAAAGCAAGGCTGCACAGACGTGACTACCCCGGGTTTCACTCCGTGTCATCCAGAAGTCAGACTGGAAGCAGCCACGTGCTGTGGGGCGGGCAGGGGGCCCAAGTGTGTTCTTGTGCAACTAAATGATACAGCGGCTCTCAGGGAGGCAAAAACCACATTTAGATGAATAATTAATGACCTGGAAAATGAAAATAATGGTTAATTTTTAAAGCACATGGAAAAATATCTATACAGTATGACCCAGTTGTGTGTGTGTGCACATGCGTGTGTGTGTGTGTGTGTGTGTGTACACAAGCGAAAGACAGACAGAGATTGATTCTGGAGGTGGAGCCCCTTTGTTAGGCCGGATGGCCGTGTTGAGGGTATGTATTTTCTTCCCTACTTCTCTGTGTCTTCACCGATTCCATGGTGAACTTCTCTTTTGTCCCTACTGGAAGCCCAGACGTGCACACACACGCACACACACACTCAGTAACTCCCACACGAGGATACAGAGCAGTCTGAGAGGCAGCAGAGGGACACACGGCACAGTGTGACATTGTCGTCAGTTTTCCAAGCTGGGTCTGCTGACCCCTCAGCCGGGGCTGGTGGTGGCCACCATCCATGGTTCCCATGTGGCTTAAAAGCATGACACCTAGAGGCTAGGTGCTCAAGGTTAGCAACTACCTTTATCTAGTGTTGCTGGTTACTAGGTCCCATGGGCCTGGCGCACAGGTTTTAGCAGGACCCCTAGATGTTCCTGTCAGAATTGGGGCTGTCCTTGAAGGTCAGGGTGCTGGGTCTGCATGATGCTTGCTGGCTGAACTGCTGTGTGTCTCCTGGACCAGCATGTCCTCTGATGGCTGAGCTGTCCTCCTGCGTGGGTGTCGGGCAGGAAGAGACAGGAGCAGCAGGTGCATCTCAGCCTTGCCGGTTCTGGTGTAGCTCGGAATAGGAGCCGTATTCCCCTGCTGGCTGCCGGCCGCTCCCTAGTGGCCCACATCCCAGCCTGCAGGCCCACAGTCGGGACCTGCTGGGTCACGGTGGCAGCCGGGGAGGCCCCATCACATCCTCAAGGCCGGCAGGACAGGGGGACAGCTGAGCAGACTCTGGTACTTCTGGCTCTGTCCTTGGTTGACATTCTCTTGCATCTGAACATTTTTAGCAAAGTCTGAGTCTAGATTCTGCCGCATATTAGCTGTGTGATGCGGGGTGAGTCACCTCCCTCTCTGGGCCTCTGCTTCCTCATCTGTAAAAACGAGGGGGTGGGACGAGATGATGCATAAAGGCCTTTGCAGGCGGCGGCTCTGAGACTCGGTGATCAGCCCACCCCAGCCTAAGCCCTTGGAGCTCTCTTCATAACTTGGAGTCTCATGCTCCCCCCAACCCTCGGGGAGGAGGTGAGGCCGGGGGTGGGGGGCGGTCAAGGGGACTGATAAAGTCCACAGGGCAGAGAAGGCCACGGGTGACTAATGCCCTTGTACAGGGCCCAAAAAACCCACTTCTCCACTTGAATATTCTCTCCAGAGCAGTTGTGTTATGAGGGGATCAGATGGACTAGAGCCCGGTGGGCCTAGGAATTGTATTTCTCTGATTGTGGTTGTGTGTCTTGTGTTTCTGCTGTGTAATGAACCACTGTGATGATGTGTGTTGCCCTCCATGAGGGCTGACGTGCCCTGTACTTTATGTCTCATGATGAACCCAGCACTTTACAGGGGCAGTGATTATGCCCATTTCACAGATGGGGAGAACAAAGCTTGGAGGTCAAGTGACCAGCCCAAGGTGACAAGCTAGTCGGATGATGGGAAGCACAAACTCTGGTTATTACTCAAGGAAGGGAGGCTGTGGGGCTAATTGAAGCCCCCCTTCCCCAGCAACTGAGGAAACTGGCTCTCAGAGAAGGTCGGTGACTGGCCCCAGGCCACAGAGCTGAACAGTGACTGGAGCTCTTGGCCTCCTGTCTCTCCGTGGCTCCCCCATCAGATGCCCAAGACCATTGTGTGGTGCCGCCATGTTTCTGGGCTGCTTCTGCTCCTTGTCTTGGAAGCTAACCTCCTCTCTGGTTCCCATATTCATCGTGGGGTCCTTGGGGCCAATCTCCCCTGGTGTTTTAATAAATATGAAATCAGGCTAAGGGGGGCAGCTTTTTAGGGGATGCTGCCCACAGTCCAGGCCCTGAGGCCATAAAAGTAGAGGAAGGAAGGATGGACCTCCCAAGCATCTGGGAGGCAGCTGGCATTAAGTATGAGGTTGCCAAATGAGCGGATGGATGAGTGGGTCTCGGCCCTCTGCCATCCAAGGCTGAGGGCCAGCTCGCCCCAGGAGAGGTCACGGATGGCCATGGGGCAGACCGAGCTTCGGAATCTGGCTCCACCTCGTGTTAACCGCATGTCTGTCCTTGGGTGACTCTGAGCCTCAGTTTCCTTTTCTGTAAAAGGGGGAAGGGTAAAGACGATGGTTCTCCCCCTTAAGGTTGGGTTAAAGGTTGGGAGGGGGGTTAAAGGAGAGAAGGTGCATGAAGGGTTTGACGCAGGGCCTGGCACGGGGAGCGCGCTCGCTGGTGACCCTCTGTTTCCGTCGCACCCATACTATTCAGTTCCTTTGCAGTTGGCTTGGTGGTGGCGATGAGGGTGTATACCCATGGCCGGGGGCGGGTTGGGACCATTTCTGGAGGAGTCAGAGGGAGCAGGGAGGGGTCACGACCTCTGTGCCTCTGCAGAGAAGACTGACCAGCACACTGAGATGCTGGCATGGGGGTTCCTTTGGGTGCTCAGTGCACCGGTGTGGATGCTGTGGAGATGAAGGCCGTAGCGTTAGCTGGATCGTGAACCCCACAGGCAGAAAAAAATTTAGAAACAACAGAAACAAGTCCAAAATGTGAGTTTCCGGTGAGCTTCCTCTTGGTGCATCCTGAAGGTCCTTCTGCTCTGGGGACCCACGCCTCCAGGAAGGAAGCCTGGAGCCTGGGGGTTTGGTCCCGTTCCTGGGCCCACAGCGCCCTCTGGTGTCTGCAAGCCTGCACGTCTGCGCCGGTTTCTCTGCAGGGGTTGTCCTCTTTTCCTGGCAGATTTAGCATCTGGGAGGAAGGAAAGGAGGGAAGAGGATGCCTCGGTTTTGTGCTCAAATACGGAAGCTGATTTGGGGAGCTGGGCAGACATGGTTTGGATCGCAGCTCTGCGGTGGCTGGTGTCTCTCTGAGGGCCTCAGCTTCTCATCTGTAGAATGGGAGCATGAATGCCGAGGGTTGAATGTGGATTGTAAGAGGTTCATCACAAAGCACCTGGTTTCATCCCTGGCACTTGATAAGCATGTGTAAAACTCTGTCCCTTGCATTCTTGTCCTTTTTCTGCTAGAAGATATTGCTAAAATCCATGCAAGAGGGCATGTGTTTCCATAATAGATAGCATTCAAGTACTCAGTATGTGAGAGCGGATGGCGAGTTCACAGAGCTTTAAAATCAGGCTGGGCCCCCGAGCAGAGGCTCATTCACCAGTTCTGGGGAGGAGGTGTGCTCGAAGGCAGTCATGCCATCCAGAGTGTGGTCCTTCTTACCGGTCCCTAAATGAGCCAGGTTGTGGTCTCCATCCCCCACGCTGCTAGGCACACTGAGGACCCCGCCTGGGCCTCAGGGGAGGGAGCAGTGGAGGATGGTCCCCTCAGCAGAGCCCACTGAGGGTTTCCTAGGATACTCAGTGTTCTACTGCAGGAGGTGCTGAGAAATGAAACAACAACAAAAAGTGTCTAGGAAAGTATCATGAGCATAATTCATATGGAGGGAGAAATAGAAGCAGAAACAAAATTACCACGAGCTGATTCTGTTTTTTATAAGAACACTTGACAACTGCAACAGCAACGAAAAATGGGGACAACCTAATGGAACATCGCATGACGGCAACCAGATGGGCACGAGTGCAAATTTGGAACACCTTGCGGCAGGGAGCTAGGCGTGCAACATGATGCAAATGAGATACAGCATATAGGAAGCCCTGTGTGCTCACACATCAAAGGGCGCATGCGCCGGGCAAACCACATTCTGGGGTAGTGGGATTTGGGGTGTTTCGTAGGTTTTGTTAATTACTCTTCCCAGTTTTACAACATCTGTGAACATTGAACCGAAGACTAGGTCTTAATTTTAATGTAATGAAAATAATTTAAAGCATAGGATCTTCACAAATGTTTACGCAGAAAGTCCCAAAGCGGTGTGATTTTGGAGAAAAGTGCCCTGTCTCCCAGCACAGGAGCCTGCCGAGCGCAGGGTGACAAGACGGCCGGTGGGTCCAGAAGGCAGAACATGACAGTAGCTGAGGGTCGGGCTTTGGGCTCCTGGCGCAGCCCCACTCCTGCGGCATAACTCTGGAGGATAGGGAGGGTTCTCCACAGTTGTTGGTGCCTCGGTTTCCTCGACTGTGCATGGAAGATGCTAGCACAAACCATGAGCTCCCCTTAGGCGGACATGAGGGTCAGTGAGGGTGTCCGGAGAGAACTTTGTGGCCACCTGCTAAATAATGAGTTGGTCAGACATTTGCAAGAATCAGGGGCCAGGCATCCGGCACGGCTTCTGTGAGCTCGGTGGCCAGTTCCAGCACGTTATCCAAGTTAACTCAAACCAAACAAATTCAGTACTTTTGCTTCGAAGCCCAGAGACAGGTGTTCTTTCCCCTGGGCCAACAGCTGTGAAGAGGGAGCCTTGACATCCCTGCCGCCATCTTGCTGCGGTGCAATGAGCCAATTGGAGCTGGGTGAGGGGATGTTCAGAGGTCAGGCCTATTTAAATGGATCCTTGTACGTGATATTGCTGAATGATCACGCCCGCAGCCTCTCCAGCTGCTTAGATACACGACACGGGGCATTGCCTGCCGCCGTTGTCCTCTTTATGAGCAGCAGCTGGTGTTAATATTACAACAAGAGAGGGGCTGGGGTGGGGGAGGGGGCTCAGGCAGGACTGGCCAGGACCAGGATGGGGAGGCGGGGCAGGGCTCCATTTCCCTGGAATGGAGCACAGTGGGGGACAGCACAGGGAGAGAGCTCCCCAGCCCCTCATCTGCCCAGATTATGCCTGATGGCTAGCAAGGGCAGCTGAGACCCACAGGAGAAGAAATTGGGGCAGAGTGTCCTATAAAGCCATGCTTGGGTCAGCAACTCAGCACTCAGCATTTGGTCAAAGCAAAGAAACTCAAAAACAACCACCACCAGAAAGTCCCTCCTTAAGCATTTCCACCGAAATCCATATGGCAATAAATAAAAGTTCATATGGATTTTGTGCTCAGATATCACGGTGTGGTGCACCAGAGAAAATATGCGAGTGAGTATCAGGAACTCAGCTGGATTTTATTGGGCTGGCTGGCGTGGTAGCAGACAGAGCTTTAGGTCACACAAACATCAGTTCCTTGTCTTTTACGGCTTTCTCCGATCCCTGCCTGGATCATAAACCTGACAGGACCAACATGGCAAAGGAGTCCAACAAGTAGCCCAGTTGCTGCCTTCTAGAAACTTCAGCTGAATGCCCTGAAGAGGTACCAGGGCCATGAGCAGCAAGCCTGAGTGTCCTCAAGTCCTCTTGTAGGAGAGTTTTCATGCAGTGGGTCATCACAAAGTCAAAGATGCCACATGGAAAACTGAGGGGAGGGTCCAAGGCCGTCAGTTGTCGGGAAGCCAGGTTCCCAATGGTCAGCAGAGGCAGCCCAGTCCCCGGGTCCGAGAAGAGCAGCAGGTTCTGCACACAGGCCCTCAAGGACGAAGCAGGCTCCTCCACATCGCCGTGGACCATGAAGCATCCAGCCTCTCAGGAAAGGCAGCTGGCTTGAGGGACATTGGTGGCCCCCCTGCCACAAAGTCCCTAACAGCTGTGGGGCAGGGGGCCTGGAATTCCTCAGTTCCAAGGAACTGTCCTCCTCTGGCTGACACACGCCATCCTGTGGGAAACATGCAAGCGTGCATGAATTTGTGTTTGATTGTCAGATGCTGCTCTTGTGACAAATTCCCTGTTGACCACTGCTCAACACCGTGTGTTATGTGGCACATGGAATCCACATGTTTGGAGTACCGCCACACCTGCTGCTGTGAGGAGGCCCCAAGAGACCTTTCCTCTGCATGTCTCCTTCCAATTCTGGATTCGTGTTTCCTGGGGCCTTCTCTCAGTATTTCTCTCCCTGAGACTGGTCTCCTCCTTGTCCGTCCATCGTTGACCTCTGCCTCTTGAAATACTAGGGATGTTCCTGACCCAGGAACCTTTGAGCTCTCATGCACAGAGCCAGGCAGTCCCAAGAGCACCTTCTCATTCATTCCTTCCAGTGAGGGCAGGTGGAAGGTGGCATTTCCCGCATTTCTTGGAAAAGAAATGAGACTGAGACTTGGAAAACACACACATTGATGTTTTCACTGTAAGAAGCTGTAGGAAGAGGACAACGTAGTTTATAATAGTTCTTGCTTATTAGAAATCCTAAGACCTAACCATTTAGGGGAAGGCAAGCCTCCTGGGGGCTGGGGAGGGACAGCAAGATGGGGGACATGAGCCCTGATATTTGATTAATGCAACTTATTTGCACCTGAGGGCAAAAGTGGGGTACTCAGATAATGAAGAATGTCCACGAACAAGTCGCTCTGATCGCTGCACAGCTGGTAAGGCAGAGCAGGTAAGAGCTGAAAGTGACATTCCCATTCAAGCCTGGTCTGAGTTCACCGAGGACCCTCTCTGTGAGGCAGTCACTGTAGTGCCTGGGGCCCCACTGTGGGGGACAGTCAGACCAGCTCTCACAATGGCACCACTCTGATGTCGACATGACAGACACTCTGTGGGCTGTCTCCAAGGCAAAAGGCTGTCTCCTTTCCCCCTGAGCTAGTTCTTTCTTGAGTGTCTTTCCAGGGCAGGCTTTATTCAAAACTGTGAGATGAGACTTCGCGGCATGTCTATAGAATGGATTGCAGAATTGGTGGGGAAAGAAGAGAGGACCCTGCCAAATAGGGATTTTCTTCTTGGTGCCTCTTTCCCAGACCGGGGCCCAAGAAAGGTCTCCAGAAACCACAAGATGCTTCTGCACATCAGGGGTTTCTCATATGAGTGACAAGTACAGCACAGCAAGGGGCAGTGGGCACATGTTTATGTCACTGATTCTTTCTGAGAGAATGGGATGGAGACATTTGCAGTCGGAGCCATGCAGAAGTCAGTGACCGACCTGTGACAATTTTGTATGGGATGATGTGGTGACTTGGTCTCAAGGGAAGTCACAGAGTAGAAAGAATCATAACGGATCTTACTGATCTTACAGAGCTCTTGCCATGTGCCAGGCTCTGTACTTTGGCATCAGCCTCCTGGAGACCATTAGGGAGTCTGGGGCAGGCCCGCAGCAAGAGTGACCCACTCCTATCCACTGCATGGCCAATGCCGGCTCTGCCCTTTCCTGAAATCAGTGCTTGTATCTGGGAAGGCTTGACCCTCCAAAACCATGTCCCTGGTGGCAATCGACTTATTTTATGTCATGACTGCATTGTAGAGCTTCTGAGCTATAAAATATAAATTATACGTGCGTGTTTGTATGTGTGAAACTTCTTTTTTTTTTCTCAAATATTTTATTTATTTATCAGAGAGAGAGGTCACAAGTAGGCAGAGAGGCAGGCAGAGAGAGAGGGAGAAACAGGCTCCTCACTGAGCAGAGAGCCCGATGCGGGGCTCGATCCCAGGACCCTGAGATCATGACCTGAGCTGAAGGCAGAGGCTTAAACCACTGAGCCACCCAGGCACCCCTGTGTGAAACTTCTAAGATATATTTACGCCATTGCCTCTAGCTCTGGGTCCCTTTCCCTTTGCTCACGCCTGGCTTAATCAGCAGCCCCATCTCCTATTCTTAGCCTGTGCGTTAATGTGCATTATTCATGGTTATCGAGTTGGATAACTGTGGTTGAAGGCCTTCTATTTTTATAATAATTAAAGGGTTTCGTGGAAAATAAGTTTAGCTGCTTATGTGCCCTCAAGTAGCCTTGTGGGGTTGGGGGCAAAGCGCTGAGAGAATCATGTCGCTGTAGACCCTGTCCGTGGTGCTGAAGGGCACGTTGGCGAAGTTCTGGGTTCATGGGCTCTCACAACCCCAGGAAGAGCTGGAATAGGAAAGTCTGTACCTTTCCCCACCTCTGTCTGACACTCAGGCACTTGCCAAGCCTAGTGGATCAGTCACAGGACCAAGGGCTTTGAACAGGAGGAGGAGAGTAGTTGTGGGAAGTGCAGACACTGGGCTGCTGGACAGTGGGATGGGGCGGGGGAGGGGAGGCTGAGGGTGTGGAACCCAGGACACAGATTGGTGGCTTCAGACTGCGCTTGGCCACGTGCCAGCTGTGTAACACTGCAGTTCCTCGACCCCTTAGCCCTTACTTTATTCGTCTATAAATTGGTGATTGTACTACTATTCGTCTCAGAGGGTTGCTGTAAGGATAAAATGAGCTAATGAAAATAAATGACTTATATTTATAAAAAGTGCTCGTAAATGTTAAGTATAATTATTATTACACCAACATAGTGTTGCATTTTTTTTAAACACCAGATGACGTCTTCTGCGTCCTGGGCATCGATGAAGTCTTATCCCCAGGGGCGGCTGGCAGCTGCAAGATGTCAGGGCTCCCACCTCCCACGGAGGGGGTGCCTGTGTAGCTCGGCAAGCCTCATGAAGCCTGGAGAGTTATTGGAAAATGTGCTCCAGGTGGACTGATTACAGTATGGGCTGTCCTTTCCTTTCCTTGGTTCACGTAGAATAATTTGTAGAGCATCTGAGAACGTTAACAGTTCCTGTTATTTATAAAGACCATGGTCTGCCAGGACTCGTGCACCTGCTATGGAGTTTGGAGGTAAATACTGCTGCCCTCATTTTACAAGCGTATTAACTGTGTGACCAAGAGCCAAGTGAGATGCTCTCTCCATGTGGCCGAGCCAGGAGCTGTGCTCATGTTTTCTGACCCCACGGCCAGCATTTATCAGTGCTGAGCCATGGTTCCCAGACATGACAGCCTCTGAATCACCAGGAGGGCTTATTGGGCCAGCTTGCTGGGCCCCACCCCCAGAGCATCTGGTTCTGTGGGGCTGGGAGGGGGGCAGAGAGTCTGCCTTCCTAACAAGACCCTGCTGATGCTGCTGGTCCAGAAGCCACACTTTGGGGACCGCTGCCCAGGGGACCCCTCAGACCCCACCTGCAGGACCTCCTCTGTCTTTTCCAGGTGAACTGAGAGGGATACTAACATGCACCTCTAGGGATGAAGCCATCTCTTTGTCAGCATTTAGAAAAAGCTTTGATAGCTGATTAACCAAAAGAATAGGAGAACTATCTGCTTTCCCTTGAATCTGTATTTTGCCCAGTGAGGTCACCCCATAATTCCCAGAGCTCGGGTTCTGAAAGTGGGTATGGGCGGAGAGCTGCTGCCTCAGGTTACCCTCCTGGGGGCTCCCAGTGAGACCGTGGAGTCAGTGTGTATGGGGAGCGGGGTGGGGAGGAGCAGGCAGAGAGGTTCGCCTTGATGTGGCATCAAGATGAGCCCTGCTCATCTTCTGTAGCGGGTTTCATACACGTTATCTATTGTCATCCTCTCGATCCGAGTGACTGCCTTTTTACAAGTGAAGAGTGGAGTTTTGGATAATTTACCCAAAATAACCGTTCCTGATGCTTGTTCGAGTTTCCGTGTATACACAGCGTTTTCCCAGGCATGGTCTCCAGGCATCTTACTGACCACCTGGGGCCAGAGGTACCACTTCTCATGTTACCTTTTGCCCAGGTGAAGGAACTGAGACCCAGGAGGGAGATCACTTGTTCTGCATGGCTAACACTTGGCAGAGACTCCCTGACAGTCCAGACCCTCCTCTCCCCGTCTACTTCCCTTGCCTTCCTTTCTCTCTTTCTTCTTCCTCCTTCCCTCCATTTCCCTCCTTTTGTTATACTCGATGTGGATCCTTAACTATACCTCTCTCCTTTAAAAATCCCTCTGTGCCTGACTTCACCAATTCCTGGAGCAAGGCCACACTCCTCCTATAGCTGACCCACACCACAGGCTGGAGAACGTGCTCCTCGTTCCCGGCACTATACCAACAACTGGCTTCTGAATTATGTCCACACCCTTTTTCCCATCTGAAATCAACATGGGTCTCTATGAACTGAGGCTCAGAGAGGGCAGGTGGGTTTCCTGAGGGGACAGAGTGTGCAGCTCTGGGCTGTAACTCACCTTTTGCAAAGCTACAGCAGACAGTGATTGGGAAACCCCCCCCCCACCGCCACCACCACTGAGGGGATTTGGGAAGGTGCATCACAGGATGTGGTAGTGTTCCGGGAGGCCACACTGAGGGGACATGAAAACATGAAACATTTGGGTCAGGTTGACAATTTTCATAAGAACAGGAACCCATCTTAAAAACGCCTGGATCTCATGAGGATTTGCAAGTGGAAATTTTCAGGATCTATTTTGTAGTGCTGGCTTGGTTACCCTAACCATGTAAAATAAGAATGAACTTGATGCTCTCCTCTTAGAGGAAATACGCACCTCGGAAGAGGCTCTGGTCGGTGTGTTAGGCTACAAAGCAAGGGTAGCCCACTTATCACAGAGCAGAAGCAACTGCTGGTCCCATGACTCCAGTCCTCAGACCGGTTTGCCAAGCTGCCTGTGTCCTCGGGAAGCCCAGACACTGTTGGATTTGTGGTCCCTGTTGACAGAGGGAGACGGGTATTAGAGCATTTCACTAACGAGGCCACGGCCATTAGTATTAAGTGATGGAGCGTTTGAAGCCACAACTGGCTAGCTTTCGAAGGCACTGTTTTTCTACAGCACCTGTCCCTGAGGGGTTCATACCTGCAAGGCTAACTTTAAAGGAGGAGGGCCTCCCTGCTGTCTCCCTTCGGGGCCCACAGGGCTCAGGAAGGGATTGAAGCAGACAGCCCTTGTGGGTCCTGTGCCGAGCAGGCAGTAGTGACGGGGAGGTAGGTGCTGGAGCCCTGAGGCTCCACCTCTTAGAGCTCCTGTCCAGTGAATGAGACGGATTCATCCAGATACGCGTTGAGCATCTACTGGGAAGTGCCCACCAGGCTGGAACATGACATCTGGGCAAAGGGAAGGTTCCGGAACTCTCTGGCATTGTCTTGGTCTCCTCCCTGGCCCCATTTATTAGATGGTCCTGGGAGCTCCAATGTCCTGCTGCGCTTCCCCACTTTATTCCTGAGGCAGGAGCCCATCAAGATACCCCTTCCCCTGCCTTCAGCAGCAACAGCCAGAAGACAGACTGACCTTTCAAGGACCCACCATCTTAACTGGGTAACCAACACGTAGGGGGAGCTCTGCTCCAGGTCCCGCAATAGGCCTGGTTGTGGAGGGAAGCACCATCAAGGGCATGTCCTCAGAGAAGGCCCTGACTCTTCTCGCGTGCCCCTCTCTTCGAGAAGTCTTGAATTTAGCCCTAGAGTTGTACAGAAGCGAGAGCTAAGAAGGCTGGAGTCCCCGCCATCTGCAGAGGCTCACGCCGTTGGCTCAGATCGGCGCAGCATGGGGCAGGGATAAAACATGGATCTTGGAGACAGACAGGGCACCTGGGCAGCTGAGCCCTGCCCTATTCCTGACCAGCAGAACCCTGGCCTGATGCAGGGTGCTGCCTCTAGGCAGGCCATTGAAAGAGCTCTGCTGCTTTCCTGGGATGGGAGGCTGTGGGGGAGGAACGGGGTCCCTGGAAAAGGGGAGGGTGGGCTGGGCTGGGCGTGCAAGCTCTGTTGCTTCAACCTTCCCACTCCCGGCCGGCCGTGGCAGCAGCTGCATGGACTTGGGCGTCCAGCCCCCTGTGCCCGAGTGCTGCAGGCAGTGTGAGGATAAGGACACAGCCCGCAGGACTGCAAGCACCCAGGGAACCGGGGCCTTCAAATACTGCTAAGAGGCAGATTCTGGGGCCCCGAGTAGGCCTTCCAGGCAGAGACCCTGCAAGGTTGGACTCATGATGGAATCCGTGCGCTTGCTTCTGATAGACTATGAAGTTAATCTTGTCTCTTGTCGAAGCATCCTGGGACGAGTCAGAGGCGCCGCTGGAAGGAACATGCTCCGTGAGGACGGGCTGCCGGGAGCGGCCTCATCAGGGCCACTTGATCTGTGCGGTTACTGACATCACTGCAATTTTGCTGCTGGTTCTGCCACTCTTACTGCTAAGGACGCCAGGCGGGTGGGTGTTTGGGCAGCGCTCAGGGACTCAGAAGTCGCTTCTGCCTCTCCTGGGTGCCCGCTTCATCTCTGGATCCTTGAATTCCAAACCAGCACTGGGGTGACAGGGCGGGGATTCACCCCTGCTGTGTGGTTGTGTAGATGGTGGCTGGGACAGTGCCTGTCGGGGCAGCCCTTCCCTCGAGGATGCTGCTGGTGGTTCGACCTCCAGGAGGGCACCTGACTCCCACTGGTGCTGAGGAAACCCCCGGCCCTTGACATTGAACAATCCTTCGTCTTGTGGATTATCATCACCCTGCTGGCCTGCCCCATGTCTCCAACCAAGGACAGCCACGGGTCCCTGAAGACCAACGAGGGTCTCCTCCTTCCCCAGACTGCCTCTGAGTACCGTGCTTGCCCGCTGGGGAAGGTCTCATCTTTCCTCCTCTTAGTCTGTAAATAACTCTCCTTTCCAGCACTTTCAAAGGCCTGCCATGGGCAGCCTGGTCTCCTTGGCACAGGTGTAGCCAGGACTCGGTTTTGCCTGTGATGAGGTGCAGAAAAGTCTAGGCACATCTCCCTGCGTGTGCAAGAGTCACGGCAGCCGCTCACACGATCCGTGTGTACAGGCAGGCACACGTCTTTGTTTATAGTAAACTCTGGAAATGTACAAGGCACGACACGCTTTCGAGAAAATGACAAGACCCGCCTTACGGGGTTATTGGAGGACTGCCTAAGGTGGTAGATGCCAAAGACATGATTCAGCTCACAGTGTTTACTTAATATCACTTACCGATTCATCAGTCCGCACAAGTGTTTGAATGTCCAATAACCTCATTTCACAGATGGGAGAGCCTGGAAACAGACTTTGACTTGCTCAGTGTCCCACAGAAAATTGTCGGAGTGGGGAGGTGGGCTGAAGGTCTTGGCGGGATCCTTTGATTTGAATTGAATGGTGTTGGAGCCGGACGGGAGCTCGGAGATCCTGGAGTCCCTGTGTTTAGATGGTCCCCATGCATTCTCCAGGATGAGTGTGGGAGCAGCCTGGCCCATGTCCCCTTCCTCCCCAGAATTGCCCCATGAGTGTGCCCATCACAGGCTTCTGCATGTGATCCACTAGAATGGAGTGTGCACCAGCTTAAGAAATCCTTCTAGACCCCTGCTCTAGCCCAGTGGTGCTCAGCCAGGGCGAGTTTGCCTCGGCGGACATGTGCCAGTATCTGGAGACGTGTTTGGTCGTCACCACTAGGGAGTGTTACTGGCCTGTAGGGACGGATGTGCCTGGAGTGCCCGGGACACCCCCTCCAACAAAAGGGCATCCGGCCCAGGGTCCATCAGGCCCAGGTTGAGAAGGTCGTGCTTTGGGCACGTGACACTGAGCCCCGAGCAAGGAAGGGTCACAGTGTGAGTCAGGGGAGGGGAGCATGGGGCTGACAGGTGCATACAGACCCCTGGGGATCTTGTTAAAAGCTGGACCCTGACCAAAGTCGTAGGTCTGCAGTGAAGCCTGAAAATCCGCGTTTCTTGTGTTCTTCTCACTGTGCTGATTGGTGGTCTCTCTCTGTCCTAGGGCTCCCTGGGCCTGCCCGGTCCCCCTGGGAGAGACGGCAGCAAAGGCATGCGGGTACGTCTGCTCACACCGCCCTCCCCACAGGCAGCCTCCCGGTCAGAGCCCATGTCCTTGAGGGGGGCAGCCTCTGCCGGGACGTGAGCTGGGCTTCATGTATACTGGGACATTTTGAGGTCCCCAGAGGCCAGCCTAATCACTTTACCAACACCAGCTGCAGCGGAGGCCACGGGCTCTGCCTGCATGGGTTTGGAAGCGAGTTTCTCACTCAGTTGACAAGCAGTTCTGCTTGGGAGGTCTTGCTGTCCCAGTGCCCAGGTCTGGAATGAAGTCCCGGTCCAGAGCAGGGGACTTGCCCAGGTCCCGAGTTCATAGCTTGTGGTGATGGTGTGGGACCCAAGCAGCACCCCGTCTCCTGCATGGGGCCCCCAGCCTCCCTCTTATCTGTTCCCTGACTCCCCCTCCCCACTCCCTGCCTCTGAGTTGGAACGTGCTCCAGAAACCCAGACCAAAAGTGATCAACTTGGGCAGGCCAGTCTACTCCAGGGCCAAGGGGTCCTCCTCACCAGAACCCAAAGGAAAATCGGTTCTAGGTGTTCCCTTGGTGATGTCCAGCATGTGTGAGCAGGGTTCAGGGTGGGAGCCTTGAACATGAGCCCCTCCTATATCTGCAGCCTTTCACGCTCCTGGACAGGAGACCTGGGGTGGAGAGCGGGAGAGAAAGGGGGGCTCCATACTCCCCCAGACCCTTCTCGATCCCCTCCGGATGGCCAGGTTCCTCCGTGAGAATTCCTGCCTTGTCACTCCAGGCCCTCTGCTGTCTCCACTGCTGTGTCCGAATCTTGTTCTGTTGGCTTCTAGCAGCAGGGGCGAGGGGGGCTGAGCTGTGCTGCTTACAGTGAAGACCAGCTCCTGGGCTCATGGGACACCTCCCTGGGTCTCCTTTCCCTGGTGGTTACCCTGTGTCTGTGATGGGTTTTGAGCTCCCGACACAGATGCCCCCGAGGCTTTGGGCTGCCCTGGTGTGCCTGGGCCGGTGTTGCCCTGGGTTCTGACAGCCCTGTGTTGTGTGTGCAGGGGGAGCCGGGAGAGCCTGGAGAGCCGGGGCTGCCTGGCGAGGTGGGCATGCGGGTAAGTGGCACTTCCCCCCGATGTCCCCAGGGGACCAGTCTTGGTGCAAAACCAGCTGCTTTAGGTGTAGAGGAGACGCGCGTGACTTCACTCCCCATCCATCCCGTATAACCACACGCATGCTTCTGTGTGTACGTCCTCACATGGGGGACCTTTCCTGAATTCTTACAGAAAGGGAATCACACCAAACTCTGCTGTTTATCTTTCTCATGTAACGACCGATTAGCTACCTCTTTCCAAACTATTCTCCTAATCGATGTCTTTCTTTCCACGACATGGGTGCATCGTAACCTACGTAACCTTTTCCCTGTTATGGCCCTAAATGTTGTTTCTAGTTTCACTTTTCTCTAAAATCAGTGCAGCGGTAAATGCATGCGGGGTGTGTGTATGTGTGTGTGTTCGTGCATGTGCGTGCACGCATGTGTGTGTGTTTCGTGCACGCATGCATGTGTGTGTTTGTGTGTGTGCGTGCACGCGTGCGTGTGTGTGCACACGTGCGTGTGCGTGCACGCATGCGTGTGTGTGCATGCATACATGCGTGTGTGTTCGTGCGTATGCGTGTGTGTTCGTGCGTTGCGTGTGTTCGTGCATGTGCGTGCACGCATGCGTGTGTGTGTACATGGACAAGCCTTTATTCTTGCATACTACTGTTTATTTCAAAAACAGAGCATAAAAAAAAAACAAAAAAAAAAAAACAGAGCATCAACACTAGGATCCTTTTGACTAAGGAAATGCACCTTCTAATGTTAATAGATTTTGAGAGACATTTCCCAGTGAGCTGCTTCAAATCTGTAGCAGTCGATGGCGCGAACAGGGGAGTGTCAGGGCTCTGCGGACCTCTTGGGGCCTTGTCAGGACTTGCCCAGGCCCTGCTGGCCGTCAGGCAGAGTGTGAATGAGGAGGGACAGGAATCATGCAGCTTGCCCAGAAACTCGGCACCCTTCCTGGCAGGATCGTGGGAAGGCCACGGGGCGCAGAGCAAGTGGAAATAGAAATTGTTGCACTGGCCTCGTTATAGCTCAGAGGCAACACGCTCTAACTATTCCTTGAAGTTGGCAGACAGGCGGGGGTGAGAATCACAGTGACTCCTACTCTCCGAGGCAGGGGGTGTCATGACCTCCAAGTGGAGGAGGGACAGCGTGGGGCAGGGAGAGGCAGGGATCTCTGGGGATTGCCCCCGCCCCCGCCCACACCTCTCTTGTGAACACTGTTCCACAGGGATTCCAAGGACCACCTGGACTCCCTGGGCCTCCTGGACACGTTGGAGCTCCTGTAAGTAAAAGCCTTGGGAAGGGGTCCTGTTCCCTTCTGCAAGGATGGGGACCCAGACCCCTGACACATCCCCCCTCCTGTGTCGGTACAGGGAGGACCCACTGCCTGGCAATGGCAGTGAAGGGTTGGTGTCTCTTCCTAGACCAGGAATGCTGAAATGTTATGGCACGTGGGAACCTCCTGGAGATCAAGGTTAAATGCACATTCCCAGGACCCTGTTCCCAGACAGTGAGGCAGCAACTTTGGCTGAAGTCCGGGAATCTGCATTTTTTAAATATTTTTTTAATATTTTATTTATTTTATTTGACAGAGAGGACAAAAGTAGGCAGAGAGGCAGGCAGAAAGAGAGGGAGAAACAGGCTCCCCACTGAGCAGAGAGCCCGATGCGGGGCTCGATTCCAGGATCCTGAGATCATGACCTGAGCCAAAGGCAGAGGCTTAAACCACTGAGCCACCCAGGCGCCCCAGGTGCATTTTTACCCGGCAGCCCAGGTGTTTCTGAGACTTGCCCTAAAGAAGCCATTTTCACCAGCCTGTCCAGGCCGCAATTCCAGAAGGCCGTGGTGTCTTAATTCCCAGCCCCTAGAACAGTGCCAGACCCAGGAGGAAGGTTCAGTCACCACACGCCCCTTGAAGTAAGCGAGGAACAGAAGTGTGCAAGGGGCGAAGTGGCTTCTTGGAGGTCCAATCCTATTTTTGGTTCTCATTAAGAGCTTTGAGATTGTCTCCAAACGAAACAAGGAGTATAAAATGTCCTTTTTTTTTCTTAATTTTTTATTTATTTCTTATTTTTTATAAACATATAATGTATTTTTATCCCCAGGGGTACAAGTCTATGAATCGCCAGGTTTACACACTTCACAGCACTCACCATAGCACATACCCTCCCCAATGTCCATAACCACACCCCCCTCTCCCGACCCCCCTCTCCCCAGCAACCCTCAGTTTGTTTTGTGAGATTAAGAGTCACTTATGGTTTGTCTCCCTCCCAATCCCATCTTGTTTCATTTATTCTTCTCCTATCCCCCTACCCCCCCATGTTGCTTCTCCATGTCCTCATATCAGGGAGATCATATGATAGTTGTCTTTCTCCGATTGACTTATTTCACTAAGCATGATACCCTCTACTTCCATCCACGTCATCGCAAATGGCAAGATTTCATTTCTTTTGATGGCTGCATAGTATTCCATTGTGTATATATACTGCATTAAAAGGTCCTTTTTAAGCAAGGCCAGCCTGCATTACCTTGGGGGGCATTTAACACCTGCGATCTGTGTGCGTCTGGCCAAGATACTTGGATGGAATGAAAACAGTAAGGATGTCCGCTCCCGCCAGGGGCCTGGGTGGTGCCCAGAGCCTCTGCCCTCTGGGATAGTGGCCTGTGGTTCTGGCCCTGTGCCTCTTCTCTGGGGACAAGGATGTAGGTATTATTCCTGGAATCAGTAAGTGGGCTTGGGCAGGCTCCGTCCTCTTCAGCATACTCTGCCCAGAATGTCCAAGAGTCCTTTCTCCAGGACAAGAGAGGAGAGAGGGGGAGCTCCTGTAGAAACATGGGACACGTTCAGGCCCCTCCAGCAGCATGGTGCACCGAGCTGCTGGCCTGGCCCTCGAGCCCGCCCGGGAGCCCCTGAGGGGTCACGCACGGGTGCTGGTGATTTCGCTCCATACCCCGCACGTGGCAAAGGGCAGGTGCATTCGTGTGCTGCTCTGCTCCCACACATCAGGGTGGGGCAGGACCCCACAGGCACCCTTTCTGCCAGTGTTGATAACCAATGATGGGTGCCGTCATTCACTGAGCCATTTATTCATCCAGCAAACAGCCATAAACTTCAAGCGGCAGGCACATTGCAGACTGTGGGGACGTGATACTGAAGCGAAGAAGGCGCCGCCCTCAGGGGCTCCCATTCTCCTGGGGGGAGGCAGAGAACGTGTCACACGGGGCTGAGTGCTGGGAGGACAGTAAAGCGTGGTAGTGGGCAGGTCGGGAGTGGTGGCTGCATTTAGATCCTGTGGTCAAAGAAGCCCACATCCCGGCGGGCGCTTGAACAGCTCGGTTCACAGAGTGGAGGGAGCTCTGAGGAAGGCGGAGTGGGGCCAGGACAGGGCAGGAGCCCTCTCCCCAGAGGAGGGGGAGGAATGGGGCTTAAAGGTACCCAGATATCACGATCTGGGTTTCACCATCACGAAGGGATGGCAGGTTCTGGGTGGCCAGGGGCACTGATTCCAAAGCCACATTCCCACCATTGGCCAGGCAAGCTGAGGGGCCAGGGTGTGGTCAAGCCTAGCCAGGAGGACCCAGGGAATCCGGGCCGGGAGGCCAGCCCCAGGAGCTCACCTCACACCCCAGGCCTGAGAGGGGAGCACAGGCCACTGTGCAGAGTCCCGGATGACAGGTCTCCGCCACATTCCCGGGCAGGCTGTCCGTGGGCCCTCGGACCTCTGGAACAGAGAAGCTGGACTGAGCCATGTCCCTGCTCTTCCCCTCTCCTTTCAGGGTCTCCAAGGAGAACGGGGAGAAAAGGGAGCCCGAGGAGAAAAGGTATTTACATCAGCCTCAACCCGTCACTGCAGCTTTCCGTGGCGAGGAGGAGGAGGGGGCCCAGGACTGCGCTGTGCTTGTCTGGGGTGGCCAAGAGTGCACGTGGGGTGCCTGCGCGGGTCGCAGCTGGTGTGTTCGTGATGGCGCGTGTGCATATGTAGTAGATGAGGGCCGGTGCAGACGGGGGCATATTTCCCACCTAAATGGAAGCTCTGGGCAGGAGGGTGTGGGCCCAGCTCCTGTAGCTATCATAGCCCCTCCCAGTGTTTGGGGTTTCCAGGCCAGGGGATGGGAGGGTGAGTATTGACAGAGCCCCGCTGAGACTCCAAAAGTCCCGATTGCTGCCATGGGCTTCCCTCTCTCTTGGCGCGTTCTATGACTTCTCTGCTCCTCAGTTACCCTCTTAAACCAAACGGAGGGTGCGTGGTGACAGCTGGGGTGGGGACCCAGGTTTGACCTCGCTCACCAGGCTCTGGGAACCGACCCACACTGAGACTCTCAGGCACAGACTGCCCCAGGGACCAGCATGCTTGAGGAGGGCTAGGGGTCGCTGTCCCTTCGTAATGTACACCAGCTAACCACAAGGGGACCCTCAGACCAGACCCCTCCATGTGAGCTCCTGTCGTCGATGGCTCAGGGTGCACCTGGGGTTGGGAGGTGGTTTTCGGAGTCTCCTCCTGTCCTGTCCTCAGCGGTGCATGTTCCTTTCATCTCACAAGAAGCCTTGAAATTATTATTTTAATTTTATATCAATATATTTGGGAAAGGGTAAACACTAGTCTGTACTTCCGCGATGCAACTATGCGACTCTGAGAACACGCTGGCCCGTTTTATGAAGGGCTTGTTCTCGATCTGATTTCATGTGACACAGATACACGTAACCGTTTCGGCTTTGCAGCCCGTCCTGCCTGTTGTCCCCATGCGTGGTATGTCTGCCCGGTGCTGCGGTAGAGATTTTATGACTCATGACTCATTTTAAGTGTCTGCACGCCATTCCGGTGCATGAACAGGCCGTGATTTATGGGTTCTGCCCCCTGTTATCGATGGCTTCAGGTTCCCAGTTTTTCAGGATTAAGAATTACACTCGGGCGAATGTTTTTAAACTGACCACTATATTTATTTATTTAGTTTTCAAATTTGGGCTTATTTCCTCAGGCTGCTTTCCTGGCAGTGAGATTACCAGGGCAAGAATGGGAACCCGTGAGTGGCTCTGGGAGCGCTCTGCCACGTTGCTTTCCAAGAGGTTCTTCAGAATCACAGGAGGCGGGGGCTAGCGTGGTATCCCACCTCAGGCTCCAAAGCGTGAATTCTGGTGGCAGATTACATTTTAATCATTGTAACTTAAAACATGAAATCGCTTACCCCATGGTCATTGGGGTTTGTATCTCTTGGTTCTTTTGAGGAAGAACATGTTCCCGCACACTGGTGTACCAGATCTCCTTTCTGCCGCTCTCTGTCTCTTTCTTTACATTGTGGGGCCTTGAAGGTGGCATTTGGAATAACTAGGGATTCGGGCACAGGGTGACAAGTCTTGATGGGCAGCTGTACTCGAGAGAGGAGAGGGGGCAGGGTCAGTGGTACTAGACCCAGAGAAGGGCTGAGCCAATGAACAGCAAGAGGGGAGGGAGCTCAGGCGTCCGCAGTGCACCGTGAGCTCAGCACTGATTCTGGACCAGAGCCCAGGTGGGCGGAGTTCTGTCTTGGTTGTCACTGAGGGCCCAGAGACCCAGACCTGTGCTCTGACCTGGGGTTCCAAACAGGCCTCCCCCACCATCTCCCTCGAGCTCCTCCTGGGGCAGGACCTGCACTCATGCCATGTTTATCTCTGGGTCCCCACTCCCTGGGGGGGGGCACCTGCCACCAAGCACCCGGCCAGTCCTCCTCTGCGGGCACGTTGGTGTGGTGCTGGTCATCGGTGCGGAGCAACACAGGAAGCAGAACTGATCTCAGGGTACACAGGGCTTCATGAGCTGGTGGATGAACTTGGGTCTTTGGAGAACGTGCAGGGTGGATTTGGAAAGTGCATTTTAGCACTCAGGCTTAGGCACTGCAGGAAGCGATGCAGAACGAGATGCTTCAGGTGCGTCCTGTCAGCCAGGAAAGGGCACAGATGAAGGTGCGGGGGCCTGCAGCAGGTGCATAGTTAGCCCCGTCAGAAAGATGTTCTTCCGAGCTTTCTGGCTGTAGCAGCTCCAGCCGCGCTCCCAGGGACCCGTACGTTTGGGTTTCTCAGGGTTTCAGTGAAGGCTGCGGCACAGAACTGAGGGCTCTTTGCAGGTCTCATGAGAGCCGGGAACCGCGGACTGACGGAGAGCCTCTGCTCTGCAGCAGAGTGGAAATATGCGTGTCTTCCCCAAAGCTCGAGGGAGGTTTGGACAAGATAACAGAAGCAGCATGTCCGGCACGTTACCAACATTTGCACACGTCCTTCCTTTCCCCGCCTGCATTTCGGGGGAATGTCAGTCTGTGCATAGCCAGGGCTTGGTTCTTGCCAAACCTCGGCTTGGACGCAACTGCTTTCTCCCCAGGCAGCACCGGCTCGCTTTTCCAGCAAGCTGTTGGGAGTCTTGTGTTAAGACTTTTGTCCAGCCAAGAAATGGTGCATTTCTACCAACATCCTAAGTGATCCGACCTGGAAATGACCACAGAGAAGCCTGGAGAGCTCTCCTTATTTTCCGATGGGGAAACCGAGCCCAGGGCTGTTTCCTGATGCCAGTTATACAGACAGCTGGTGCTGGAAACATGTCATTCGCAGCGTGGGCTGTCCCCTCCTTGGCATACTAGGCCTGAAGGGTTACCGGAAATCTGGGGCAGGGGAAGTTCCCTTGAACTCTCTGCAGATTGGCCACAGCCACGCCCCCTGCAGGTGTCACTTTACAGGGAAACTCCAGAAGTGGAGGGCGGCTTCCAGGTGAGGCCCAGGAGAGGGCTTTCAGCCCATGTCCTCCCTGGCCTGTCTCTCCAGGATGCTCCAGGTGGCTCATCCTGGCAGAGGAAACCCTCCATGGTGGCTCTGGAGTCAGCCTGCCTGTGCCCGACTCCAGCCCTGGGCTCTGCAAATGGTGTTACCTTTGGAGAGTTATTGAACGTCAATGCAGAGAGTAACTGTATTACATAAGGCTGCCATGATCATGCACTGAGTTAGTATTTATAAAATGGACAGAACAGCGCCGGGGGACATTTGCTGCATGTGGAGGGTGAGGAGCAAGAGAGGGCCAGAGACGGAGAGACAGGGAGAGTGCGGGACTGTGAGCCTGGGCAGGGAGAGTGCGGGAGTGTGAGCCTGGGCTCTGCTAGCTCGAGTTGGGTATGTTTCCGACTTCCTCGCAGACTTTCTGGGCAACCCTGAGGAGAGCTGGTCCCTTCTCTGCACCCTTCCCTTCCCATCTGTCAAGACGCCCAGACTACATGCATCATCCCTTAGGCTCTATTCCAGTTCTTACATCTGATGGGTATTTAAAACAGTTTATTTTCTCACAGGCCTCTGATTTCTTCCCTCAGCAAGAAGGAAGTTTCCTTCTCCCTTTGAGACAGGTCCATCGGTCACCTGGCCTTGCCCAGCTTGGAGCCAGGCCACAGAGAGCCAGTGTGCATGCATTCCGGAGCCTGCCTCCCGACGGCGGCATGGTGGGGTGCTGGGTGCCTAGTGGGGACAGCCTTCACGGGAAGCATCTTACAGAAGGCATCTGGGCAGGCACAGAAGGTGTGGGGCCCGAAGGCCTGCAGGCATCCTGCAATTGACGGGCAGGAGAGCTGAGTAGACTGTGCAGGACCATGAGCTCAGAAAAGTGGGCAGAGGGACGGTCAGAAAGACAGGCACCCACTCGCTCACCGTGGAGCCACAAGGGGGGGTGCGGTGGGTCCCTTGCCCTGTCTGGAAAGCCGAGCTCCCAGGACATCTTTGGGGAGATGTGATGCTCATACTCCCAGGTCCCGGGGTTCCTGCCCCGGCTAGAGGACAGGGGAGCCCAGACGCGGCGACCCCAGGAAGCTGGTAAGGACACCGATTTGGATTCAGAGGAAACAGGTTTGCACCCTGGCTCTGCGTCTCCTAGCTCTGGGCGTTCACAGGAGCTCACATCCTGTCTGGTAGCGCCTGACTCAGACGGGGTCTCCACGCGTCCCAGTGAGTCCGTTGTGAAGGCAAGACAGAGCGTGGACCCTGGGAGGACCTCCTGAAATACTAACAAGACAGAGTGGGACTTTCCAAGTGTCTGAAGCCGTGATCCGTCCTGGGGGACACTGGCCCCATCTCCACCGTAGGAAAGCCATCAGGGAGACATTCCCCCCAACTGGCTGCCTCCTGGGACAAGAAATTACCCACCAGGTCTCACTGGGACCAGTGTGTTTGGTGAACTCCTCACTGGGTGCGGGGGTCACTGAGACAAGTTTCCTCTTTCACGTGGTGAAGGCTTATGTGGCAAGTGCTCACCAGACCCACCCCACACGCCCCTCCCACACTGACGTGCACACCACCCCCCGCACGCAGAGAGGTCCAGGCGACAGGGCAGCCTCCATGCCATGGTCAGGAGGGCTCTCTGCTTTCATGGGGCGCGCGCTCCCTCTGGTGTCGGAGGCCCCGAACTGCAGCAGGGAGATGCGGGGCTGGGGCGCCCAGAGCTTCCCGGGAGGGAGTGATTCCGTGAGTGTGAACCGTCCTCTTTTGAGTCTAGGGTCCAGGATGACCCACTTAATCTCACAGAATGGACAGGACTGCCAAATGAGACAGAGTTTGGCTCTACGCCCCGGACCGCAGGTGCTCAGGACAAGGGCGGGTTCGCCTTCCCTTAACGCGCTCGCACACCTGCCTGTCAATCAAGGACGGCGAGGTTTTAGGGCTCTTGGAATTCCAGCGCCTTTCTTCTGTTCCCGCTTTTCACTATTTCAACCCAGGGAGGAAAATGATCCTCAGAGCAGGGTAGACTCTGTAGGCAGCAGCCCGCATTGGCGGAAAATGGAATCAGGACTCTGTCTGGTCCCTGACCTCTGGCTTGTCCCTCTCCTCCCTCCCTCCCGTCTCCTGCTCACATCACACCCCTTCCTGGCCCGTGGACTTCCTCTCTGCTGGCCCCTTACTGCTGGCTTGTTTTTCTCTCCTTCCCCCTCTCCTCCCACATAGACCCTCTGTTTTGCTTCACCAGCTTATAACCTGACACCTTCCACGTGCCACACTTTGTTGTAAGCATTTGGCATATATTAGCTCATCCAGTCCCCACAGCAGCTGTAAGAGGGAGCTGCCGTCTTTGTGGATTGGAAACTGAGTGACAGACATGTTGAGTGACTGGCCCAAGGTCACACAGCGTAGGAGTGGGAGAGCCAGGCTTTGAGTCCGAGTTTTGGGGTTGGCTGTTGGCTGTGGCGGCCGGTACATCTGCACCACACACACACCCCCCGCCACGGCTGCCCCGCAGGGCCCTGGCTGCCACTGTCTGCCGGGAGCCAAGCAGCTGGTCAGAGGTCCACACCCTGTCCTCTGTCGTGCTCATGCGGTCAGTGCGGGGGAGCGAGATCAACAGACAACGGTACAACAAGACTAAGCACCAGGTCTTTTGGTGAGACCTACTCTTTCCTGCTCTGCCTTCCACCCCCTCCTTCCCTTTTGCTTCGACCCACCTCATGCCCCAGGTGGGCTTCGGTAGACGTTTCAGTTAGAGACCTTGCTCTGTAGACGTCTGTCTCCTGTGCGTCTGCCTCTGTCTCTGCTCTCCTCAGCTTCTCTCTCCCCTCACCTGCCCTGTGCTAGGGATTCTCTGCCTCCCACACCGCCCCTCCACGCCGGAGAGCACACACATCTGTGGGCACTCTGGCTGTGTCCCAGCTGGCCCCACTCTCTGCCTGCTGGCCAGGGACACAGGTGGCTAATGCTGGCTGTGCACCTGCAGCTGTCCTTTGGGAGTCCTCTTGCTTCCGGGCCTCACAGGTCTCGATCAGCAGATGCAAGGGTGTAAGAAATGGGGCTTGGGAAACAGGTAGAGGCCTCTCCTGTGAGCAGACCTAGTGAAATTGTACATAGTCGACATGATTCTTTTTTTTTTTTTCCTGAATCCTGGGGAAATGCTCCTTTCAGGAGTGACATGTAATGGGCTGACCCTCTCTAAGGAAGACAGTTCAGGGATGTCAGGTGTTCTTGTCTTCAATCAAAATGCTGCCCCATCACAAAGGTTCTCTGTGACCCTGGTCTAGATATACCCCTAAGGTCGGTTTCCTCACCTATAAAGTGAAGGCATCAGATTGCGGTTCCTAGACCTTGCCAGCTCGAGGAAAGAGACCCCCAGGCCCTGTGGGTAATAGAAACAGAGGAAGAAGTGTCCAGAACCCCAGGTTCTGGTGCCTGAGCAAGCATGTCCCACTGGGGTTGTGTGGCTTTCCATCTGGGCCTCCGTTTCCCCATCTGCTGTTAGCCCTCCATCCTCCAGGCTCATGGTGTGTGTGGAGGAAGAGAATGTTGCTAACAGATGTGGAATTGGTTGGTGGAGAGAAAAAATGCAGAGAAATACCCTCTCTATTCACCCAAAACTCATGTAATGAAAAGACGGTTTTAGAGAATTATTAAAAAACAGAAATGTGGCCATCATTGTTCTAGAATTTTTGGAATAATTTCTGAAAGGCAGCAGGCAGGCATTCGCACGTGTACATGGATGCAGGAAGGAAAGGACACACTGCAGAGCCGGGCGATGCTAGAAGGAGCCCCAGATTCCTACCCACGGCGGTGGGCGGCAGGGGCCCGAGTCAGCTGTCTGTGGGTAATGGGACTTGCTTGGAGCAGCTGAACTGGGGGGCTGACCTCTGCTTGAACTGGCCAGTGGGAAGCATTGGTGTTTGCCCCCAGAGTGAGATAGAGAACAAGGGGCCAGCACCTCCCAGAGGGAATGGAAGCCTCCAGACCAGGAGAAAAACAGATGCTCCCACCCATCAGGAGTCCCCCTGGCCCTGTGGTCCCCAGCCGTGGTGTCCCATGAAGTGGGTCAGCGCCCACAAGCAGGTGCGCGAGGCTAGCACAGGAAGGGAGCAGCAGACCAAGGGTCTTCAATCAGTCAAAGAAAAACAACATCCCGAAAGACACACCAACCTTTAAAAAAAAAAAAAAGGCAAAGAAAGACCAACCTAAGAGATAAAGTTAGGGAGAAACAGAGTCAGACTGACTTTCATGGGCAATCGTCTGGTCCCTTAGTAAAGGTCAGCTCGGGCCACACTGTGTCTCTGGGCTGGGCACCGGGGCACCCTCAGGGGGAGAATGAACACACCTCGCGTCCTCACGTGAGCCAGAAGGTTGGCGACACAGATCAGAGGCAAGTCGAATGAACAGGAGTGAGGGAAACAAGATGAGACATGCTGGAGAAAGACGGGCCTCTGATGTGGATTAAAAAGCCAAAGAGAGGACGTCGGCGTGAGCCTGAAAGGGTGCTGAGAAGCCCAGCAGAGGGAACGGGGACAGGATGTGGAAACGAGAGAGGAGGCTGTGCTGGGGAGACTCAGAGAAGGAAGCCAGGGCTGATGGGGTGGAATGTAATAGACCGTTCATAGTGGCGTGGGCTCACCTGCGGGAGTCACTTTTCTCCACCAACCAAGGTCTTAGGGCCCGGTGGGAAGAAGACAGCTGGGGACACCAGACAAGGACACTGGCCAGGAGAGGACCACAGTGACCTCTAGGGACCTCGGCTCGAGAAAACAGTGCTGGGCTGGGAGAAAGATGGCGGCCCATCATAAGCAGGTGTTTCAAACAGGGTAGCGCATTCCTTAGCACCAGGTGTTTCCCAGGAAGGGATTATCGTCATCCACATGACGGACGGTCCACACAAACCGGCTCAGAGCTGAAGTGACTTGTCCAGGATCACAGAGCTAAGAGAGACAAGCCCAGCGCTGAGCACAAGCAGATGGATGGCTGGGCATTGGCGGGATGTGTGGATGATCGCTTGCCGTTAGCCACAATGACCTTTCAATTCCAAGCACTGGGAATACAGCGGGTGTTCACACATATCCAGTGGATGAATGGACGATGAGGAAATGTGCTCGTGGTTTTATGAACAGCATTACAAACCCCACAATTCCATTACCTTGTTTGACCCCATGAGAGGAAGAGACGGCATGGTTCAGAGAGGCTACGTGGCCTGGCCTCGGTCACTGATTTGGGAAGGGCAAAGTAGATTTAGGAATGTAGTTTCTCTGACCTTTGAGGTATGTGCGTTGATCCACAGTACATAAATTCTAGGCTGTGTGTGTGTGTGTGTGTGTGTGTGTGTGTGTGTGGTCTCTGGTATCCAGTATGCCAGACAGTAAAGGTTAGCACAGTCGGACACTACGGGCCTTTGCATATCCTGGCACTGACTACAAAGATGCCCCTTTGTCCTCATCTCTTCATTGCCTTTCTCTTGCCAGGGGGAGCGAGGCCTGGATGGATTCCCTGGGAAGCGTGGGGAGACAGGAGAGCAGGTGAGGAGGCATTGGGGCTGGTGGACTCGGCTTTGCGGGAGGACAGGAGCCTGACACAGGGGCCTGATTGCCTTCATCTCGGGCTCAGCTGGAGGCTCCGGGAGGCCTGGGGACCAGACCCCCACCTACGCCAGGGTGTGGGAATCGCAGAGAACACGCCCCTTTCAGTCCGTTCCATGGATGACGTGCACGTGTTCCAAGGATGTGTTCATACTGCAGGCTCTTCTGTAAGAGTAAAAGCTTCCAAGCAACCTAGAAGCTCGTCAGGAAGAAGCTGGTTGACACGTCAGGGTGTGCGCTGCAGGGAAAGAACGTGAAGCCTTGGAAATCGAGGGGACTCCAAGGCATGGCAGGGATGTTCTGTGAGCTCTGTGGGTGAGCGGAAAGCACAGGCAAGCACAGAGTGATGTGGAAACTGGCCTCCGGGACTTACGGGGTGTGTGCTCTCGATGGGAGGACGCCCAGGGAGCGGATAACCTGCTTCCTTCTTTCGTTGCCTCTGGCCGATGGAGCCGGAAGGGATTTTTATGCACATCCGTGTTGAACCATGGGAATGTGTGATCCATAAAATCAACTACATCTAAATATTTAAATGGCTAAAACTAAATAAAACCTCAGGTTTTACATCTGCGTGAAGACAGCTGGGAAATACTTGTGTCATTATGACTTAATACATTAATATATTAGCCAGTTCACACATTCATATTACTAGCCTTTAGATGAGGTATATTAATAAATTATACTTGATATATAAATTCATTTCAGTGTATTAATTTCAATGTATTATATTAACACAAATTACATGCATGGATAATCCCATCACTCCAAAACGTTGGCGCTTAACACACTCGACTGATATCTCCTTATGTCTTAGCGCCTTCCCTTAACCTGAAGGCACAGACGTAGAACTGTCGTCTTACGTACTCACCAGGGATGGGACTCAGATGACGGCATCGTGTTCTGTGGCCTGAAAGAGATCATGTATCCGTATTTCTTGTATGCTGCCCTGTGCTGGGGCTGAGTCCTGACCCTGGACGTCCCCATGTGGTGACGGCCCAGAGCACAGGGGATGGACAGCACGGCACAGAGCCGGCCCGTAGTGACACACTGAGGGTGTGGACGCGGCAGGGCAGGCCGCGCAGAAGCAGAGGGTCACCCCCTCTGCGGGGACATTGGGTCTGTTCCGAGCATGGCTGTTTACAGGGAGAAAGGAAGGGAGAGAGCTCGTGCCTATGTCCCCCTGAGCGCACCTTTGCCTTTAGGGTGAATTCCGGAAACAATCTTTTGCAAGGGGGTGGACACTATCTTCCTCCTCTTAGGAGGAGACTCACAGGAGGGCCTCCGGGTGCGGTGGCTCGGGGTGCCTCTTGACTTCCCCTCCGATGGCAGCTTTCCCCGCCTGGAGACTCCGATGGCAGCTTTCCCCACTTGGCTGTCCATGGGGAGCCCTGCGGAAGGCTTCCTGGTGGGAACCTTGAGGAGGAGGCAGGCTCCTCTTCTGGCATCTCCTACAGCAGCCCTCCGGGTCCTTGGTTTTTCCTGAAGCACGAACTGATCCTGGCCCAGAGTCCAGGCGGCCCTTTCCCTTCTCCCTTGGCCCTGGGGACCTCCCTGGTCCTCAGCGCCCTCTGAGGGGTCGACGTGACACCCGGTGGGTTGTGGGTGCCTGCTTCCTACCTCTTGCCAGGAATCTCTCCCGACACATTCCCCGTACCCTTCGGGAAGCAGTCCTTGTCCCTCAGAATGGGTGCCCTGTACCACAGTTCGGGCTGAGTCCAGAGCAGACCATGGGATGTGGCATTTGGGAGTCACTGAGAGAGAGTTTTCTAGCAAGAAGCACTGTCCAGAGTGTGGTCTGGTCTTCTGGGGCAAAGGCAGATTACAGTTTTGGGGCTGCATGACCCCAACCTTTTCCTTCTCTACTCAGCTGCCACTGACTGTCCTCCCTTTCCTTCCTGCAGGGGACACCTGGCCCTCCTGGCGTGGCAGGACCCCAGGGACAGAAGGTAAGCCAGGTCCGGGGCAAGAAGGGCTCTGGGCTCTGGGCAGGCGGGTCCTGGGGCCCCCAGGGAAGTGAGGGGCCCGGGCTGGAGATCTGGGAACAAAGCACTGAGTGAGGTGATGAGCAGAAACTCCGCTCCCAAGAAATTTCTGGTTATTTTATTTAAATTTTGTTTTTCTACTTTGAGGAATAAAAACCCATTTAAAAACAAAACAAAGCGAAAAATCCCTGTTATATAATATCCAGGCATATTAAAATATTTTGCTACTTAAATTGCCTCTTGGACTAGGGCAGGCTGTGGATAAATACCAAACACACTCAGTCTCCTCCTCCTCTTCCTCCATTTCTCCTTCTCTGTTTTCTGCAGCATTTTTTAAAAAATGTGTTTTTTTTTAACCAGAATCATAATTCTGAAAATGTACTAGATCTTCATAAACAGAATAAAGATTGCATCTCATCATACTGGCCATCTCCTTTAGAACATTCTCTCAAGAAGGCTTAACTCAATAAATTTGCTGCTTAGGATTTCTGTATCTCAGTGGAAAAAAACCCATGTGAAGAGTCTTGGCAAATTCTGAAGTGCTCTGAAAATGTGTGTGAAGATAATAGCCTTCCAGAGCGTTCCGGGCGGCAGGGAGAACTGAGAAGGTGCAGTGTGTCCTGGGTTCTAAGTGGAGGGCCAGAGCATGAGTTCCAGATTCTTCGACAGGCCCCTAGGAAGGCCGTTGGGCATTAGGTTTGGGAACAGCTGGGGGCGGGGGGGAGAAATCCAGGGAGACTAAGGCAAGTGCAGCCCGGGGAGCATCACCTGGACTCGGGGTCATTCTGCTGAGCTCAGGCGGAGGTCACTGCTGACGCCCAGCAGCCCCAGCGATGCTGGAGAACAAAGGAGGAGCGGAAGTCAGCCCTGCTCTCTGTGAAAGCAGGTGGAGTATGAGTTGTGAAGGAACACACAGGCCCACAGGCCAGAGAAAGTCGCCGTGGGGTGCTGTGGGGTGCCGTGGGGTGCCGTGGGGTGGTGGTGGCGGGCATGGATGTCTTCCAGACTTGCTCACTCGGGCTTGGGTTCTGAGCTGGACTATTCTCTCTCCCAAGTATTTTTAGAGTTGAGATTTATATTGTTATATTATCTTGGCATCAGGATTTTAATATATTCTCACAGTTCCTTGACAGGGGATGCTAAATTCTAAAATAAGTCGTTTATTTCAAGTCACTAAGAGGGAACGATCCTTGAAGTTTGGATGTCGGTGACTTCTGCTGTCGCGTGCGTGTGTGTGTGTGAGAGAGAGAGAGAGAATGAGAGAGAGGGAGGGAGAGAGTTCCAACCTTCCACCTCATTTATAGATGTTTTGGCCCCGCAGTGCGGGCAACAGCCGAATTAGTGCTCATTATGGTGAGCACCACAGAAGTGCTTAGACAAGGTCACGGGGTCATGGTGGTACTTGGGTCATTCATATGAAAGATCTGGAAACCGTGGACGCTCAGGCGATGGGACGCCTGTCAAGGCATTCTAAGTGAACGTCAGGGAGGCAAGTCTTGGCCACTTTACGATCTGAGAGGGTCGTCCGCACCACAGAGCTGGTCTCACTTTACAGATGAGAGAACAGGGGTCCAGAAAAGTAGGGTGCCTTGTTTGAGACCCCAGAGGGGCCTTGCTACAAGGCCTGCAGATCTGCCTGCCCACCCAGCGGCTCACCGCAGATCCCTGTGTCGGAGGGAGACACTGCTCGTGCCGGGCTAAGACCGCAGCTGGTGTCAGTTATGTGTTGGCTCGTGACAGTCTTCCAACCTTAGAAGTGTAAAGCAACAATCACAAGGTCTCACACCGTCTCTGAAGCCAAGGATCTAGGAACGCGGTGTACACGTGGTTGGGTTGTCCTGGTCAAGGATCTTGAGTGACCTGAGGTTTGGGGGGAGTCCCCATGGAAGCCACCGTCTGTTCATGACCTTATCTCAGAGGCCACGCAGAGTCCCTCCTGCTGTGTGCTGTTGGTCCCATAGCTGAGGACAGATACCTGGTGGGAGGTCCCCACAAGGAGACGGGGGCTACGGGGGGCCATGTGGGAAGCTGCCTACCACAACAGCTAAAAGGACCATTGCAAAAATGCGTCACTTACGTCATGCAAAGAAATGACTTGAGGACAGACGGTTGATTCTACTACTTACCAGCTTTTTGACCTTGAACAAGTTATTACGGATCGCTGGGCTTTAGTCTCCTTGTCTCTTAGATAGGAAAGAGGCTCGGAGGGGAGGAGCTTGAATCGAAGTCCTTCGCACAAGGCCGGGTGGGTGGACAGCCTCCGACTATTAGCCACCTGCACACCGTTACTGTGGGTGGACGACGGGATCTTAGCCTTCCTTAGGAGTGACCCTCATGTGTCAGAACGTGGCTCTCCTGTTCCGTAAAATGACCTGAGCCAACGAGAAAGCCTGTACTGATAAATTTCATGAGTGTCATGGAAAATTCGCTTCTGTGGTGCAATAATGATGGTGATCATTATTTATTTATACAACAAATGTGATCGTGAGGCATAGTGGAAATAAAAGAAAGGGGATGCGGTCGTGAATCCCAATAGATTCATGAGGCACCCACCTATGACTAAGTATCTCTCTTTCCTATCTGTTTATATGATATAAAATAAGAGAGCCACACAAAAATTACAGTAGAGCTCAGAACAGCCTCTCACAATCGTATTAGCAAAATATTAAGGTTTGTGGGCACATAGGGAAAATGTAATTGTGCTTGGAGGATTGAGAGGTGTTCATGGAGAAATGGAGAGGACACGAGCCAGCTGGGGTCTGAGGGCCTGGACAGTGTCATGTGTGTGTGTCACAAAAGCACCTGGAGAGGACACACAATGGTAAAGATTGCCCTGTGTGAGTGTGTGTGTGTTTGTGTGCATGTCGGGGCTGGTGGGAAATGGTGCCATGGAGAGAAAAAACTAGAATGGAAAGATGGTTCTGAGGCAGGACGTGTTACTGTATGTGTGAGACAAAGAGGAAGGGAGAATGAGGAAGGTTGACACTCGGTAACTCTGTCCCTTCCCCTCCATTCTGAAGCGCAGCCAAAACCACTCTAAGACCCTTAATAAAGTCTATTAAAAGAACATTTAGTTGTGATCTTAGGAAGATGCCTGCTGCTAAGTAAACAGAGATGTTTTTTCTGAGTCTTGGGCAACCAGTGGGGACCGTGGGGTGGTTCAGTGTCAGGGAAATCCTGGTCTGTCCATGGACTAGGACCTCGAATGTAACACAGGACAACATCCGTGCCTAGAGCCACTCATTCTCACACCTCTGCATTGGGATTTAAGAGATGCTTTCGTCTTTTCTCCAGTGACTCCGTCATTCTTTGCCAGCTTACTCAACATTCCTCTTCTCATGCTTCCCCATGCTCCCTGAGCTAGCCTCGAGGGAAAATGAAAAGTGGTGTCCCCAAGCCGTGTGTAGGGACATTGGCTGAAAGTCGTGCCTTGGTTTAGGTATGGTTTAGGGATGCGAGAGAGAGAGCAGTGAAGAGTTTCCTATTGCGCCGTCAACAGAGTTACCCCATTAGAACCAAGACGAACCTGACGCACCCACAGCCGTCACGGGCCGGGTGACCGGGACACGAAACAAGTCTTTTGTATGTCATGACTTAGTGAAGACGGATGGGAGCGATTCCAGCATCTGTGTGGCTGACTTGATAAACACTGAATGCTGACCACCTGCTGGGGCAGGGACTTGGCACAAAGGAGGCACCGTCAGGGGGAATGACTCCCCGTGGCTGGGTCTGATGCAGTGCCTGGGCAGCAGGTGCTCATGGAATAGAGGACCAGGAGCTGCTCTCAAGCAGGAAACGGCTGTGACGACCCCCACCAGATCTAGCCCTGACCCAGCACAAAAGAGAAAACAATGCCCCTGTGATCCAGACACAGAGAATCTGAGAAAATCTGTCACCAGGTCGAGGTAGAGCCAACCTGGTGGCCATGGGAGGCGGAGCGCAAAGGAGGAGGAGGTCCCACGGGCTGGTTTGGATAAGCGGGGGCCGCGGATGGGCGGGCACCAGCAGAGAAAGGGGGCATGAAGCACGCTGATGAAATGTTTGTCATTTCTGCACAGGGTGACGTGGGGCAGGCGGGACCTCCCGGCCTACCTGGTTCGGTGGTGAGTGCTCAGGCATTCCTGGGGGAGGGGCCGCAGGCTCCTGGGCCGATGGGATTGCGTATTTGCAAGAGTCCATGCCTCTGAAAATGAGCAGGTACTCTTCTGACCCCATGAGCTGGATACAGGCTTTCAACGCTAAAGGTGGGGTGCAATCAGAAAAAAGTTAGGAATTGCTGCATTACGGCGTTCTGTGTGAACACCCCTGATGGAGGAGACGGGAATGACTATGGAGAAAACACACCACCTTTGCTGACCCACCATTTGTCCTGCAGGTGCAGAGAGAGGGCCTGAAGGGCGAGCAGGTAAGGGGGAATGCAGGTCCTCCCCAAATGGGGCTTGGGGTGGGAGCAGGGATAGAAAGGCCGCAGCTATGGGGTCACAGCTGCTTGTGGAGCTCAGATAGAGCCTTCCAGACATGGGTCAATTTGATTTTCCATCAGGAATGCAGATTCCCCCTCCTATATCTCTGGGTCCCTTTTGGGAACTCTGGATGTAGACTCCAAGTCAGCAAAGGGTGGTGAGTCATGGGGAAGAGGGAACCGTGGCTAATGCACGTTTGGCTTCTGTTTCCAGGGAGCCCCAGGACCACGGGGTCACCAGGGCCCACCTGGGCCACCAGGAGCTCCGGTAAGTCACACTACCACTCCGGGATCTGCTTGGAGCACCTCTGGGTCTGGAACAGAGTGGTTTTTCCCACTGAGCTCTGTGGCATTGCAGAAGCTGGTCCCGTCCCCCTGGGTCATAGGAGCTGGTGTCAGCATTGTGCACGAGAGCAAGCTGAATGAAGCCTGACAAGTGATATTTCCAGTAGGCAGTTCCCAAGTGTGGAGCTGGACCTGAAACTGAGCAAGGCCCGCCTTTGCAGCCCCCGGTCCTAAACAGGCCATGAGTGGGGTTTCTGGTGGGCAGTCTTGTGTTTTAGGTTTATTTTTGTTTTGTTTTCTTTTGTTTTAAGTAGACTCCAGTCCCAATGTGGGGCTTGAACTCATAACCCCGAGATCAAGAGCTGCACACTCTCCCACCTAAGCCAGCCTGGTACCCCTTAGTTTCCTTTTACGTACAACGGAGTAAGAGGATTGGATGTCTCAGTGCTGGGCGAAACTTTTCCAATGCATATTTGCTTCTCCCACATCTCTGATTCAAACTGACTTCGCTGTGGCTGGGAAAGCATCAGCCTTTGTGTTCTCCACTGTTAACGAATTTACTGATATATAAATACATTTGGGAAGAGGACATTTAAAGGGACTCTGACCATTTTGTGGTGGAGTTCAGATACTAAGGATAATTAATGAGCATACAGGCAATTCCACAGGACAGTGATTTCACTAGGCTCTCCCTGGCAACATGCTCCCCCTTTCAAGTGACTGTATTTTCTCGAAGGAAATAAGACAACTCTTATTTTGAAATGTCTGTAAATCAGATTTATAGGAAGCCAATGGTGCCTATGCCTCAGTAAAAGAAGTGTGTATGGTTTGGGGGGGGGGGTAAAACCAGAAGAAAACTAGCAAATGTTTAAGCCCAGTATAATTAGAGCAATTTCATACCAAAAAGTTCAGGTCAGAAGAGCTACCTTCTGTTTCTGTAACCTTGGATGTCTTGTTTAATCTCCCAAGCTTTGGTTTCCAGAGCTCCTCACCATTATGATAACTGTTGGGAGGTTCACAGTAGAAAAGGCAGGTCGCGCCGTGTGCTCCCACGCTTGGATCTCAGTGCCTACGTGCATTTCAGATCTCTAAGTGCCAAGCTGCAAGTCTATATGATGGCGTGTATACACAAGATCTGTCTATTTACTTTGGAGAGAGAGGGCATGCACATGTGCCGAGGAGAAGGGGCAGAGGGAGAGAGAGAATCAGGGCAGTCTCTCCACCGAGCACAGAACCCAACATGGGGCTTGAGCTCATGACCTAGAGATCATGACTGGAGCCAAAACCCAGAGTCAGACGCTCAGCCAACCGAGCCACCCAGGCGCCCCTGTGCTCTAGTATGTTTGTTTGTGCAAACGTGCGCACATTAGATCTGTGAGCGTGAAGGCGTTCCTTCTGTTTTGCCAATGAAGACCTTGGTGCAGAGATACTGAGTGGACTGTGCAGTCCAACAGCTTTTAAGAAGCGAACTTGACCCTTGAACCCAGATGGGTCTGACTATCAAGCCCGTGAGTGCACAATGCAGCGGTAACTCCCCTGAAATATGTACAGGAGGGTTATCTCCTCCATGCCCCCCAGGAAGGAATAAGAATCTGGCAGTGCCCAGCCCTGCTTGACTCTGAGGCAACCTTCTTAACCTCTCACTCTGGATCCTCCCCATTACGCAGCTTTTCTTATGATGAATGGGGGGGGGGGGGGCGCAGAGGGAAGAAACCTTAAACATCTGTGAGCAAATATTGATGCTGGAGGTGGAGGGATGAAAGTACGCGGCTGATCCCATGGTTGAATGAAGGAGACAGGAAGGAAGAACCGTGAGTAAGCACCGCAGGCTCTAGATGATTAATGACATTCCTTGCGTGTCTTGTTCCTGTGGTCCATCATCGCATGGGACAAGGACCTATGGTCGGGAACCTTCGGAAGGTGCAAGCACATGCAAATTAGCCAGCAGCCCAGGATGGAGCTGTCTGATGTCCTGACGCGGTCCTCCATGCTAGATACTCTCCCTAGAACAGGGCTCGGAGCAGTACCCGGGTGGGTGGTGGAATTGGCTTGCAGGGAGCTCAGAAACACAAGAGTCCACCCCAAGACTGGTGAGAAGGGCCACCTGTGAGGAGAGACCAGGACTGGACGATTCTGAAGGCCAGGACCAATGTGTCTGCCCTCTCTAAATCTGCAGTTTATCTCAGGGTGCGGATAGTGCAAGCTTATGGAGCATGCCCCACCACAGCAAGAGGGGCCTGGCAGGGGGCTGACCGCAGCATGAGCTCACAAGGAACGGCATGGGCGTGGAAGGACGGCGCCTTCGATTCAGCCGCCACATCCAGTCTCATGACCCTGTTATTCCGCCAAGTGGCTCTGTGTCTTGGCTGACATGACTCTTCCTCTCTGACCCTCCTGTGCTTCAATCCTACCCAGAGATCGTCATCACCATCATCATCACCATCACGCGAGTGACTGCGCTGTGCGGGCCACACAAGCTAGTGTGCGATGCGGGGCTCGGGGAGGCCCTACAAAGCCCCGTACCTGGAGCGGTTGCCACATCTGTCTGTTTTGAATCCCCGGCAGCTCCCAGCCTGGGGCCTTCTGCAGAGCCACTGCTCCCTAAATATTCATTGGATTGAATCAAACGGAGAAGTTGGCTTCAGTGACTTCTGGGGAGAGTGGAAAATTTTGGAGTTTGTGTTCAGCAGTCCCAGAGAGAGGAAAATGTTTCCCCTTCTCTAAATGGAAAACCGCATGCAGCGTTCTGCATCCAAATGCCGGAGCGGTAAGGAGGCTCGTGGCTTTCATCCGTCCCCCGAGATGAGACAGGCTCTGGCCGTTTCATCAACGTCTGGTGGAGCGTAATAAAGCAGGGCAGACTGCACAGATCAAATTGAAGTGTCTGCTGATGCTCAAGGAACTTTCCCTCCCCGTGTGCCCTGAGCTCAGTGGGGTAATCCTTGTGAGGAAAGGAGATTTAGGCCTATAGTTCCTGTGGGTTTTCCATTCCTGTGTGTGTTTCCACGGTGTTCTTTTTTTTTTTTTTAAAGATTTTATTTATTTGACAGACAGAAATCACAAGTAGGCAGAGAGGCAGGCAGAGAGAGAGGAGGAAGCAGGCTCCCTGCCGAGCAGAGAGCCCGATGCGGGACTCGATCCCAGGACCCTGGGATCATGACCCGAGCCGAAGGCAGAGGCTTTAACCCACTGAGCCACCCAGGCGCCCCTCCACGGTGTTCTTAAGAGAAAAGAATTTGGATCTAAATACAGTCCGGTTACTCCATAGTCATGCAGTGCTCGACAGAAGTAGCTCCTTGCAGGATAATATTTATCAAAGAAATGGAAATGCCCAGGGGAAAGCTTCTGGCCAGAATTCACCCGGGAAGTTGATGACTGCATCGCAGCTGAAGGCCGCATTCACCCATTCCCATCGCCTGCCTTCCTCTTTAAGCTGCCGTCATGTGGTGCAAATCAGGGTCTGGTCAGGTGGTCCAGGGGGTTGCTCTATCCAGGCTCTTGTTTCTTTTCCCCCTGTGGTCCCCATGGTCACTCAGTAGGTAGGCTTATCGTCCTCATCTCAGAGATGAGACACCGGGGGTTCACAGACGCCAAGGAACTTGGGGGAGGTCGTGCAGCAGATATGTGTGTGGGGGGAGGAGTGAGGGGTCTTGGGGGGTATGACTTGAATTATCAGGTCAGTAGGACCCTTTCCTATGCCAGTGTTCCTTGCTTAATTGAAAGTGATCTTAGACAATTTCGTGTATTTTTCCGGACAGCCCTATATTGCATAGCACTCTTGACCAAGTCACGTAACACAAGCTAGTTCTTGCTGAGCCAGCAACATACAGGTGCAGTGGCATTGAGCCAGCAACATACAGGGACCATGGCGCTGAGCTCACAGCTGAAGACATTTGGGTTCCAGAAACTTCTCCCATGCGTGCTTTATGCAACACACTAATGCAAGGCTTTTGCCCGCCAACGTGTTCATCTTTAGACTGTGAATGATATTGCCTACCTCTTGGTTGCTAAACATAATTAGGCCATATAGATGCACGTGTTTTTAGAAAAAATGTTAGATTTGCCGGGATAGGACCTTTTCTCTCTTGGTTTCCCACCATCCCCATTGAAACGGGATGGTATTTTCCTATCCAATGAGCGTGAGAAGGCAGAGTACAACTTGTGGTGTTGAACTCTGTGTTGACCATTGATTCCTTTTTTGTTTTCTTTTCCTTTCTGCTCCTCCTAAAGGGTCTGATGGGTCCCGAAGGCAAGGACGGACCTTCTGGTTTGCAAGGTCTCCGGGTGAGTAACGTGTCTTTCCCTTCCGATCACCAGCTCTCCCACACTGGGACCCCCAGTTCAGTAGCTCAGACAGAGGACGTGGTGCCAGTCTCATGGGCTTGAGATGGATATTGGAAGCCAAGTGAAGGGTTAGATTTAGTTCGGCAAACATGGTGGGGGGTCCACTCTGAGTTCAGCCTGGAACTGGGTTCTGGGAACGTGGAGATGAGGTCATTGGATGCCGTGAGTCATGCATATGGAACCCCGTAGCCTTATGTGCTCAGAGCTCTGGCAGAAGGAAGCCCAGTGCTGCAAGAACAGAGAGAAGGGGCAGCTTACCCAGCCTGTAAGGCAGCCAGGACTTCTTGACAGGTGCTATTTGAGCTCAGTCTCCAGGGAGGAATTAAAAATAAGGATGAGGGAAAGGATAGAGAGCTGCCATAAGGCTCTTAGCTACTATGAAACATCCGTATCATTATTGAATATAGTAATATCTCATGGTATTCTGTTTAATTTAACTTAATCTAATTTAATTTAATTAAGCACCTGTCTTTTTTTTTTTTTAACCAAGATTGTACATACCTTATGAGTTTTATTCACTAGTAAGCACAGCTCTTGACACAGTGTCCTACAGTTTAAGACAGGGAGATGGAGGTGTATGCTTGGATTAGGTGCCCACTTCCGGGGCCCCACGGTTACTGAGCCTGACCCCCAATTCTGAGACTCCCCAGTTCCTAGCATGGTGCCCGGCCCAAAGTAGGGACTCAAGTCAGTCCTTGTTGACCTCTAGTGCTTAAGCTTGTAGTGTCTCTTACTGATTCACATAGAGACTGTCTGAGGGGGCACAGCGGTCCAAGATGGGGTAGGCAGCCCCTGGACACAGTGTGGTCATTGCCCCCCAAGGTGTTTGGTCGGAGGCCAGGTGACTGCCGACAGATGGGTGGAAATGGGGGTCTTGCATCAGGCAAAGGCTCTCCAACCCCATCTGTGGCCTCTCTAGCCCAGGAAGTCTCCAGCTCAGCGAAGTGGACAGAATTATAGATGTGTCCTGGCTTTGCTCTGTGTCAGAAGTTTGGACCCACGCTCTGATCACATCTTACGTCCTCAATTCTGAAACTGAGTGACGTGCTTATGACCCAGCAGACTCCCATGTGACCTAAGCCCCGCAGTGAACTTCCTTCCTTGCTTTCCAAACACTTAGGCACTCCACAAAGAGGAGTCTGAGAAGACTTTACGTGGAAGGCTAGCTGAGGTGTGGAAAGGGGTCATGGCGGAGAGGTTCGGCGGGAAGTCACTTGCCCCATTGGAAAGGACATGCATGTGTCACGTCCCATCCAGCATCACCAGCCCCGGCCTCCGTTGCCTGGTCGAAGCCAGGTTGCCTTCTCTGTATAATGCAAGGATCTTGGGCTTTGCAGCAGCGCTCCTGGGTTGGAAACTTGGCCCTACTTCTGCGCAGCTGCGTGACCCTTCACGTCACCTAGCCTCTCTGAGCACGTTTACTCTGTTGCAATGGGAAAGCTTCACCCCTGGCCTGGTTTTGAGGAGAAAATGTGCTCAGGGTGGGTGTGTATCCTGGGTGGGTAGCAAGATGTGGCAGCTGCCGCGACTGCCAGCCTCCCAACATGCTCACGCATGGTCTTCTGAGAGAAAACAGCAATCTTTGTACATTATGTAATTGATGCTTAGGTGAACCTGAACTCGTCTTGTGTTGAGCGGCTGCAAACATTACTTTTCCCAACATAGAATTAGATGCTGAGTGGAACTCTTGACGCAAAGATAACTGCAAACTTTTTTTTTTTAACTGCATTTCTACCTGACTGAGTCTTATTGAAAAGGGGAGAGGACACCTCTTGTTTGGAGCTTGCTTGTTGAGGCCCATGCATCCTTGGCCGTGACTTCCGGGCACCCCAGGGTGTGTTCCTGTGTTCCCCAGGATGGCTCTTGTCATCTCCAGAAACACCTTCAGAGTAATACCAGCCACCCATGTTCCAACCTCCACGCTGGACAGGGGTCCTAGGAGTTGGATGCATGCACAAGGAATGGAGATTTGGGGGCCAAAACAAGGGGACTCAGAGAAGGAACCAAGAGGGAGGGGAGAGGTATGTGTTGTGGTGCTGAGCTCCACGGGGCAGACCTCAGCAGTCCAAGGGAGAGGTTTGTCCTGCCCCATTGCAGAGAGGAAGGGCCGCCTCTGATAACACCGCCACCGGCCACCTCTCAGCGAGGGACACCCAGGTCTGTATCTCTCTAAAGCCTGACTTCTTCAGTCCTCCCACGTGTCTGTCCACAAAGCTCATCGCGCTCTTACGAGGCATGAACACTCAGTTAAATGCTTTGGGAATGCTAAAGAGATTACTGTCTCAACCGCCAGGAGCTCACAGCCGGAGGGACTAGAGAAACATGGAGGGCTAACCCTAATGCCTTGGTGGGGACACTGCAGTGCTGAGCAGGGAGGGGACGGTGCTGGGACGGAGTGGGCACTGGGCACAGGGAAGGGGGGTCTGAGCTGGCCTTGCAGGAGCCAGCGAATTGAGCAGGAATCAGTGGGCACACAGGAGGGGGTCAGGCAGACTCTGGAAGTGCCCCCTGGAGTTGACACCCCCCATCTGGACACTTGCTCCTGGTTTCAGCTTTTATCTGCACTCCTTGTTTTCCGGCTCGGGGACGCACCGGTACAAGGGACTGGGCCATGGATGGGTCTTCTCTAGTTCAAGCCCTGCCAGCATCCGTCCTACTGGGGATCCCGCACCACAGCCTCTTCCTTTTCCTTCCTCCAGCCCCTCCCATCCCTGCCTCCTCCCTTCTCCCTTTGCCTCCCCTCCACATGTTCATCCACTCTGCAGGTGTTTCCAGGGTGCCTGCTGGGTGCTGGCTGGGAGTGAGTGGGACCCCTCAGGGAGGGCATCCCTGCTCGCTGCTGTTTACCTCCAGGCGGGCAGGGAAGAGACATGTCCCCCTCAGCACCTGCCTACTGCAGGAAGGGCTCAGGAGAAGGTCAGTTGGTGCAGGCTCTCCGGAGGTGGGGAGCTGGCCAGGCCAGTAGCTGAGGGGGCATGTGCCGGCTGGAAGAGGCAGGTAAGACCCAGGCTGAGGCCACACAGGCAGGGGTTTGAGCAGAAACCTGCAACAGGAGATAGCCAGGGGCCGGCAGGAGGTCAGTCAGAGGAACTGGGTGCCGGGTCGTGTTGCGTGCTGGGGGCCATTGTGAGGATTTGGGCTTCTATTGTGGGGAGAATGTGGGGCTACTGAATGGTTTCAGAACTGTTACTATGAAAAAAAACAGGCAAAAGTCGAAAGAATAGTACAACGGATGATGCTCTTACGGCCCACAGCCCTCTCCACACTTACCATGTCATTGGCCAACTTGCTTCATTTATGTCCGAGCCCACCTCCAGGCAGCCCGGGTCCCTTTGAAGCGACCCCAAACGTCATCGCACCATTCTCTCTTGAAGATAGGGAGAGGCAGAAGAAATAAAACCGTAAAACCATCATCCCAACCAAAAGTGATGAACTTTCATCACGTATGCGTTTGGGGTCGGAATTTCCCTGGGTTTCTGGCTGCAGTCTGGTCACTGCAGGACCTGGGGTGAAAGACACAGAGTGGGAGGCTCGCGGGAACATATCCCCGTCTGCCCGCGGTGCTGAGGATGGACCGTGGGAGAGGAAGACCAGTGAGGAGGTGGCCGCAGAGAGCAGAAAGGGAGGATGGTGGCCCAGACCAAGGGCAGAGGCTGCACTGGTGTGCCGGGCGGTGGGGACACACAGGATCCGGTACAGGAGACGGAGCCGACAGCCATGGGCAGGGTAACCTATTAAGAGAGAGTAATCCTGAGCACAGAGGAGGGGCTCCTCCCTGGTGTCGCTCCCTCTAGTGAGTGGAGGCTGGCGACCACGTGTGTGTGTGCGCGTGTGTGTATCTGGGGACCCCTGGCCCTCCAGTCTTCCTCTGTGAGCTTCTGACTCAGGCTGTGTTGCCTCCTGTGGTGGTTTCCAGGCCAGTGGCTGCTCCTGTGGGCACACACGCTGCAGAGACCAGTCCTGATGTTGGTGTGGGCTCGGCAGCCGCTTCCTGTTCCGTCAGCCGCTGGCTGAGTCAGGAAAAGCCGAGACAGAGCGACTTACGCAGAAAATTAGCTCTCTCTCCTTCCCGCGCGGTGACCTGTCATTTCCTCCCCGTCGGCCTCAGCTGAAACATCACTCCTTCGTGTCACCCCACACACTCAGGCTGGAAGGGGGAAGACACGAGACAGTGACAAGCCACAGGACCCAGGAACTGTGACACAGGGACTAATTGATGGGCTGGGGAAGGCGAGCCGACCCTTTATTTTCGAGATTAGCGCCAGGCAGACAGTGTAATCCTCGGCAAGGTAAACACATTAATTTGGGACAAAGCTGGTATTTTTCCACAATGACATGGTGAAGTGGGAGGATCAGTGCCGGGCGCCCCCCCCCCCAGGCCATCCCGTCCCCGAGGGTTGCGGCACACAGGGCACCCCAGTGTGGGGTGCTCGGTGCCTGTCATCTCCTGGCTGGGCTTCCTGCTTGCCATGGGGGGTGCAGGTCCTGCCCTGTTTCTCTTTCTGAGGCTCTCCTTTCCTCCTGCTTGTCTGAGCTAGGCATTTGGCAGAGGTTGATGGGGAGGATGGCTCCTTAGCGGAAGCGGGCAGTGCTCCTGTTGCATCCGAGCCCAGAATGTTCTAGAAGTAGACCCCACCCGGCTCGAGGCCACTGATGCATTTGGACGCTGAAATGTATTCACAGGGTTGGTTTAAAACACCAAAATCTCCCATGCCCTAATCATTCACCCCAAAATAGATAGCTTGCCACGCTCACCCAAGGCCCATTTTCATTTTTGCAGAGAACTTATATTTTTTTTTCTTATTTTGGCATTTGTTTATTTTTGTTTTCATTGGCATGTAAGTCTGTGGGAACCTTCTTTATTTTTGTGTCTGTAGCACCTAGGAGAGCGTGTCACTCTTATAGAATGTATATACGTTTATGCACACGTGGAAAGTACATGAACCACACCTCCAGGCATGGAAGCCAAGCGTACGTGTGTAATGTCGCAGAGCGCGTCTGATACAGTCAGGGAGCGCAGGTGAGTGGATCGCGCTTGCTTGCTGCTCTCTGGGCAGCTGACTCAGTGGGTGCCAGGGGGACAGTGGGACCCAGATCAGGGCATCTGGTCACCCGGGGCCTGACCTTCCACAGAGTGAGCTCTGGTATAAAGAAGAGAAACCGCTCCCATCTGTACTTTTCCTTCTGCTTCACTTGCCGTGTGTTTTGTGCTGCTGAGTCCCACCCGAAATAGCACACATGGTTTCTTTCCTCTTTGCTGGACAAACCCAGGGGAGATTTTTGGCTTAAGAGAATTCTGTGTCATCGGGCATTTAAATTGAATGCAGATCTGGAATGTCTAAATCATAAGATCATCATATTGGTAAGGGATCCCTGAGATGGATAGTGAGGCATTTCATGTTCCAGAAAGATCAGACGACCTGCTCCACATCCCTCGGGCCTTTGTCACTGCCTTTCCCACTAGCGGGTGACAACCCCTTTGGTTCCTCTGATCGTGTTTTCAACACCTTCTGGATTCTCTTCTCTCGTCAGTAGGCAAGAACTGAAGACGTGACTTACCAAATACAGTGCCTCCCCTCTTTCTAATGATGGAGTGATCCCAGGTGTCTCGTGATGTGCTGATTGAGTCTGTTTGTCTCAGAACGTATTTTTAAGACAGAGTCTAGGGGCGCCTGGGTGGCTCAGTGGGTTAAGCCTCTGCCTTCTGCTCGGGTCATGATCTCAGGGTCCTGGGATCAAGCCCCGCATCGGGCTCTCGCTCAGCAGGGAGTCTGCTTCCCTCCCGCCCCCTGCCCCCTCTCTGCCTATTCTGCTTGCTTATGATTTCTCTCTGTCAAATAAATATATTTAAAAAAAAGACAGAGTCTAACAGGTGTAGAACTGATACAAAGTAGCAGGAAAAAGCAGTGGCTGGGTGATGGACTGATCTACCGCGGGCATGTAGGGAGGTAACTGCTTGCGCTCCTGTTTCTCACTAATTCCTGAAAGGATGTGAGGTAGCGCGGTTCTGCTCCCATTCTGCAAATGAGGAAGCCAAGACTTAGGGGTGTAAATCCAATTGCTCCATGTCTCACAGAGTATAAAGAGCAGCACAGGGATTAGAACTCGGGTCCTTCAGGTCCGTCTCGCTCCAGACCTTCACCGTTTTGGTTTCACGAGGCAATGTGTGAGCGTAAGGGTCCAGGAGCATACCAGAATTCTCATCTGTTCGTTAGCAGTCCTTGCGGTGGGCATCTTGGAGAGATCTAGGGCTCTGTATTCCCTGCTCCCACCTACTTGGGCGGATTCATTGTTGCGCACTGCTTTAATCTCTGGCCAGTGCTCTTGGAGCCAAGGGTCTCATAGCGCGGACCGCGATCAGATCCAGCCTCTCCTGTTTCTCGTAATTTGAGGAGAGGAATGTGGGTGGTCTTCTGCGGTGGCAACTTGGGTCGACTTTGTTTCACTTTTCAATTTTCAAAGGCTTTTTTTCTTGCTTTTCCCTACGCTACCAGGTGGTAACAGCACCGTTTGGATCACAGGCTACTACCTGACTCATCTCGTGGCACAGAGCCAGGGTCTAAGCCAGGACACCTTAGGCTTTCCCTGAGCACCTGGTTTCAGCTCTAACCAGTAGAAAAATAATCATCTTTGACATTTGGAGGCATGGAGAAGAGGAACTGAGCAAAAGACCATAAGGCACATATTAGAATCTGTTGCGCTAGCCATGCGTTCAGCGGGTGACGGGCCCGCACACGGCTGTGCTAACTCGTCCCGGCTGGGAAGGAGTCGGGGCTCTGCGGGATTTATGGGCTTCCTCTTCTCCACGGGCAGATCGGCAGCCGTGGAAATATCAGCCCTGCTCAGCATCCTGGCACTCAGAAGGGCTCGAAAAATCTGTCCCTGTGATAAATTACAAGCACTCACTACAAACACTTAGCACAGATATTGTGCCGGTAGCAACTTAAGAGAGAAGAAAAGAAAAAGGACAAGGCATAGGCTTATTGCTAGTCAAACGGTTCTTTATTGCCGCAGAATTTGCTCTGGCCAGCACTGCTCAAATCCCCACAGCCGCTTGCAGGTCCAAAAGGCAGAGGTTACATAGACGCTGCTGCTGCGTCCACACCCGCTGGAGCTCCCGCCTCACCCCTGCCCCTCACCACCTTCACCCCTGCCCACCACCACCAGGGTCACCGTGAGCATAACCATCACTATCGCTGCTACCAGAACCATCATCACGACACATTTCCGGCTGCTAGATCCTACGCCAAACACTTTGCGGGCATTTCCTCCCCTAATTTCTATGGCACGGCTGGGAGGTTGCAGTTTGGAAACCAGGTTTCCAAAACCTGGTTTGGACACGTGGTCTCGTACCTGCTCCAGGGACTCAGAGGAGCCAGGATCCTGCTGTTACCATGTCTCCTTCCTCAACCACCATCCTGTTCCTCCCCATTCCTGCGGCGATCTGCCATGTTTGCCTAATGCTTTATTATTCCTTATAAAGCACTTCCTCAAATACTGAGTTATTCCTTCCTCTGCTATCTTTTCAAATAATTACAATAATTATAATTTTCCACATGAGGAATCTGAGACTCAGCAGGTTAGTGACTTGTCCTCTCCCATCTACCTTAGATTCAAAACTCATTTTCTCGCAATGTTGTAGGGGAAGGGGGCTGGGAAGGAACACAGGAGAGCTCCTTTCCTTACGGCGAGCGGCCGCCTTCATAACCGCTGACTTAGAGCTTTGTCCCCCACTCCCTGGCAATTCTAACTCATGAACTGTCGGGTAGCCCCGGGGCTCTGTGTGTTCAGTATTTTCTTGTCACATTTCTTGGTATTGCTTGGGCTGTGTGGAAGAGGTGGCAATGGGCTGGGGTAGGATTTTGACAGGTTGAAATGGACTGCGGGTGTCATAGACAGGGTGCCATTGTGAGCAGAGTCTCCGAGGACAGAAGTCCTAAGGGGGTTGTTTGGGGCAAGGCTGAACAGCTGACTTGAACTGTTGCTTAGGGATGGGGGCATGGGCGCTGGACGCAAGATCGAAAGTCATATTGGAGTCACAGGGTCATCAGTTTCCAAATAAAACAGCTCAAATATTACATCTTGTATTTTTATAAGATTTTATTTATTTATTTGACAGGGAAAGAGAGCAGGAGAGCATGAGCGGGGGTGGGGAGGGAGCAGCAGGAGAGGGAGAAGCAGGCTCCCCGTTGAGCAGGGAGCCTGATGCGGGGCTCGATCTCAGGATCCTAGGACCATGACCCGAGCTGAAGGCAGGCACTTAGCAGATTGAGCCACCCAGGTGTCCCAAATGTTACATGTTTTAGATAAGGAGGAACCTTTGGTTATTTTGGAGGAGGGAGGTAACTTGGACAGAACTTTCCCCCTTTAGGAAAATCGCCTGCCAACTTAGGGTAAATGTATAGACAAGTAATGAAATTTGTAGAAGGCACAGACTGGTCCAGAACAGTGGAGGGAGGGACGGGGCTTGTGAGCAGGATTGGCTCCGGTGATTATAGGCAACATGGATGGATGGATGGACAGACGGACGGATGGAAGGAAGGCAGGCAGGCAGGCTGGCTTTGAAGGACACTGGGGGCAGCTCTGGAGGCTGTGGGTACAGAAAGTGTGAACATCAGTGCTGAATCTGGCCAGAGACATCACCCTAATGTCTCTGTGGGTGATGCCCCTTCCTGGGTGACCCGTGAAAGTTGGTGCCACCTTGAAACCACAGCTTGGATCACAAATTTCTTCTTTTCCTCTGGCCTCTTCCCCCGACTCTCGCTTTGTCCTTCTTGCTGAAACCCTGACGCTTGGATGCTTGCTTCTCTAGGTGCCCCTGCCTCTCTCTCCCTCTTCCTCACCAGAGCCCTCCTACCTGCCTGGAATTCTCCTTTTCCAGATCCCATATTCCTTCCCTGGTGTAGGAACAACTCCAGCATCCACGCCTCCTGCAGATTTTCTTGCCATCTCATGGGCTCACCCCCCGAATGTGGCTTCATTACACAGGCTCCCCAAACTCGAGGGAAGCAGGGCTGCTGAGGCCTCATTCCCCTTCTGAAGGTGGTGGGTCACCTGAAGAGGGACACCGGTGTGCACCCCAATCACATCATCCCTTTGGTTAGTAATTCTATGCCACTACAACCCAGACCTTCACATCGTTCCTGCTTCCCTCTGGTCCTTTCGCACCAACCAGCCAGCGGTCCATTCATTTCTCCACTTCTCCCGCTGCACAGAGTGACTTGGCTGGCCCAGGTTCTGAATTCCGATGACTCCTCACCAGGCCATTCCCCCGACCTTGAGGGAAAATGGTTTATTCATCTTGTAAACAACGCGTGGCTCTCGGTGGAATAACCTGGCAGCAAGTGGAGGGGCTGCCTGTCTAGATACAAAATTGAAGATGTCTGGTTTCCATTCCCTGAGGAAGGGGAGCCGGCAGCTCTTGGCTCTCCTGTGACCGCCGCCCCGATGTCTGCATTCATCAGAGCGGGAGCGGATGGAGGCAGAGACAAATGCCTCCAGGCCTGGCTCATTTCTGAAGGTGTCTGTGACCACATTTTGAATTCGACCTGACAAATGTCAAGAAACACATGCTGACCTCGGCCTCACTGCCTCTCTGGACTGCTGTGTTCCGTGGCTCAGGGGCTGCTCCTCGGGGGTCCTGAATCAGGTTAGGCCGCTGTCTCTGCAAGTCCTCAGATCTCCAGGTTGTGCCTTCCTTCCTGTTCTCACGCGGCCTCTCCCTACCCCAGAGCTGTTTCCCCCGCTGTCTGCTAGACTCAAGACCACATCCCTCCGTCTGGAAGCAACAACTTAATTACCCAGCCCACAAAGGTGTCTCAAGTTGCCACCATGTGACAGACACTGTTCTGGGCCCACGGGAGAGCACGGAACAAAAGCAGAGCCAGGCCCTGTTTCCAGAAGGCTCGCAGCCAGAGCGGGCAGGCTGGCGGTGACCAGATACGTAGGGACATCGATGGCGTATCTGGTAGTGATGCAAATGAAGGGAAGGACAACAGGCGGGGGGAGGGGGGCAGAGCTTGGCCGCGGGAGAGTGGTCTTGGTTGGGTCGGTCAGAGAAGACATGAGAAGACACGGGGACAGAGGGCCTTCGAACAGAGACTGTGGATGCCCCGGGAGCCCGCTTGCCGGGCAGCGCAAGAGCCCGTGGAAAGACCTAGCCCCGAGGTGGGATCGTGTTTGGTGCGTTCATCCCGGAGGAGGGACACCGGCATGGCTGCCGTAAGGGGAAGGCTACGAAGAAATGAGATGGGCAGGTAGCGGGAACGTAGTCGTGGAGGGCAGGGGAGGCCATTTCACTTCGCCCCAAGTTGGGCAGTTAGTGCAGTGATTTGAGCAGAGGAGACAGGCTGATGTCTGTGTTAAGACTAGGACTCTGGCAACTCAGCAGGGAAAGGGGAGGCGTCTGGGCCAATCGGGAAGGAGGGTGGTGGATCGGAGGTCCCTGCAGGGGTGCAGGAGCCGTGGTGGTGGCAGGCCCAGCAATGGTGAGGGCATGGTGAGCTCTGACTGGCCGCCCGCACCTGGGCCCCTGCTGACCGCATGTGCCATGTCCCAGCCCCGTCGCCCTCCAGCCTGATCGGGGGGGGGGACCCCTGCCCAGCCCTGCACCCTCCATCCCTGCTGCCATTGGCCAGCTCTGCCCGCTGCACTGAGCGTGTGTCCCACTGGAACGCTCTTCCTCCTCTTCCCAGTGCTACCTCAGCACCTCCTCCGGGAAGTCCTCCCGACACCTTGTAGCAGATCTCAGAGTTCCAGGTGCCACATGCACGCCCTTCCCTGCATGCTTGCTGGGAGTGTTGTAGCGCCAGGGGCTCAGGCCCGCCTTCCTGGGAAACCGTGATCCTCTGGGGCAGAGGCCATGGCTAAGCCCTCTGGGGGCTCCTGGGGTTGGCACGGAGCCAGGGGGCAGTGTGCCTGTGAGTAAGCAGGAGAAAGCCGCAGAGCCTGATCTTGGGCCTTGACCCCAGCAGGCTGAGTGGAACCTGGGAGGGGTTTTAAGACTTGAAGTTCCTTAGAGAACATTCCCTGCTGCTCACCCAGACTTCTGTGCCGCTGTAAACCCTTGAACCTGGAAGAGGCCTGCGCCGATGAGACCCTGCCGTGGCGTCTCGTGGAAGGGCTCCTTGTTTTGTGAGCGTTGTGGGACCGAGAGGCGGATTGCTCGGCAGCTCTGCGTCGCCCCACTGCTGTGGGGATGGGGCCACTTTGGGGAGGTGGGGACGGAGGGGTTCCAGATGCTGGATCCCAGGCTCTGCACGCAATAAGTGCTCATGGAACGTGGACAGACGGTTGGGGTGGGGGGATCCGCAGCCCATCCCCCAGGCTGGGCTGGACACAGACCAGGGCAAGGGAGAGGACTTACGTGGGTGTCTCGCTTCGTGACGGAAACTGTAAGAAACGAAAGGGCATCATTCCATCATTCCGATTCCGCCATACGTGACGGATGCCGTATGCTGTACACATCCAACCCTCACACCCTTCACCCCTGTCCGGAGAGACAGACTGAGGTTTAGTGAGGCCGGTGAGTCCACACGGTGACCCAGCGGGGTCGTGGCGGCAGCACCGAGTCTAACAGCGGCAGACCGGAAGTGGCCACGAGGACCCGCGCCTCCATGCACCCCGTGTCACCTCCCGGGCAGCACCGTGTAGCGGGGAGAGCAGACGGCCTGTCCGCACGCTCGTGCAGGATGCCCCCGAGCTCAGCTGTTGAGTGGAAACCAGCAAAGCTCTCTGCAGAGTGAGGGACGTGCAGTGGTTTGTAAAGAAAAAGAAAGGGAGGACCGAGGGAACGTGTGTGCGTGTGTGCATGCGTATGTGCACGCGTGTGTCTGTTGCTGGCCTCCATACAGCTTGCCTCTGGAAAGAGGAGCCAACACCGGGTAGGGTCAGCTCTTTCAGGGAAAGGCAGCTCAGTGGCTGATGGTGAGATGAGGAGGTGCGTCTCAATATCCCTTTCTGTACCTTTCCCGTGTCAGCAAATCCACCTGTCACGCTGAGACCCAAAGCTTAACCTCCCTGACCCCAAAGCCCGAGTCTCTAGCCCCGATCCCATGCCGCTTCCTTGGAGGGCATCCAGCCGGTGAGGGGCGGGGAGTCCCTGTGCACCAGCGAGCTTGAGAGCTCAGGATGGACATTCCCACCAGCGCGGTATCACACGGGTTCTGGGTGCTACCTGCCTGCTGCTCATGTTGGCTTCTTTTTCATGCAGGGGAAGAAAGGTGAAGCGGGCCCACCGGGGACCCCTGGATCGCTGGGACCACAGGTAACTACCATCTCTGTGCGCCCTTCCCTGGCGGCTCTGCTTCCTTGATGGAAGGAGCGACCGGCTCGCCGTTCCCTGGTTGGTAACTGGTCTCGCGTGGTCGGCTCATCAGAAAGAATGTTCAGAGCGTCCTACGTCCTCCCATCTGCCCTGGCTCCCTTGGCCTCCTGCTCCTATGCTAGAAGAAAGGCCACCATGTGGACTTCGGTCTGCTGGAGGTCGGGCGGGGGTGACACCATGGGGACCAGTGTGCTGAGAGAGGGAAGCGGGGAGGCACGGGGAGCGGCGCCCAGGACGGGGAGTCCAGTGGTGACCAGCGTGCGGCTGGCAGAGGCGGGAAGAGGGGTCTTCCCGGCAGGGGCTCAGCTCTGCAGGGACAGCTGGTCTGGGGCACAGCCTGCGCGGGCGGAGACAGGCCCCTTTGTGGCTGGAGCTCCCCGTACTAAGCACTGTGGCTTCAGGATTGGAAGGGGCTTGGCCAAGGGACCCGATCAAGCCAAAGGGCTCCCTATTCTAGGAGACAACACACCCACGTTCTGGTGTCTGACTTCCACACTGTGACATTGACCAACTCCGTCCCCTCTCTGGGACTCAGTTTACCCATCTGTAAAATGCTGGGACCAGGGCCCCCTTCACACACTGCTCTGTGCTGTCTTGCTCCCTGCATGTCCTCCTCCTTCTCCTCCTTGCTCCCCTCACCACCTCCGTCCTTACCATTGGTGGCTAGGACATTTGGAGGCAAGTTATTTGACCTTCTGAACTTGAGTTATGCCACTTGCGAGAAATACCAAAAAAATCAAAGGGAGAGCAGTACTATAGTTGGGGAGAAGAGCAGGGATGTGGCCCAGATGCTGAGGTGCCGAGGCCTGCGGAGAAGCAGGTGGGGACCTGTCCTGGTCTCCTGGCAGCAGTGGGGGCCAGCAGGGACGTTAATGGGCCAGTCCCTCTGGCTCCTCCTTGGGCTCCTGCAAACCCACCTGTTCCCGGACACCTGCCTCTCTGTGTATCAAGCGGGAGGGACCCACCCCGGAGACGGGGCACCCCGGAGACGGGGCTCCCTGTGCTTCTGAAACCAGCTTTTACCGCTCACTGATGCGTGAGGGGTCCTGGTGACTGATGGGCGCCTTGCCGGCGATCTCCAGCTTCATTCTGGCACCTCCCGTTTGGTCCGGATGTGACACGCAATAAGGGAATATAAAATCAATCATAATTCATGGTCTTCTAAAGATCCCACGTTCACTGTGGCATTTTGATGTTAATAGTGAAACATCGAGTGCTTTTGCCTTTGTTTTATTGCCTTGCTTTCCAGCGAGCAACGCTGGTGCATTTCAAAAATTCACCATACAGGCAGCGCCATCCAATTACTTTCAGCTACAATTTTTCCCCTGCCTACAACTTTTCTTTTTTCTTGCTACCTTGGAAAATGCATTTTTCTTTCACTTTCACTTGGAAATCACTTTCCTTTGTTGAATGTTGACTGAACGCTGGGGGTTGGGCTGGATGTCACCCTTAGAAATACGATCAGGATCTCCGGAAATAGGGCACTCTGATGTATTTGGGGATCTCAGCGGTTCAGAGCTCGACGACGTAGAGCTTACAGTCGGGATGCCCGGCGTCTTGATGGGATCGCTTCCTGAAGGACCCCACGCCGCGTTCCCCCGACCATGCCCAACCTAAGAGGCTGCAGCCTCGGACGTCTGGCTGTCTCCGCCGATGCCCTCCTCCTGACAAGCGGCCCGCTCACCGTTCCCGGTCTTTGCCACGGCCCCCCTTGTTCAGTAATGCATCGGGTCATCTGCTCCACGGGGATTTATCAAGGTCCCGCCGTGTGCCCGACGCGGCTCTGTGAATCGGCGTGGGGTGTGACATCTGGGTGACCCTGCGCGTGCCCGGAGGAGCCGTGTGTGAGTGGGGCAGGGAGACGAGCAGGTCGGGAAGACACTCCAGGGAGCTGGATTCTGGGCAAGGGGGGCTAGTCATCCTGTCTCGGGGCCCGGAGGTGACTGGTACCGACGCCGACCTAGAAAACCCCGATTGTGTCTGCTCTGCGGGGTTTTCTGCTCTGATGAGAAGAAGGGAGGGGGGTAAAGTGTGCCTCGTTTCTGCCGTTGTCAGACACTCGCGTTAGTGCTCGTACATCATTGCGACCGTTCTTTGTAACACCTAGGAGAAAAGAGGGCAGATCCCATTTAAAACCTAAGCAATTAAGGTTTTAATTCAGTGCAGAGTCCCTACGCCCCAGGATGGTGGACGTCTTAGAAGACACTCTGGGTGCCTCTTTTCCAAGACGAAAAAAATTCACCAGCTGGCATGTTTTGGAATAAATAGACACATCTGTGATGTTGTAGGCGGTGGCTCTCCTATCCTGGGAGACTTTCAGGGAAAATGGAAATCCACGTCTCATCTGGTCAGCGTCTGCAAAGGCCGTGCAGCTTGGTGTGGTTGTCAGGATGGACAGACGTCCCCTGGATTGGTAGCCAGGGGCAAGGCTGGCCCCAGAGACGGGTGGCCGGGTGGGCCTGTGGGCCCAGCACTCTGCACAGAAATCTACTGAGGTCGGTACTCATTATGGCTTTGCCCCCGGGAGCCCCATCCTGAGGGGGAGGGGGCACAAAGTATGAACAACCCCCCCCCCAAAAAAAAAACCAGCGTTTCCAGACCACATAAGCCGTGTGAGGGGCATGCGAATTGGTGCAAGTCATTTCCACGCATCTTCAAATCCCTTCCCCCGTCACGAACCTAGGTGGTTCGTGGGAAGAACTGTCTGCCGTTCCTTCATTACCGATAGCCCGGGTAGTCGGTGGTTTATGTGCCGTCGAGGTCATCGGGAAGCACGTCATAGAGCGGCGCTCCCACCGTCGTGTTGGAAGGATCAGACGCTCTATCATTAATACTAGTTAGACTGCCTGGTTCGTTTTTGGCAGTAGTTACAACGTCGCTGTTTTCGTTGCTTAACACTTAGAACGTCGTTATTGTGTGGTTGGCGCTCGGACCTGTGGGCTCACGTCACTCTCAGTAAGGACGAGACGAGCGGGGTGCGTGTTTGTATTCATGGGAACGGGAGAAGGGCGTGGAGGACCACGTGCGCCACCTCTCGTGTGCTGGGCTTGCACACGCGCCCCCGCGGACCCCCACTGCACTGGGAACAGGGGCTCCAGCCTTTCTCTCCCAGCTGTGGAGACTGAGACACGAGAGAACGTTGCCCACATCCGTAGAGGGAGTGTGAGGCGACCTAGCATGGGGCCCAGGGCCCCCGAAACCCAAGCCCTAATTTTTAATCTCTTTATACCATCATTTCTGCTACGCACAAAGGTATTTTTTTTATAAAAGATTTTATTTATTTATTTGACAGAGAGAGACACAGCGAAAGAGGGGACACACGCAGGGGGAGTGGGAGAGGGAGAAGCAGGCTTCCCGCTGGGCAGGGAGCCCGATGTGGGGCTCGATCCCAGGACCCCGGTATCATGACCCGAGCCGAAGGCAGAGGCTTAACAACTGAGCCACCCAGGTGTCCCCCAACAAAGGTGTTAATAGTCAGATAGTTTAGTTTCGAGTAACCTGATTGATGAGCTTTAATTCAAACACCAGAAGAGCGAATAGGAGATTCTTCCCTTGGCCAGAAACACTGTGAGGATCCAGGATGCACAAATATCAGCCTGGGTTTCCCGAAGAAGGCCGAGTACGGAGTGGCCTCGAGGTGGCCCTTCGTGACTCCCCTCCAGGTCAGCATCCCTCAAGCTCACTCACGCTAGGTTGCTTCTCCTCACGCTCCTTTCTGTGCCCACGTGCCTGAGGGCCGACCGAGGACAGAGTCTGTTCTCCTGGGGCACCAGTGGCCGGCGGGCTGACATCGGGGCCTGACTGTTGGCTCCTTCCCCACCACGCGTTTCCCCCCTGGACTTCCGGGATGCTCCTTGTCCGTGAGAGGAGGCTGGGGCAAGTGACCTGCGCCCTTCCTGTGGCCCCCACCTGGACACCGTTGCCCAGACCCTCTGTCCGCTGCCTGCGCTGTTTCTAACTTCAGCTTCTGTCAACGGCCACCGCAGTTACTGAGTTAAATGACTGTGTGGGCTTTTGCTTTTTCCCGAGTTCACAGCACCAGACAAGTAGGCCGTTATTAAGCCCCTACTGTGTGCATAGCCATGAGCCCGGTGCTGTGGGTCCTTACAGAGGAGATGGATCAGACATGGCTGAGCCCGTGTCGACAGTTCTGGTGCCGCTTAATACGCATGTCGTGGTTCAGGAGAGCACACAGTCCGCGGGGGCGCTGGAACCCGAGGGCTCGGACACATTCCCAAGCTATGTTGACGCTCTGCAGGGGTGAGTCCAGGGGATAGAGGACGAAGGGACCAGGGTCCTTGCATCTGAATGCCTGCTTTGTTGCATTTCCGTTTCCCTCCCAGGTTCCAGTCTTTCCCGTATAAAATGGGATGGAACCTGCCTGCCTCGCAGACAGAAATGAAACACTGCGTGTGAAGGGCAGGGCAGAGGCAGCACCAAGTGCGGGCGGCCGCTCCTCCCGCCCCCAACCTTCTCCCACTTCCTCCTTGCATGGGTGCCCGCTTCTCTCATTGTGCTTCTAGAATTCTCACGGCTAGGGTGCACCTGGAGTTGGTTTAGGTGAGTGATTTGCGGACCAGACAGTGCTTCAGAAGCCCTGGGGGAGTGTTTCCAAAGTCCCTGACCCCTTGGGCTTGTCCCAGACCTGCCTCAGAGTCCAAACAAGGGGCCTGGGTACGGTCCTTAGGGTCCTTGCGGGTGACTCTGCAGCAGCCAGCCTGTCGCGGATTCTCGAGATGATGGCTGTGTGGCCTCAGGTGGGGCACTTACCCTCTCTGGGTCTCAGTGTCCTTCATCGTCAGACGAGGGAGTTTAATTTTCAGTAGATGATCACTAGGGATCCGCTTACTCTCTCACAGGCTGTGAGGTCCCAGCCTCCTGCAGGAGGGTTTGCAAGGAGCAAAGGAGGAAGGGGAAGCAGTTGGAGCAGCGAGCTGGCCAGGAGGCCGGCTTCCTGGAGTATTTCCTTTGAAAGTGCACAAAACACTCCAGGGGCCATCACTGGTCCTGGAAGCGTAAGAAGGCAGGAAGGCTGATGCGTCCGGACTGCTAGCAGACAAGGGGGCTCAGAGAAGCCGTGTGGTGTGGAGGGACATGAGACCACAGGGGTTCTCTTGAAGTATGAGCAGGTCACCTGCCATGTGCCTTCTGGAGGGGGTCCTGGGAGTGTCGCCGGCAGGGCCCTCGCTTGGCCAAGAGGTGAGCAGGGCCGAGCTGTGCAGCCGGGTGGTGGGTCTGCACGGCAGTAGGGGTGAGGGCACCAGGCTTCTCCGTGCTCTTCCCGGACCCACGTGCTTCCGGGAGGACCCTGGCCGGGCCACTGTCCCGTTCTGTTGGGCTCCCTTCAAGCGCACGTCTCTCAACAAGATTAGGGGCATCCAGAGATGCGCCGGGACTGAGCAGCTAAAGGGAACCCCGAAGTACCGATGCCGCCAAAACGCCATGTCTGTGCCCATTGCAGACTCCCGCGTGCCCCCAGCAGAGACGAGGCAATGGCCCCAGGAGCAGACGCCTTTGCCACTTGTTAGTATTTATCGCCCTCTAGTGGCGACATGGCATCGTTCTCCCCGGAAGCACAGCCCTCTCCGTGGCCCTTAAATTCAGCTCAAGTCGTCAAGCATTATTGAGCACCTGCTGTATACCGTACCCTGGATTCGTGTCTGTGACAGATGCGTTGGGAACAAGAGGGGCTTCCGGCTCAGGGAGTCGGATGAACACGATGACAGTAGCCTTGAGTGCGGCAGAAGGAGCGATTCCTGGAGACCAGCGGACCCAGAGCCCACGTCGGAGGTGGAGGCACAGAGAAGGGGACAAGGAGGGAGCACACACCCAGAGAGCCTGAGCAGACAAAGCCAGAGCTCGTGGTTCTGCTCTGCTTGTGGGGCCAGACCTGCGTCCGTCTCTGACCACAGAAGCTGCCCTGAGCATCCAGGGAGGGGATGAATGATGGAGGCTGAATGGTGGGTGTCACGACCGGTCTGCATAGAACCATCTGAAAGACTTTCACGGGGCCCAGCTCGTGGCCCCACCTCAGACCCACAGAGTCAGGGGTCTGGGGCAGGAGACCCATGTCATTCACCCGTCGGGATTGCATTGCTGACTAAAGCTTGGAAACCCCTGTCCTGCAAGATCTCTGTTACTGGCTGAATCCACTGTGTGCGTGTCGTGTGTGTGTGTGCGTGTGTGTGTGAACATGCAGACACACGTGTTTACTTTAAATGCTCACGTATTTTAAACAAAGAGTAAACAACACAGCAGTTCTATATCCATCACCCAAGTATGACCGTGTCAACATCTGCTAATTCTAGTTCAGAACGTTTTCCTTTTGCATTTGTTCTTTTTTGTTTGAAAATAAAGCATTATGGGGGCGCCTGGGTAGTTCAGTGGGTTAAGCCTCTGCCTTGGGCTCAGGTCATGATCTCAGGGTCCTGGGATCGAGCCCCGCATCGGCTCTCTGCTCAGTGGGGAGCCTGCTTCCCCCTCTCTCTCTGCCTGCCTCTCTGCCTACTTGTGATCTCTGTCTGCCAAATAAATAAATAAAATCTTAAAAAGAAAAGAAAAGAAAGCATTATGAAGGTGAAGCCCCACCTGGTCCCCTTGTCCCCCGTCCTCTCCTCTCTCAGGATATTGTCACCAGGAGGCTGCTCCTTGCGCAGTTGTAAGCCATGCCTGTTCTTTCTTTCCAGGGCCCTCCAGGACCACCTGGTGTCCCAGGACCCCCCGGACCTGGAGGCCCCCCGGTAGGCGTGGCTTTGGTTTTCTTCTGCAGGGCACCTGGGGGAGGGCTTCATGGCCTGTTGGAACAGGAACACCTGGTGTGTGGCAGTCAGTCCTTCACCCGAGAGGAGAGCAAAGGCATAAACAAGGAAGACTCCTCCTGTGGCCACTCCCCAGCCTCTGGCGTCTAGGCCCTGAGAGGTGACGTGAAATCCCCCTCGAGCTCACACAGCATGTTAGTGGGCTGCTGCTGGAGACAGACGTGCTGAAGGAGCTGTGTTAGTCTAGCGATGCCCATTACTAGTTTGTGGTTTGGAGCTGACCGTAGACACCGGTCACCTCCTCCCCACACACACTTCTGTGCAGCTGGAAAGGTCCCCGGTGGGCAGAGGGGGGTGGGGCAGACCCAGCACCCAGCAGAGGGAGGCCAGGCTCCTCACCCGTCCTACCAGGTGGAGCCGATGTGGTGGCCCCGACCGCAGACCAGATATGGAGGGACAACTCTGCTTCGCCGTGGCCCGCACTAAGGACAGTCAGAAGCCCCGAGGTTTATCTGCCCCTGCTGTCCTCATCGGAGCCAGACACCTGGGATGGTGCCAGGCAAGGCGTTGGGAGGGAGGTTCCGATGCTCCAAAGAGGCCAGACTGACCATTTCCCTGTGGTTCCCTTCTCAGGGTTTGCCTGGAGAGATCGGCTTCCCGGGAAAACCTGGGCAGCCCGGGCTGACGGTGAGTGGCCTGGAGCATCCCCACCCCTTCTCTTCCCTGTCCCACGTGGGTCCACCTTGGAGGTGACCAGGCCTTTCTAGCTGGCCACCAGGCCTGCTGGCCACTGGCCATGCCCTTTCCTCCCCCGGCAGTGGGGACCGAGGCCCTGGTGCTCAGCCTGACTCCTTCCTTCTGTGGTGCCTCCCATGAACTCATGGTCCAGGGATGGCTCCCCTGGCCCCAGCCAGGGTGCAAATTGGGGCACCTTCTCCCCAGGCCACCACATTCAGTTTCCTTGCCCAGAGGCGAATTCAGAAGCCCGTGCTGTTTCGAGCGTGGCTTCTTATCCCTAGGGGACACGTGCAGAAGACAGAGGAAGTAACGTGTGGCAGGGAGTCTCCTAACAGTGGCAGGGAGAACTCCCCGTTCTTGTCTTCGCATGTCCTCCGCCGCAACTCAGAAGCCTCTGGGGAGCTGGGGGTCTTCTCCTGACTTTTAAGTCCCGAGGCCAGGGCTCAGGAGTCCTCCTGTCTCCACATGAGCACTGGGCGTGCTGTTGAAGCCCGGTGTGTCTCCTAGCTCAGGCCCTACGCTCTGCAGGGCCCAGTGGTGGGGGTGACCCGTGACACCACGGGACCACCGTCGTCCTCATAGAGCTGTGGATGACGCACAGGGAGGCCTCGCTCCGCTGGAAGGGATTTCCTTACGGCCAGCTTTGTCTCCCGGGGAGCAGTGGGTGGGGAAGCCAGGGGAGCCCGCAGCCCTGGAGGGGGTCTGGATAGCGGAGAGAAGTTGGAAGAGGTAACTCCGACCGCGCAGGCCCAACAGTGGTGCCCCTTTTCCCGGTCACCCTCGGCAGACCCACGGGTGACCGGAGCCAGGCCCCTGGGGGGCAGGGGCCGATTGCTAGAGTGGTGGCATTCTCAGCTCTGCTGAACACCGGCGGATATGGACATCCCTGCGGGGGCGTGATGTGCGCTCTCGGGGAGATGATCCAAACCTGGAGCACCTGCTCAATTACAGAGTCCTCAGCGAGCACTCACGGTCACCCGCGGCGTCCCCAGCGAGCACTCGCATGCACGCGGTCACCCATGGTGTCCCCAGCGAGCACTCACGGTCACCCACGGCGTCCCCAGCGAGCACTCGCGGGCACGCGGTCACCCACGGTGTCCCCAGCGAGCACTCGCGGGCACGCGGTCACCCACGGTGTCCCCAGCGAGCACTCGCGGGCACACCCGGCAGTGGGACAGCGAGAGAGCACCCGCACAAGGCAGGGATGTCCCAGCTCCTGGCTAGAAGCCACTCAGTGCAGTGTGCCCTAAACATGCCTCTTGTTTTGTTCTCTTCTCCTTGTGCCCAGGGCCCCCCCGGAAAGGACGGGCAGCATGGAGCACCAGGCCTGCCAGGACCCAAGGTTGGTATTCATGGGGGTGATGGGAGTTTGGGACCCAAATAGCAGAGAAAAGAGATGTTGGGTTGTTGGCGAACGCTAAAATCCACTGCCTGGGACTCAGGAATGTAGGGATTCAGTAGGTCAGACATGGGCCCCTCCTTTAGTTCTGTTAAGGTAACTGGGGAAGGATTTGGAATTCTCAGGCTTTAAAATGAACCCGTTAGAAATACGTACATATTTGCAGGGAGGAACAGCTTTTGGATGCGCATAACGTAAGAGACTTTAATTTTAAAAATACTCTGGTGGGGATCCTTATAGGAGGCTCATTAAGAAAATAGTCTGGGTTTAAGTATCATAAAATCGGGAAGCAAATTCCCAGTTCACACACGGCAGACGAACAGCCACAAGACCACATAATAAATATTTCCACCAGTGAGCTTGATCCTTGCCTACGAACCACGCGTACGCTCGGTGTGTGCAAGGCGACAGCCCGTGAAAGGCAGCTTCTCGATCTTATGAGAACATCCATCATCCCTTTCAATAAGTTACTTGGAAAGTCAACTTTTTCGTGACCGACTACCAAATGAGTATGGATTTAACTTCATTTTATGGGTGTTTAGGAGAAGAGTCATCTTTCTTCCGTGTCTTTCATGACAAAGGAAGGTGTGAACCCAGTATTTTGTGAACCCAATCGCTCAGTGACATCTCCCGTACCCCAAGTCTCAGTGAGAGAAGAGCCCCGTCTCTACTCAGTGATGTTTTTGTGACATAAAACAATAGAGACGTGGAACAGGGGATCTAAGAGGTGGTATGAGCCGCCGTTTTGGTCACCGTGGTAGGGCAGAGGACAGGGGCCAGCACCACGGAGAGACGAGAGGTTGTCGGCCTTGACCTGCCTGTGACGAATGCTGAGTGGGACTCCCCAGCCCGGCACTCTCCTGCTGACCTCTCTGTGCGTTCCTTCCAGGGCCAGCCAGGAGAGAGAGGAGAAGACGGTCTGCCTGGAAAACCCGGCCCCAGGGTATGGACCCCGCCTCCTCCCCGCCCGTGGGGTCTGCTGCCTGGTGTGTTTGGGGTTGTGTGAACAACACCTAGTGGTGTGAGCACCGGCTGTCACCGGGGGCCTGGCAGCGCCATGAACTCGGGGCACTGGAAGGATTGAGGGACCTGGTGGGAAGGATCACACCACGCCTAGGACAGAGGGAGTAGGGGTGGGCGGGTTCCTAGGAGACCTGTAGGTGTGGCCTTGGGAAGAACTTGTCACTGTCCAGCTTGTCCTGGCAGCAATGAGTGAGAGGGACTCCTCCCCATCTGTCTGTCTGTCTGTGCCCCTCCTCCCCTCCCCACCCGGTGCTCCCTAACACCTGACCCAACTTCTGGCTGATGTGGTCTGTGGCGTTCAGCCCCCCTGTGCCTCCGGCAGGTGCCAGTGGCTGTGGAAGGGGCAGAGACCATTCCGCATTGCATTGGGATAGGGCACTCATGTGGGGGTTTGGGTGGCTGTCCCTCAAAACCCCACATCATGGGCAGCAGGGTCTGCTTTTATCTTGAGGTCCTGGGCTCAGATCTCAGCTTGGGCCCTCGGCTCGGAATGCAGTGAGCCCCGAGGAGAGAGGGCTGGACCATGTGTGTGTGCAGGGCCCTGTGTGTGTGTCTGGGATGTGTGTGTGGTGTGTGTGGCATGTGTATGTGGGGGGTGTGTGTGGTGTGTATGTACACAGGCGCTGGGGCTCTGGGGGAGTCTGTGGGGACCGGAGACTTCCAGGCTGCTGTCCCCCTACCCCATGGTGCCCTGCACTTCGCCAGGTCATGAACTCATCAAGGGGAGCATGTGCCTGGGTCTTTATCACCTCTGCTGCCTGTTCCTGGCCACAGCCAGGCAGTCGGCAGGTGCTCAGTAAAGGTTTACTGCCCAGAGGATGGGTATCAAATGCAGCCCGGCAAGAGCTCAGCACAGACCTGGCCTCAACACCCGCGCCTCGGGAAGGCAGGACCGGGTCACCTTGCTGGCCAGAGAAGGTGCCCCGGGGCAGAGGCAGGGCCCTGGATGTGCCTCCTGCTTTATGAAGTGATTGTTGGTTAGGAGACCAGCAGAGAACGGAGCAGGAAAAGCGCAGATTAAAGTGCATCTGGCTGAGCACACCCAGGTTGATTGAGATGTGGAAAGAGCCCGCGAGGTCCACTAGGAAACTTCCCAGTCAGGATTCCAGATGCCAGAAGCTCAGCCTCATGTCCCCCTTAGTGCCCAGTGAGGGGCCCCATTGCCCCTTACGAAAATGTTCTTCCTATTTTAAGAAGCAACATGTGTGTTTTATTTTTTTATTTTTTTAAAGGTTTTATTTATTCATTTGACAGAGAGATCACAAGCAGGCAGAGAGGCAGGCAGAGAGAGAGGGGGGGAAGCAGGCTCACTGTTGAGCAGGGAACCTGATACGGGGCTCCATCCCAGGACCCTGGGATCATGACCTGAGCCAAAGGCAGAGACTTTGCCCACTGAGCCCCCCAGGCGCCCCAACATATGTGTTTTAAAAAGAACCTATGTTGATCCCTGAAGCGTTGAAATATAGCAATGAGTAACTTACCGAGCTGTCTCTGTGCATACCAGGTGTTTGTGTGGTGAACCTTAGTAAGACCACATTTTAGTGCTCGGTTGAAATTCTGTCATTTTCCGGAAAGGACTTACCACGTTTGCGTAGGTTGGCTGACTTGACCTGGTAGGTTTTGGGGTGTCAGCCATATGTGAAGAGCTGTGTTTTCTCAGATGTATAAACTGGCACGTCCTGGGCTCGAGCATGTGGACTCCAGCATCGTCTGGTGGTGTTTGGAAGAAGGCTCGGCCCCGTGCACAGGTCTGCGGGAGCGGCCGCTGGGGACAAGGAGTGTTGGGCTGAGCTCAGAGGCGGCCTTGGGGATTTCTGCCGTGTTTCCGTCTGCGTGTTTTATACTTCTGGTGATCTCTAACAGCTGGAAGATTCGAACAGAAAAGCCCATTACTCGAGCTCGCATGTGGTGTTTTTGCCCGACTTCTAGGGCAGTATGTTTAAAACATTGCTCTAGGAAGTTCGAATCTATGAATTTTTGCTGTTGTGATAGTTTTACAACATCCTTTATAGCCTCAAAAAGGATCTGCCTTGGGGTCTTCTTACTTTTTTTGACAAAATGCCAAGATAAAAGTCTCCCGAGATTACAGGTAAGTCGTGGACAGTGGGTTTGGGAGCCCATCAGGGAACGGGCGGGCTTGCAGGTGCACAGATCAGGAACTCAAGACGCCGCCCAGTCCTTCCCGTCCACCGTGCCTCTGACTTAGGGTTCAAGGCACGAACTGGGGGGCACTTCTGAAACTCTTCAGAATGCCTTCGAACCCACCCAGACGCACGCTGCCTTTCTCAGCCTGTAAGCGGCAGCTCCCACAGCTGAGGTGTTATCGTCTTTGCAGATTTAAAGTGGCAGTTTGAGGGGCAGGTACTTACGCAATTCCGGTTAGAGCGGTTCCTCCTAATTGTGCCTGTAAACACTGGGAATCCATGGGGATCGGAGCGCGTGGAGAATTTCTGGATGTGCTCACTTCAGTTCCAGGTCCCCTGGTGGTCCCAGAGCTGTAGGATCAAACGTGTGCTGAATGGCTTCAAGCTCACCAAGGCTGGGGGCTACTTTTTCTTTCTTTCTTACCTTCCTCTCTGACCAGAGCGGGTCATGCTGGCCTTCACCACCAGCTGAGTCTGGCACGGTTCAGGGAAATGCATGATGTGTACACGTACCTGCTTATTCATTCATCTGTGTGTCCGTTTGCTTACCAGAAAACCGGATTTCCTTATGGCAATCTACACTAACGTTCTGCTCGGTAGCATCGTGGGTGTTAGAAATGGTCATTCAAGAAGTTAGTGGTTCTCAAGACACGTCCTTGGTTAGAAATTCAGTCCCTCCCGCTAACACACACACACACACACACATTTGTTTCTGTGATTTGTAGGGATCTGGTTAACACAGCAGCCTGATGTCCTGGGAGGTCTCTGGGCCTGTGCCTCCCGCTTCAACATGACCACAGAATGCAAGTCAGGAGCGGTAAAGCTTGAGGGAAACACCGCATCCGATCTGCCAGAACCAGTAGATATTTGGGGGTTGGCTTTCGGACATAAGCATGGATGTTTACCAGAATTTCACCCAAGACCTGCCTTTATTGAGACACACTACAGGAGAGGAAGAATAGATCTCTCCTCCACCTCTAACCACAGGTTTGCCCATGTTTTCCAAAAAGTCTGATCAGCAGCCGCGGGACAGCGGTCAGCATGGACGCTCACCAGTGGCTTCTTCATCGCAGGCCCCAGCATGGGGCCTGGGGGCCCTACAGCATGTGCTAACGGCTCTGAGTGGGCTGGACCTTCGAGGCACAGTGTGCCGCCGCCCACCACCCATTGTTCCAAATCAGGATGCTTTTAGATTCAGGGTGAATGGATTGATCTGTGTAAACTCCCATCAGGATGATTCTAGCAGGTGTTTCTTGGGGAAAGTGAGAGAGGATAGGAGAGGGTGTGCAGGAGGCCCTCCCTCTGGAAATACCAAAAACGCTGGGGTTTCCACAGCCCCACTGCTGGGTGGGGTCTGCTGCCTAGGGCAGGGGTTGTGACCCTGCTACGCACATGCTCGAGAAGCCAGAGTTGTGGCCGGCCAGAGATGGGGATATGGGGGGGCCAGCCAGGGGCATGGCAGCCACCTCTGCAAGCATGAGTGGAAAATAATGTGGTGTCTGTTATTCTGTCTCCAGGGAGAAGTTGGGGAGCAGGGCCTGGCGGGCCGACCTGGAGAGAAGGTCTGTTTGTTCATAGCGTCATTCATTCATTCTGCATTCGGTGCATTCAGTCGTTATTATGCGCTAGGCCTGTATCTGTTCTCCTCTGGGGGCTTGCTGTGTTCCTCCCACGCACTCGCTGACTTGCCTGATGGTGATCAGCATCCCCCATGCCTCCATCACCGTGCTGGGGTCACGACCATCAGCCACGAGCCAGGGGCAGGTGCCGTGAGCAATGGCATGCAGGGATGGGCGGGAGGGCAGGAGAGACGCTCCTCTTCAGACTTGGGGATGCCAGGAAAGGTGGCGAGGAGGTGATCTTTGTCCTAGAGGCCAAGGAGGAGGAGGAAACTCCCAGACAGGCAGAATGGTTTCCCGGTGAAGGAATGACCAAAGTGAGAAGGAGCTTGGAGACGGGCCAGAGCAGGATCTCTAAAACCTCTTTGCTTTCCGCACCACCGCCGCTGAGCCAGAGATCTCTGGGGGAGAGCACGCAGCTGGGGTATGGCGTGGCCGCCTCACCGAGATCCAAGTGGACAGAGGTGCCCTGTTGTTTCCACAGGGAGAGGCTGGTCTCCCGGGTGTTCCAGGGTTCCCGGGCCTGCGGGGAGAGAAAGGACAGCAGGTAAGCGGCGGCCCCACACCTGTATCCTCGCAAAGCAGCCCCTTCTGGGGTCAGTCCCTGTGGCGATGGGTGGCCTGGGCTGGGGTTTGGGAGTATTTCACCAGGTTTATGGAAGAGGAAAGGAGGGGGCTCTGGCTTCTCTGGTCCGTGTCCTGCAGCAAAGGGTCAGGGACTGGGGGATCAGTCCGCAAAGGCGAGCGTTGTCCGATGAAGGGGTGGGGAACAGGGCAGGGCACGGTGTCGGGTGCCTGATGGGGGCAAATGTTTCCCCTCCCTGATGGCAAGCCCTGAGGTGTGCTTCAGCTGGACACTTACCGATAAGGCCAGAGCAGGTCAAGGGGAAACGGGGTTTTTTGCCCGAGGTCCACTTGCTGTCAGTGGAAGCGGCTGGTGTTGGGTTCTGCTGTATTCTAAGTTCATCTTTCACCACAGGGAGAGAAAGGTGGGCTGGGCCTCCCGGGACTGAAAGGTGACCCAGGTGAAAAGGTAAGAACCATTGCTGGCCTCCTGGTCATGGGCCGCCTGGACCGGCCACGCCTCCGTCCTGTGCTGTGTGTGTGTGCGGTGCCTGCAGGGCCCAGGAGAGGGTCTCCGTCTCCGAGTCAATGCTGTGGCCTGGGTTACAGTCGGCTTCCACCCACCAGGTGGCTCTGGGTCCCTTGTCCCTCCTCCCTGTGCCTTGGCTTGCCGCCTCGGCAACGAGTCCTTCCTCCGAGGGCTGCTGGGACGCGTGACTCAGGTCCCGTGTGTGCAGTGAGTGCTGCAGACTCACTGTGAGTCGGGATGGCCGGGAGCACCGCCCATGTAGTGACTTCGGTGATCTCAGGACGACCCTGGGAGGGGCCCCGTTACCAGCAGCATCTCCGCTGCACTGATAAGGAAACAACGAGGCATAGGCAGGCCACATTGCTTTCCCAGGGGTGCATGAATAGAGCTCATTACAGTCCGGATCTGAATGCCGCCAGCGGGTCAGCTTTGTGTCCTGGCCCCCAGCAGAACTGTGCCTAGAGCTGGCCCGGCCTGTGAGCACCCAAGCGATGGCAGCGCATGCCCCAAGGGGCTTGCCTCTCCTCTTCTCCCGCTCGGTGCTCCCCCTGCCTCATGCCTCCACGTTTGCACTGTCTTCCCCTCCAACTCCCCGTTCTCGGCAACCCTGGCCCTCCTGGTGTTTCTGGGCTCCAGGAGGGGTCTCCCACCTGCTTCCTCTTGGACTGCAGGCTGAGGGCTTTACTCTGGACAGACCTGCCATCTAGAAATGGTGACCCAGAAACAGAAAGGGCTTCATGTGGTAAGCCGCCCAGGCCTGCGGCACTCGTGGGTTTTTGGAATTGCCATTTTCATTTGAGAAAGTCATTTCCAAGATGCAAATGGCTCCACGAGACCCTAAAACTCTGTTTATTGCTTTGACGGAGCTGCCGAGCCCATGGCAGAATCACATTCAAGCTTCCAGAAAATCCGCCCTGCCTCTCTTTTCTCCAGAGAGATATGTAATAATAGACAATTCTGGTCAAAAATCCAAAATAGGACATTAAAGCAACATTGTCCCCTTCTGACTGTGTCTTGCACTTCCCTATCTCTGTTTTCTAGTCCATTCCTTCCCGCCACTGACTATGAGCATTTCAGCCCCATGGCATCTTGGAAAGTGGGTATAGTCCTCTCCTTTCTCTGCACGGGCTGCTGAGGGCTCACATTTTCGGGGAAGAGCTGGGATCTGAGCCCACCATCTAGTGAACTCCGGAGCTCATAGACCCGCGGCAGCCATGCAGAGGAGTCTGGGGTCTTCCCCGTCCCACCTGCTGTTCCTGCCTGACCCCACAGTGCTGGGGAGGGGCCGGCTGTACCCAAAAGGCAGTCTTTAGGCTCTCTGGATTGGAGATCTGTCTCTTTGCCAGTCCTCTCCTCCTTAATACACATTCATAGGTTCACTGGTGTTGACACCAAACCTTTCTTTAGAATTTTTTATAGAGAAAGGAAAAGAGTTTTATTTGAGCCCACGTTAGGACAGCCACCGAGATACACAATCCTCACAAAGAAGAGATTCCTTCAGGGAAGAAACATTTGGGGCAGGATTATATTTGACCATCGTGATGAAGGACTTTCCACAAAGTCACAGACTGTATCTTATGTTTTCAGTATGGGCAAGGCTGTGTGACTCTCATCTGAGAGGAACCAGGGAGGTTTTGTATTGTTTTTCTTATCTTTACATTTGGAATGTTCCCTTTTGGTTATTCTATTTTATTTTATTTTATTTTTTTCTTTTTAACAAAGCAGATGTACAGTGTGTGCTGGGCAGAAATAGAGCCCATGCTTTGAAGTTTTGCTGAGTCATTCTGACGCTGGCAGATGTTGGAAGTCTAGCTCCCCTGGGAGCCCAGGAGCAAGGCCCAGACACCTGAAACGTTGAGAATTTCCTTTATCGCCAGAAAACACCCAACTTTGATGATTCGGACTTTTTAATGTGGGGTAAACTGGTTTAAATGAGCTTGTTTCTGGAACAGGAGGAAATCAGTGTCAGGAGAATAATTAGGTAAAGTCGGGTAATGCCAATAACACTGAGAAAGTGTTTTTCTTTCTGAAAAAAAAAAAATCTTCTAGAACTTTAGTGAAGGCAGTGTTGCTTGGATTCTGAGCTTAAAACCAGGCTCCGTTGTGTGACTTCGAGCAGGGGAATGAACGTGAGGCGTCAGTGTCCTCATCTGTGAAATGGGAACACCAAAGTCATCTGCGTTATAGCCATTTCTACCGAGAGTAAATGAATTAATACATATTGAAAACATAACTCAAGAACTAGAATTAAATACTGTAGAACAATGAAATAAGATAGAAACAATAACTGTGTACTATTGTTGCTTACCAGGAGTGGCCTTGTCCTTTTCTAAGCCGGTTTTATTCATTCATTTTCTCACTAACCGTGCATAGTAGGCCTGCATCAGACCTAACCCGGGGCCACTCAGAACGCACACGGGCACAGACATGCATGCCCTGGCATCCTGTGGCGCTCGTGGAGTGACAGGCTTTGGGGACTGTGTCTGTTCCCTGCACTTCCTCCTACAAGGAGCAGCCCAGGGGCCCCCTTGCCTCAGGTCAAAGTAGAACAATTTTCTCCTTATTGGGTCCCTGCTGAAGACGATCTCGGTCAGTGCCCCCGTGATGCTGTGAGGTGTGAACCTTTATCATTATTTTACAAAGAGGTGAACAAGCCCAGCGAGGTCAAATGATGTATAAAATGGCGGATTGAGGTTGAAAACTCGGGAGGCTTAACTCCCAGACTTGTGTTGTTTACGGGAAAGCCGATTTGTCCCCTCCGTCTCCTGAGAAGAGCCTGTCCCCTCCACTCGAGCTGGGACAGGGCCCATGGGCCCTCCTGTCTTTGTACCCAAGGGCCCAGAGCAAGGATATTGGTGGCATCATTAGTAAGTAAGCAGGAACTCAGTGTCTTCAACACGATGGATCATGGATGACTCTTTTCCATATTCACAGTGGACCAGTGTGGAGTGATATAGATGATCTACGGCTACCCCTATTAGCATAGATAATTCTCAGAACATAAGGTTTATGTCTGAAATATTTGATAATTCGGAATCTAACAAGATAGATGCTGACTGGGTGATTCTCTTGTCTGGGGAAAGGTATCCCAGGTTAAGCAAAGTTGGCAGAAGGATTCATGGTCATTTATTTTCTGTTTTTTTCACTCAGGGTGAAGCTGGTCCCGCAGGCCCCCCTGGGTTGCCCGGAACTGTAAGTTACTGTCTTCTCATCTTCATTCTTTCTGTGAGCCCCTCAGGCAGGGGGCAGCCCCCTTCTTCCCACTCCCTCAGTTATAAATATCTTTTTAATGGAGATTGCCAATAGCTGGGCCTATTCCTCGGTCTTGCAATCCAGAAATACATGAGCTTCTTTAAGAACCATCTGGTGCTTATTGATATATTTTATGCAGCAAGCATAGTGACGATCAGAACACTGGCTAGACACAGTATGTCCCCACCCTCCCACCCATGGGGAAACTGAGGTCCAGAGACAAGAAATGGGGGGGGGGACTTTGACCAGAGTAAGACTGCAGAATTGGGTATATAACCATGACGCATGTTTCCATGTAGCTGTAGTTCTTGGTGTTGAGTGGTGAGCAAGACTGGGCTTCAGAGCCAGAAAAAAGCGGGTCTGAGTTCCCGAGTCCCTGCTCTGCCATCCCCTGGCACTGTGGTCTTTGATACATTGTTTAATTCAAAGACCCCAAATTCTCCTCTGTTAAGAAAAACTTTTATACCCAGCTGTCTTGTACATTTCTAGTGAAAATGAACTGACATCATAACAGGTACACAGTCCGGTTTCTGGTTACATGATAGGCAACAAATTAAAAACAACTGCTCTATAAACAGAAGGGCATATTTTGGGTGTAGTTTTTGTTTTTGTTTTTCTTTTTTTCATTTTAATGCTTCTTCCCAGCCTTAATATTCTACACTCTGATCAGTTGATTTCAGGGAAATTGAACATGTCTTCAGCATTGGCCATGGTTAGGCAAGTCTGGAGGCCAGGAGTTGAGAGCCTGAACACCCAGAAATCCCATTTGCAGTGAGACAGAGAATATTAGTCTGTGGTTTTATGTACATTAAATCATTATTCCAGAGCTCGATCTCTTCCCCATACGCCTATCGAAATGAGACTCAACCATTCCATAAGGATGTCAGAAGAACCTTAGAATCAAATTCAGAGTCAGAACAATTCATATAAAACTTTGCATCATATCAGAAACAGCTAATGCTGCAAAGCATGCAGGGAAATGAGTGCGATTATTTAGTGTGAGGGCAAATCGGTAACACTGAATTGAGAAGTTCCTCAGCACTCACATACAAAGTATGTACCTGTTAGCTTAGAAATTTCATTCCCAGGCATCTATCCCAGAGAAATATTTACACTGTGTGTATTTGAAAAAGCATGTACGAAGATGCACGTTGTAGTTTTGTCAATAATGAAATATTATAGGCAACCTACATGACATAATCAGAGAATTAAGTAAACCACAGAATATCTATTCCGTGGATTCCTAGTTGATAAAAATACACGCATGTGCATATCCACACACACACACACACACACACACAATGTATGTGGCCTCGGAAAGATACCAATGCTCATGGGAGAGGCATAGAGGAACCAGCATGGCCTCCCGGGCCCAGGTGGGGCCCACATTCACTAGTGGTGGGAGTTTCGTTAAGCAGTTTACATGTCTCCGATTTTCTTAATGCCTGGTGCAGGGAATACAAATGATCTACGTCTTCATTATTGTGAAAAACGTGGGTTTCTCCATATAAATGAGGACGGATAACCATGTGCTTGCTGATGATATTTGTATAATTCTTGTGCAAATCCCTGTGTTTCTGTATATTCAGAATTGCATGGAAATATATAGAAAAATTTACTAAACTGAGAAACACTGGTTTCTTCTGGAGAAGAGACTAGTCTTGGGGCTAATATGGAAGGCAAGGTGTATTTGAAAAAGCTTGTTTTTGTCCTTCTATTTTAACTTCATCGTAATTTTGGACTAGAACCGTGATGTCATTTGTCCACTCACTATTTTTTTGAGCACCTGCCATGAGCCTGGCAATGGTGGGGTTTGGGAGCCCAGGCTCTGACCATGTGCACAGCCTCTCCATATCAGCTCCTGGCACCCTAAGTGGTGGAGGTTTCTGCCCCCACTGTACCAATGAGGGAATAGAAGCTGACAGATGGTCACACAGGTTTTTTTTTGGGGGGGTGGGGTTCACCATCTACCCACAGCACTTTTCTGCACTGCCTCGACCGCCACTCAGGGACTGGAGAGCGATCGGTGATGGTGTCTGTCCACACTAGCAGTCACTCCGGGAAGCCCTGGGGCTCTCTCTCCCACTTGGTCCGTCTCTTAGAGGCAGGTTGTGAGAGTCGAGTCACACTTTTCTCATTTCTGTGGTTTCCTTTGCAGACGTCCTTTTTCACTCCGCACCCGAGGATGCCAGTAAGTAGCTACGGCCCCCCGGGGCTGCAGGTGCCCCCCAGCCAGGCCCGCAACACCCACGTGCTCCGGGTCCTGACCTGGCCCCACCACGCGGGGCTGCCCGGCGGCTGCACTTCCAGATTTGTCCTGGCGGCCGGGGAGGGGACGGGCCCCTCGAGGACATGGTTCCAGTGCCCGGCGGGGGGTGCAGCGGCCTGGAGGACCCCTCCTCTGGCTGACGGCCCTCTCTTTGGGGGAAACTGGTTCTCCACTGCTTGAAGAGCTGGTGGTCTGGAGGCGAACAGGGCTGAGTGTGGGGGCCGCAGACTGAAAGATGCTTCAGGCATTACTGAGGCTGTGGGCACTGAAGGGGACCCGGGGACTGTCGTGCACCGATGGGACTGGGTCTAGAGTGGCCGTTCTGAGAGGACAGTGGAGACCCGGCCAGTGGAGGGAGCTTGGGGCTTCTCGTGAAGACTGACTCTTGGTGGACAACGACCCTCACCCTCACTGCAACCACTAGGAAGTTTTTCTCCTCTGTTCACGAAAGGTGCTCAGGAAAATAAGTGTCTCCAGGCTCTCCTCTTGCTCTCAGCGGCACTGAGGCCCGGGGCATGTGCTGGCTTGTCCCCTTTGCTCTCAGGGCAGATGGGGTTTCCTGCTCCTGGGACGTGGCCCGTTGGTCCAGGCCACATGGACGCTGAGAGCCCGCAGACATCTGTTTCCGTAGCAGCTTTCCGCTTGTGCTCAGTGTTGACTAGATCCACACGAGAAGCTGCAGCGAATCCTGTATCTGACGGGAAAGGTGGTCGCAGGGCGATGGAGCCAGCGGCTGAGATCCTGGCCAAAGGAGGAGCTCTTTGAACTTCCCAGGAGGAGAGATGGGGAGGAGGAGTGGTGGATGGGGTGTCACCGGGCGGCAGGGACTTCAGAAGTCGTTGGGAGTCTGCTGTGGGAGAGAACAGATTTGCGGGGCTCTGGCTGTGTCCCCTACTCTCTGAGGATAAAGGACTCAAAGGCACAGAGCAGGAGAGCATCCCACATGGCAGGTGCCAGCCGGGCAGCGCTGAGTGTCCCTGAGGCATACAGATGTGCCCCATTTCGTGGATGATGCCTCGTGGGTTAGCAGAGCTAAGCAGGTTGCAGACGACCTGCTTTGGAGCTAGGAACCGAGGTGGAGCTGTCCGCTGTAAGGCCGTGACTGGCCGGAGCGGCTGTCCCCACTGGCTGCTCAGACGGCTTGCCCAGATGGCGGCGGCTCACATCACACTACCCCATGTTGCGTCCCTCCCCTCGGTCCTCCGGGTCTCCCTCCCTTGGGCCCACTCGGAGCCCCTCCAACTGGAGACAAGCCTTCAGGGCCAGCCTCTCCTTAAAGGAATTGCTCTGTTAAAGGTGATTTCCAAGGTGTTCTGGCTGGAAGACTCATGAAGAGGAGTTGGGGGTCTGCCAGACTCCCCTTTTGTCCCCCAGTGGGGTCACTCCCTGCAGGGCTATTGCATGCATCTCTCAGGACTGGCCTTGTCGCCATGGTAACTGAATTTTTACTGATGGTTTCGAAAAGTGTTGTTTGACATCCCTCTGCTCTCCTGAAGCCTGCTACTTTGAGTCCCTGCACAGGGGGCAGGTGGCAAAGCTCGGGGCATAATGAAACAAGGAAATACATCGGGGGAGGAGGGCTGGAAGGAAAAGCCCACCTCCCTCTACCTGGAAATGGAGAGGTCTGTGGGGCTGGCTGGGGACCAGGCCTGGGGAGGCCTTGAGGCAGCATGCAGGTCTGGAGCGGGAATCAAGTCCTTTCCTGAAGGAAGGAGGGACAGGCAGCCTGGGGCTGGGGGAAATTGCTGCTAAGAACTCAAGAGGGTCTTTGTAACTGGTGGGGGGCTAGCAGGTGGTTCAGGAGTAGCTATCTGGGGAAGGGTCTAGGGTAGCCTTACTCTGCCCCTTAGCCTGCAAAGAATCTTCAGGACGCCAACCAGGGCTGAGTTTGCTGGGACCACCCTGAGCGCAGACAGGGTGTTGATGTGGCTGACCTCCCCAGCTGGGGGAGTCAGCAGAGAAGCCAGTCACACCCAGGCACTCAGTGATTACGGATGAGCACCTACTGTGTGCTCCTGGAGTGAGGACCCTGCCTCCCCACTGACTCCCAGGGCTGGAAATGGCTCGAGCACCTTCCCTCTGGGCCCCCAGTGGCCCCTCCCCTGGCCTGGCCTGACTACTCGTGGGTCCTGAGCCTGGTGGGTCCTGAGCCTGTCTTCCTGCCACCTGCCACCTGTCTGTGCCCCCCCACTCCGCCGTGCATCACCGAGATAATCCTGTTAGCTCTTTTGTCGTTATGGGTTGTATGACCAGTGACTGGAAGACCAAACAGGTTGGAAAACCCCCACCACAGGGCCTTTCCTGGGAGAAAACGTACTGGGAAAAAGGTGGCGCTGTGCTTGGTGGATGGAGCTGGAGTGTGGTCTGAGCTGGTTTGCGATGGTGTCTCCCGGGGAGGGAGTGAGGTCACACCCGTGTCGGTGCCGCAGAGCACGTCACAGAGGAGTCTCAGGGAGGCTTGGCCACAGCTCCCCGGGGATAGACCATGCAGGTTTCGTGCCACACGTGATGCAGAGAGAGAGAACCAGCCAGCACCGCCCCCCAGATGCTAACTGGGGGATCCACCCGTCACTTTGCAGAGGAGGGCAGGTGGGAACCTCTGGGGCAAGGTCTCCAAGCCTGTTTGTGCATAGGGAGAGAAAACAGCCTGTCCGCCACGAGCCTGCCCCATGCTCCCTAACGCACATGTTAGAGTTGGCCTTCTAGATGCTTCCAGGGTCCTCTTCAGTCCTCCTTGTCTGGGAAGCCTTTGCTTTCAGACTCCCTGCCTGTGCAGGCCTCCCTTCTCCACTCCAGGCGGTGTTCATCCCATCTGTCCCGGGACCTTCCTGTAGGCGGGGAGCCCAGGGTCTCCCTAAGCAGCCCGTGGTGCTCTCGGGCAGCTCCAGGTCCTGCCCCTGTAGAAGGATGCATGCACAGCCCTTCTGACGCACAGGCTTGCTCTCCCCAGAGAGCTCCATGGACCACCCCTCATCCCAATCTCCCCTTTGGGGCTCATCTCTGCCGCTCCTTCTCTTTGTCCCTGAATCCTCACACTGTGTGCAAGAGGGGGCACCTGTCCAGTTTGCCAGTGTGGTCACAGAGGACACGAAGGCTACATACGTCGTCCAGCATTATAGAGCCGGCACCAGGAGAACCAGAATTCTAAGCCAGGTCCTGTGGATCTAGACCTGAGGCTGTTTTCACCATGACCTGCCGTCTCCAATTCTCTCCCATGATGGCCCTTCAGCTCCGGAAAGAAAGAGCCTCCTTTCTGCCCACCTTCTCCCTGTCCCTTGTGAAGAGCAGGGTGAGGCTCTCCTGTCCCTCTCCCTTCCTGGAAGCTGCATTGGGAGCCGTGGATGTGACGTCACCAGATCCAGAGAATGACCCGTCTGCCTCCTCCCCCGTTAGATTATCCTGGGCAGCCCCCAATGTGGCGCCCCTTTTCCTGCCTGTGACCCATCTCTTTTTTAGCAAAAGCTGGCCATCCCATTCTGGCCATTGAGAGTGTGGCGTTCAGTCCCATCTGTCCTGTCCCTCCAGCAGAGCCTGCTCCCCTGCTTCTCCATCAAGACAGGGTAGGGGAAGGGCTCAGGGTCTGAGAAAAGTCTCTCCCCTCAACGTTCCTTCCATCATTATTCATTGATGATCTGCACTTGCAGGGCTCGGGGCTGGAGGGGGGGGTGGAAGTCCAGCCTGAACCCTACAAAGAGGGGTGTAGGCCAGGTCTGCGGAGGACAAGGGCGCTGCCATGCGAGTCCCCGACTCTGTGGTCCACTTTCCTGCAGAAGCGATTCTTTTTTTGTTTCCACTTTTTTTTTAAATTTCTTTTCAGCGTAACAGTATTCATTGTTTTTGCACCACACCCAGTGCTCCATGCAATACGTGCCCTCCCTATTACCCACCACCTGGTTCCTCAACCTCCCACCCCGCCCCAACGCCGCCCCTTCAAAACCCTCTGCTTGTTTTTCAGAGTCCATAGCCTCTCATGGTTCATCTCCCCTTCCAGTTTCCCTCAACTCCCTCTCCTCTCCATCTCCCCATGTCCTCCATGTTATTTGTTATGCTCCACAAATAAGTGAGACCATATGATACTTGACTCTCTCTGCTTGACTTATTTCGCTCAGCATAATCTCTTCCAGTCCCGTCCATGTTGCTACAAAAGTTGGGTATTCGTCCTTTCTGATGGAGGCATAATACTCCATCGTGTATATGGACCACATCTTCCTTATCCATTCATCCGTTGAAGGGCATCTTGGTTCTTTCCACAGTTTGGCGACCGTGGCCATTGCTGCTATAAACATTAGGGTACAGATGGCCCTTCTTTTCAATGCATCTGTATCTTTGGGGTGAATACCCAGTAGTGTAATTGCAGGGTCATAGGGCGATTCCGTGGTCTTAGATTTGGAGGATGTGAGAATCATCAGAATCCAAGGGCGGTCTATGGGAGGGGACCCCCCTGCAGAGGGAGTGGCCTTTGCTAATGGCTCTGGTGCAGATAAAGGGTGGGGGTGGGGCAGGGGGGCTGACCGGTGGGCGGGGCAGGGCTGGGCGTGTCTGCTGTAGCTGTGCTTCTCCAACAGGGAGAACAGGGGCCGAAAGGAGAGAAGGGGGATCCTGGTGTGCCTGGGGAACCGGTGAGTGTCCTGTGGCCCACACCCCGTGCCCCTCAGCCTAGGCACTGGTCACAGGGTGTCCAAGGGCCCTGTGGCGGCAGGTCGGAACTGTACGGTCTACCTGCAGGCTCCCCGCTAGCTGAACGCAGTCCGTCCCTCCTTCCTCAGGGCTCCAAGGATGTCCTCACTGTGGCCCCCAAATCAGACCTGTTGCATGTGTCCTTGCCCCTCTACTAAGAGCAGGGAGATGACCTAGTTCTTTGATGGCTGTTGCCTTGCAGGGACCCCAGGGCCGTCCTGGAGAACTGGGGCCTCGGGGACCCACGGGAGCGCCGGTAAGAAACCCTTTCTCCACCTGTGGGCTCTGAGGTGCAGGAATCCCCACCCCCCACTCCCCCCACCCCCCACCCGCTCCCCACCCCACTGGTCCGCTTGCCTGGCATTTGGGGGCTGCCCACCAGGGGGCGCTGTGACAGAGGCTGTGCGCCCAGTGCCCCAGGGCTGAAGGCACTCACAAGTCACCCCCAAAACACAGCCCTGGGGATGGGTGCTGCCTCTGGACCCCTGGATGGGGAGGCGATGTTAGGGCATGGGGTGGTTCAGATGCAGGAAACCCCTCCCTCCCAACTCTGATCTGCAGCTCTGGTGTAAGGGACGTGTGGTTTAGCAGTTTGATTTTGTTGTCATTTTTCACTGCTTGGGCTTCTTAGAAAGGGCCTCCCTCGGGCACATTCTCTGGAGAGGTCCCTTTGGAGTGACCTGTGGGGGCTCCGACCCCAGGGGACCCCCGGCTGTCTCTGCGCGCCTGGGCCATCTTGTCCGGTGAGCCCTGTTTGTATCATAAAGCGTCAGTGCTGACACCCACCCCCCGGGGGCAGTGGGGACTGGACAAGCCAAGCCCCACAGGCAGGGGGCTATGGTGTCCCCTCGCTCTGGACTCTGCTCCTGTCCTGCAGTTTGCATCTCCCGACTCTGACGAGCAGGCCGTCCACTAGATGGCCTGCATGGGGACGAGGACAACTTCCCCAGGATGTCTCACCTCCCCCTTTGTGTCCCGGGCAGGGCACCAAGGGACAAGAAGGCCCACGTGGGGCACCGGGAGCAACTGGAAACCCTGTGAGTCCTCACACCCCCCTGTCACACCCGCGGAGGGAGGCTGTGCGAGGGCACGTACCCCCGGGCTCGCAGCTCTGGGCAGACGGGAGGGAGGGGTGGAGCCCTTGGCCAGGGCTGGGCGCCCCTGGAGCACTGAGGACCAGGAGAGATGCCCCGGGCTCTGCAGCATTCTCAGCGTTTCACGGCTTTGTTCCTGTGCCCAGCCCATAAACGGAGTCTCCTTCCACACGCGCAGGGGCGATGCCCACGGGGACACACGAACACACATTCATACCTACTCATATTCTAAAACCAGCGTGCACACGCACTGTGATGCCCCTGCCCTGTTGAAACTCCCAGCACACAGGGGCCGCTGGGGACCCGGGCAGACAGGTGCCTTCACACGCACACCTTTGAGCTCTCCGCTGCTGTGCCTTGCTCAAGGGGCCAGAATCTCTGTGGGGTGCGCCCTGGACCCCTGGGGCTGACGAAATGATGTGTCACGGGGGGCCACCGAGCTCAGACTCCCGTGTGGAATGAGGCCACCTGCACCCGACTCCCGTGAAGCCTGGTGGTGTTTAGGGGGACAAGCAGACACAGGCGGCACCACGCTCCTGGGACCATGGGTTAGAGGTCCCCTGCTGTAGGGGGCTCATACGCCCAGGCCATCTGTGCCTATGGGCGAATGGGAATGGGGTCAGCCAGGGGCGGTGGCCTACCTGGATGTCACAGGGCGGGGACAGAAGGCAGGCTCTTCCGGCTAGTAGAGCCTGGCTGGAGGTCACCCTGCGGGGCAATGATGCCTAGTGCGGGCTCGGAGACCTGGAGAAGCACGAGCAGCTTCCAGCCCTTGCAGAGCTGCCTGCTTCCCATCTGCATGGTGTTGACCCGCGCGCCTCCTCCTGGGGAATCTTTGTTAACCATCAGTGTTAGTTCACGTCCACTTCCTCCAGGAAGCATCCCCGGTTTCACCTGCAAAGTCAACACACAGGCATGCACACACTCACATGCACAGAAGTGCGCGCACACACACACACACACCACCTCTGCCCCCTCCGTGCCTTGATCTTAAGGAACCTCTGAGAGCCCTTCTGCCCTCCAGTCTCCCATGTCTGTGCCACAGTCCCACTCACGGGAGGTTTGGCCGGCTGGGCACCGCCACGCACACATGGGAGGGGGCTCCCCTTGCCATGGAGGGAACATCGGGTCAGAAGCAGCAAGTTACGGTGAACTGGGGAGAAGGCAGGTTTGGAGAGACGCTCGGGGACTGTTTGTTGTCGATACCTCGAGACTTTCTAAACTTCCACTTCTGAATAGGGCAGTCCTGGACCTGTGGGCCCACCTGGTGCCAGCGGCCCCCCAGGAAGTGTGGTGAGTCATGGGGGAGGGGCACCGGTACAGCCTGGGAATCCGCAGCCTCCCCCCCCCGCCGCCCCCGTATAAAATGTTTATTCTCCCTGCAGCAGGCAGCCGGGGTGGGGGCCAGGCACAGGCACCCTGCCCCACTTACAGATAGGGAGCGTCCTACAGAGATGGGCGTCCCAGACAAGGTCACCAGAAAGTTCACCAGCCCCAGGCTCAAGGTCGCTCCTCCGAGTGAGAACAAAAACTGTGAGAACTGCAGGACCCCGCAGGAAGCCTGTCCACGTCAGCGAGGTTGCGGTCAGCCTCCGAGCCTGCCTTTCGAAGAGACAGGACAAAGCCAAAGGAATCGCAGGGGTCCTGACCCTTAGGGTCCCTCAGTGCTGATCAAGGCCTGGCCACAGGCTCATGCTGCAAACCCTGCAGGATACTCCCTGGGGTCTCAGCTTTTCACCCTCAAAAGGGAGAGAGCGGCCACGCCTCATGGCTGCTGACGGGCGTGGACATCCCTGCGCCCCCTTCCCCCAGGAGTCCTTACTCACGGGGCCCCAGGCATCCGATGGCGGACTAACTCTGAGACCCACGGTCGACACTGACCTCAGCTTTAACATTCTGCCATAAAACACCTGGTGCCACTCAGTGCCAGGGCAGCGGAGAGCGCGTCCTCCTGAAGTGGACCGAGGTCAGTCCTGCAAGGTCATCAGCCCACAAGGACCATACAGCCATCTGGAGGACACACACGGGCCATTTCCATATGGCCGCACCTGTTCTTTTTTTTTTTTAAGATTTTATTTATATGAGAGAGAGAGCATGAGAGGGGAGAGGGTCAGAGGAAGAAGCGGACTCCCTGTAGAGCTGGGAGCCTGATGCAGGATTCGATCCCACGACTACAGGAAAATGACCTGACTGAAGGCAGTTGTCTAACCAACTGAGCCACCCAGGCCCTCCGCACCTGTTGTAAGCACTCTGCGAGTGTTAAGTCATGGACGCCCCTGGACCCTGGGAGATGGTTCTTCTCACCGCTTCTGTTCTACCCAAGAGGAAACACAGACACAGGGAGACTGAGTCATGTCCTTGGTGGTCACCAGAGGTGGTGCTGGAACATGGCCTTTGTCACGTCTCTCTCCCAGCTTCGGTGCCTGCCAACCCTGCTTTCCCTGGCCGGAGGGTCTTCTCTGGCTTTCAGAGACCGCATTGTCCAGCCGTAGGACACGGGGTGATGAGCTGCTGAGCCTGAGCTGCTGGCTGTGTGAACCCCTGGCTCCTTCCCTGGGGGGCCCTGGAGGGCGCATCCTGCACTAGCTCAGAGAGCACCCGCCGGACGGGCTCCGGCTGCACCCATGTGCACGGTCTGCTGTCCTCCCCTTTCTCCCTGCTTTGTTTCCCTCCTGGGGTGTCCCTGGACCACTTGCACTTAAGCCTGGGCTCCAAGTCAAGCCCCAGGTGACGTCAAGGTCACCCTCATCCTCCCCCGTGTCCAGTGGAGGCTAGTGCCTGCCCTCTGAGAGCCAGAGCCTGGGGGAGGGCAGACCTCTAGGCAGCACAGGCTTGGTGGAGGGGCGAGTGAGCAGATGGGGAGGGGCCATATGGGGAGGCAGGGAGGAGAGGGCCAAACCCTGGGGAATTAAGTCAGGGATGGGGAGCCCATAGGGACAGACATTGGCCTTAACTATGAGGGTGTATGCTTAGCCTTGTCTGGGGGCCATGGGCCATCTTGAACTTTACCATGAGCATAACCTGTTTTTCAGGGCTCCCCTGGCATCAGAGGGCCCCCTGGGAAAGACGGGGAGCGCGGAGAGAAGGTAAGACGCGGTGGCTGTCAGCATGTGACATCTGTTCTCAGCTTCTTGGGAAACCGTGGAGGCGGAAGCTGAGCCGCTTAGGTCTGGGTCCGGGCCCCGGGGTCCGAGGGAGCTTTCTAGGTAGAGGAGAGAGAAGGCTGTGCAGCCACCTCGCATAGCAGGGCCTGACCCCAAACCCCACTTTCAATGCGGTGCACAAGCATATCCGTCCCACACCTCTGTGTGCACCCTGAAGCCTCTCCAAGTTTGAGAAAGAGTTTCCTTTGTTAGAAGGAAGAGAGTCATAGTGTCTCCAGAGACACCAACACCCCAGAATCAAAAGAGGAAGGTCCCAGCCTTTCGAAAGCGTGTTTCAGCTGCATTTTACAAAGTATCTCTGGGGTTTATGGCTGAGGGCCTGCTCCTGGCCTCCAGTGGGTAGAACCCGGGATTCTGCCAACATCCCACACTCGCAGGACAGCGACCCCCCCACCGCAATCCCCCCGAACGTCAGTGTGCCGGTGTAGAGACGCCTGCCGTCTGCGCTCTGGGACTTTCTCATCTGTAACACGAGGGCATGATGACATGTCGGTGGCAGGCTGTGCAGAACTGACCCATCAGAGGGCTCAGCACAGGGCCGGGGAGGAGATCCGCTGCCCCATGCCCTGCCCCTCCCCGTGAGCAGTGTCCCGTCCCGGGACGTCCTCTGCCTGGCCGACGGTCCGCGGCCGCCCGTTTGAGTGCCAGTGCCTCAGCGTCCTGATAGGAATCCTTTCAAGTCCACTTTAGCCAGAACCTTTTAGAGGAGAGATCATTTTGTCCTTTCTATTTTGGCAGGGTTTAACAAGAATAGATGGTACATTTGCATTTCGGCAGGGAGGCTGGGTTTTAAAATACATATCTCAGAGAAAAAGGTCCAGCATGGAGGAAAACGACCAGCCAACCTCTAGGACGTATCCTGAGGGATTTTTGGAGTGCTGGTCGACGATAAGCCCAATAATAACCCTTATGGGGTGCAGGTGCTAATTTTTGTTTTGAAAGAAGATAATGCCATCGTGGATTACAGTAATAAGAGCAGAGCAGCCAGATGAAGCCGGGGGAAAAAATAACCCCGGCCCATCTGCTCTGCCTGGATTAAACTGCGTCTGACGATTGCGCTCTATTCTGGACACTCAGTAAGTAGGGCACTGACGACCTTAGAAGGGGGTGACCGAGATGCTGGAGGTCCCATGGAGAGCCAAGAGGCAAGCAGGGAGCTGTTTGCTCATCCACCGCTAGAGGGAGCCAGACACCTCTCCTTTGCTCGCAGGCGCCAGGGCAGAGCCCAGACCCAGGGCTGCGTTGGGAGGGGAACCCAGGGTGCTCTGCAAACTGGTCAGAAGCCCAGCTGCCAGGTCGCTCGTTCCGTCTCTCATGGTGTCAGGTGGCTGGCCTGAGGCTCCGGGAAGCCTATCCTGCCCTAGGCCTCCAGAGAGGGGCCCTTGCTTGGCAACCCTTCTCCTTACCGCATCTCTCCAGCAAGGAATGTCTGCGGGCATTCAGCCCCTGGGAGCCTTGCCCGGAAGGAGGAACCCCTGTGGCTCATGTGGTTCCTCCCAAGCCCAGAAGCCAGGGCTGCCACAGGGAGCTTGAGACTTTGTGGTCCAAATGGTGAGCATTTGCTGAGACTAGGCTCCAAGCCCAGCTCCCTCCCTCCCCGGGTCCTAGAAGCTCTTTCCCTACTTCTTTCCCTACTTCAGAGCCCTGAGCTGTGTTCCTGTTGCTGAGGACCACACTGGGAAGAGGGGTTAGATTCTGTCCACGGAACTCCACGGCGGAGTGTCACATGTCTGGAAGATTCCAGAAAGGGCACTCTTGGCCGAATGTAAAGAACCAGTGTGTAGCAGGGCTGCCCGATAAAGGAATGAGGCCTAGCAAGGTGGTGAGCTCTCTGCTCTTGGAGGAATTCAAGCAGAAATGGGAGGACCTCCCACAAGGCATGCACCTGATGCTTTCCTGCCTGGGTAGACGACTGGACTATAAAGTACTGATGTTCTGTCCATTCCCAAGTTCCGCCTTGTATCCGCTGGCCAAGTCTGCTGTGACAAATATCACTGATGGTGTGGCTCAGACACCAGAAATGCACTGCCCGACCATTCTCACCACATCAGGAAGTCCTCAACCCGGATGTCAGCTGGGCTGCTTCCTCCTGGGGGCCATGAGGGACGCAGCCCTTCCAGAGCCCTCTCTTGGCTTATTGATGGCTGCCCCCCACCACTGTGTCTTCCCACTGTCTTCCCTCCGTGCTTGCCTGTGTCCAAAATCTCCCCTTCTTACAAGGACACTGGTTATACTGGATCTACGGCCACCCTCCTCCATATGACCTCAGCCTAACAACGAGTTTCACCTGCAAAGATCCTGTTTCTCAACAGAGGTGTGGGGGATTAGGACTTCAGCACCCACATTTGGGGGGACCCGGTCCAACTTATTATATACGTCAGGTAGAATAGACTATTGCCAGAAGCCTACCATCCCCCTACAGGCCGGGTAACCATTAAGAAGCTTGCCTTCTGCATGTCACTGGTCCTGGAAACTGTCTCCTTTTCTTTCCAGGGTGCAGCAGGTGAAGAAGGGAGTTCAGGACCAGCTGGTCCCAGGGGTGATCCTGGCGCTCCTGGCCTCCCTGGGACACCTGGACAGGGAAAGGATGGAGAGCCGGTAAGTGTCCGGTCCAGAAGTTCCTGTGTCCATTTGACCAGGCTAGAAGTAGAAAAGGAAAGGAAAGGGGGGTGGGGGAAAGAGGGAGAGAGAGAGACTGACTGGCTCACAAGTACTAAGCGAGAGAAAAAGCGTAAATCCATAGACTGTGGCACTCAGTGGGCATTTAATACATTGACTGTGGTTATCAGGCACTCAGCACCAGACCTTTACTCTCACAACTGCCTTGAGAAGTGAGTACTTTTTTTTAGTCTCTTCAGGCGACTATAACAAAATACCATAAATTAGTGTCTCTAAACAACAGGAACTTAGTTCTCACAGTCGTGGAGGCTGGAAGTCCAAGTTCGGGTGTCTGCGTGGTCAGGTTCAGGGGAAGGCCCCATTTTGGGTTACAGAATGCACACTTCCCAGTGTCCTCCCATGATGGAAGGGTGAGGGGTCTCTCTTACAAGGACAGGAATCCCATTCACAAAAGCCTCACCTCCTAATACCTTCACCTGGGCCTTAAGATTTAACATATGAATTTGGGAGTGAAACACGAGTTCAGACCAAGGTGGTATTATCAACCCCGTATTATTGGTGAGGAATATGAGGTTCACTTGCCAAAATCATAGTACTTGGCCGTGAACCCACAAGGGACTGGACCCTCCCTTCCTTCACTCTGGATTTCAGCCAATACATCCAAACGTAGAATTGTGATTTTTTAAAAATCTGGCCACGTGTTTGCATCAAGCAAAACCCTTCAGCCTAAAGTTGGAGACTCTCCTTATTGGTTCTCTCAGGTCTTGATAACATGGGGAATGGGAAATTGACCGGACTTTGGAATCCATGAGCTCTCCTTTGAAGACTGGCCCTCCCGTACTTACGGGAACCTGTGGAAGAAGACCTTAAGTGGGAAAGCAAGCTAAGAGGGGCCAGGATTTGCTCAGGGTCACACAGAGGCTGTAGGCAGCTGAGGCAGAATTCACACACAGGAGACTTGTAGCTCAAAAACTGTGCTTTCCTTCATAAACAACAGCCCCCGGTGAGACCCTCGTCTGCCTCGGGCGCACAGCGTAGTGCGCACACAGCTTGGCTGGTGGTGGATGGGTAAATGCTCGTTCGTGGTCTCATGGTTGTCCTTGCGTCCTTCATCTCCCCAGGGGCTGCGTGGGCCACCTGGATTACCTGGGCCGCTAGGAATGAAGGTGAGTGTGTATCCAGGCAAACGGTGATGTCATGTCATGGGTTCCCTGCCCAAGGGACTGGCCCAGTTTCATCGAGAAGCACGTCCGCCACCTCAGTCCACTTCCCTGTTCCGCACTTAACTAAAGACGCTAGGGCTCCTGATGCTGGTGATACTGACGTCCTTGCCATACAGCTGGTGCCTAATAAATGCTTGTTGGTAAATGAAGTTGCAGAGGACACTGGTCTTCAACTGGCAGAGCAATAGATCTAAGCAGTTTTGTGTTTTTAGTCTAATCGCGGTAACAATTGATCCCCAAATTTTCGATGCTTCACACACTAAACCTTTTATGTCATTCCCAGTAAGCCTCCTGGGAGTCGTGATGGGTGGGGAGCTCGGGCCCACACAGTCGTTCAGAGACACACAATCCTTGGTCCAGTGACCGTCCCGCCATGTAGGACCTGAATCTGCTACGAGTCCTTGGTGTACAATGAAAAATGAGGGAAGGACAGTGGACGGACTCTGTGGGCCAGACCTGGAGGTGGTAATTCGTTTCCCCCAACCTCATGACACCGACTGCAGGGGAAGCTGGTTTTGTGGTGAAAGTGGGAAGCTTTGGTAAATATCAGTCATCTCGTCCTCAACTCACTTAAAACCATTACTCAGAAAAGCTGCCTTGGCCCAGGAGGGACTGTTCTTTTTTTATTATTTTTTTAAGATTAAAAAAAAATTACTCATTTGAGAGAGAGAACGCATGAAAAGGGGGGAGGGTCAGAGGGAGAGGGAGAAGCAGACTCCCCGCTGAGCAGGGAGCTCAACATGGGCCTGGATCCCAGGACCCCGGGATCATGACCTGAGCCAAAGGCAGACGATTAACTGACTGAGCCACCCAGGCGCCCCCAGGAGGGACTGTTCTTAGGAGAGCTTTCCTGAGTGACCAGAGACATTTTCCTGAAGTTTTCGTTATACTGACTCATTTATGCTCTGATCACCCGTGAGGGCATTTATGATTGGGTCTGCTGCCCGTCCACCAGGCTGCCATGTGTCAGCTCTTACTGTGGGCCGTGGGCCAACAGTGATGTATGTGACATGTTCTCAGCCCTTCCACAGCTCAGGGATCAGAGGGAAAAGCAGATAAATGAGTAGGCAGAAGCAGGCAGGTGCTAGGGTAGAGGGAAGCTTGAGGCACAAGAAAGCTTAGAGAACCCTCCCCAGCCCAGCCTGGTTTGAACGTGGAAGGCTTCTTGGAGGAGGTGATGTTTGTCCTGATTTTACAGTGTGTGCAGCAATTGGAAGGGGAAGAAGTGAGGAAGGAGCTTTCCTCAGGGGTCCTACCCTGGGAGGGGACACTGAGGCAGGAAGTGGACCGGGCTCCGAAATGATCATGTACTGTGGACTGTGGACACACCCACGTCCCACGAACTGTGATTTGATCAACTCCGATGCTTGAACTTAAGCATGTGTCAGTCCATCAATGATCTACATTGGAATGCTTATGTATTTTTTTTTGCTTTAATACGCATATTCAAAATCACATTCAAATGTTGTATCATTACATTACTTTCGCCTACTTGCGTGTATGTATGAAAACATATTTTAAAAATTCATCTTGTCTGTCTTCAGTGCCCTTGCCTGCCACCCCCAATCCACTTGCTGAGTCAGCACTCTCCAGCGGCGCATTCCCACCCCTCCCCGCTGCGCTGGTCAGGATATGGCGCGTCTGGAAACCATAGATGCTGCTATTACAGGACGCTTTATCCCAAATCCTGTCCCCCATCCACTTAATTGTAGGAGTGTTTACCATTTTTATGCTAGAGCTATATCTTTGGGATCCCAGCAACATAACCACAGAGGGTGTTGGTTTTTAAAATTGTATGTAAAAGGCTCATTGACAATAAGAGCTGGAATGAGAAGTTTGAGGCTTCAGGAGAGCTGACTGCTTCTAACAGTAAACTTCTTTGCTTCCAGGTTTCCCCCCATTCAGGCAGCTGGCCTCTGTAAGCCTCCTAAGCTTGCATTGATTGAGGTCATGGTCACTCATGTGACTCCCGGGTAGTGATTTTGTTGTTCATGGTCACAGTCAAAAGAAACAGGAATGTTTCAGAGAGATCTGAGTAAATATATGACAACTTCGTATTTTCTGGAAAAAAAAAAACCCTCAGAAACATCTTGTCTTGAATTTAGTGGCATATAAAATTGTCCCATATGCCTGGAGCAGTGGGCACAGTGGAGAGGAATGGAGGCAGAATCCAGACTCTAGAGGACCTTGTGGACCCGTTGCCAGCCCGAGGCTGGTCTCTGAGGCCCCCTGTGACGCTGTGAGCCCCACGTGTCGTCAGCAGTGCTCCTGTGCTCTCTCTTTCCTCCCCAACAGGGAGCCTCCAGCCTCTTCAAAGAAAGGAAGACAAGGGCACCAGAAATGCCTTAAGATGCACTTTCCCTGTGATAACTATTTATGAGTTCAGTAAATTCAACTCCCAGGCAGAGTTTGGGATGAAAATCAGTGATATAATACAAATAAAAATAGTTGCCTAACTCATGGTATCCCAGGTCCATGCTTAATAAATATTAGTGGTCCTTATGATGAGATCACCCTGTGGAGTCAGCTTTAGGGTTACAGCATGGAGATGGGTAGCTAGAGAGCCCTTATCCACCCCTACAAGCATGTTAGAGGCAGGAGTGCAGTGAGCCTCGACCTGGGGCCCAACTGACCAACTAATGTCAACTTCAGGTGACCCAGGGGTGGTTAGTCATGCTGTTTTTTGGCCAAATATTTCCTCTTATTTAATATGTGAGGCATGGAAACAGATAACCCATTCCAGTGTTGACACTGTATACATTTGTAAGTTAAATGTAGTTTAGAAGTGAAGATGTCTACAGTTAATTCGGATTGGGAAGGTAAGTTTGAATTCAAGGAGGTTTTTAGTTGAGGAATGGGCTGCTCTTGAGCTGGAAGGAAGAAAAAGGAGAGTTTGCAGAGTCCCTGCTGTTGCCGGTGCTGTCCACGGTGCTGAAGGGAATCCCTTGGGATAGGAAGGGAGCCACATAAAGGTTTTCATTGGCAACCTCCACTTCCTAATTACTCACAACTGCAGGAAGATTCTTAAAGGCACCTTTCCTTTTCTTGCATGGCACCTGTTTCCAGCAAAATGAACAGGCTCTGCCTTCATACAGAATGGGGTTAGGATCCCAGCTCAGCGACCTACAGAATAGATGACTTGAAGCAAGGAGTTTAGCCTGTCTGAGACCCTCTGTCCTTTTCTGTTTAAATGAGCAAAGCATATTTAACTCCTGAAGGGCTCCTGTGGAAAGAAATGATAGTCTCCTTCCATGACCCACGCTTACTCACCTTTCTTCCCTGGATGCTGTTGGACTGGCCCAGAACGTCTTACAGCCAAATTATTTTGTAGACTTGGTATCACAGATTCTAACTCACGGGCCCATTTTTGTCTTAATCTTGAGCCTAATCAGAGCATTAAGGTCTTCTTCTCTTGTCTTGGGGCTATTTGCTAAAAGTCTCAATCCATTAAGCTGTGAAGTATTGTTGCTTTAGGAAAATGTTAGCATCGCAATGGGCCATAAGCACAGGAAGGGAGCCAGGCCTGTCCACCTTGCAGGAAAGAACAAGCAGAGACTCAGATTCCAGGCTGGACTGAGTGTTCCCTCCTGGCTCTATCCCACCTCCTCCTCTGTAAAAAGTTGATTTCCCCTCAAACACAGCTTTTATTTATATAAATAAAGCTTTTAAGAAGTGTATTGATAATGTACCCAATATAGGGTCTCACTTATTCTAGGTACTTGAAAAATACTTGTTGAGTTAATGGATAAATGAATGAATGGATGGTTCCCAGTTTTAAGATTCTTACATTGAAGTCAGATGGTCAGACAGACACAATGGGAGAACAAGGTGTTAAGATGAATGAAGATCTACACAAATATCTAGAGGAGGACAGGGAAAAATATAGGCAGAGGTGGGGTAATAGAAGTCGAATGATTGAGGTGGTCTTCTTTGATGGGTTGGTGTTTGGGATGTTAGAACATGGGCGGTTGACATGGTCTAGTTCGTGGTAATTAGCATTTGCTGGTGTGCATGAGGCAGCCTCGGGAGGAAGAGAGGAGCCAAGCTAAAACAGAAAGTGATAAGAAATCTATATTAAATATTTTTAAAATGCCAAAGGATATGGATTCCTCTGGTGCTTATGTGTGTTTGGTTTGTTTTCTGTCTTCTAATTCCACTAATAAAGTGATAATAATATACCTGTAATACTCCATATTAAATAGCATCTTCCTTTGAAATGAGTCTTCATAAGATCCCTGACGGTTTCGTAGAATGTTCTCTTTCATTCTCATTGGTGAAAGTCTTCAGGTACAGAGAGGTTATGGACCTGTCCAGGGTTACAGGATCAGGTGGATATTGTCCTAAAAAGGGACCCTGACTGCCTTTCTAGAATCTTCCCATGTGTCCCTCTCACTAGTCTAGTGTGCGTGCGACTGGCACCGTGAGGAACATGTTCGTCCTCTGTTCATTACACTTTTCTCTGTATTTGTCTTATTTCTAGACTTCCTGCCTTCCCCGCCTTCCCCTGCACACAAATTAGATTTCCTAGCAGCCCCAAGCATCTTGTACTTCGTGGAACGAGCCACAGCCCATTTTCCTAAAGAAACACAATGTACCAGCTGGGGCTTCAGAGAGAATTTCAGGAGGGGCCTATGTACAGAGGCAGGGGGGAGGCGGAGGGCTGCCCCAGCTCCCAGGAAGCATGGCCACGGTGGGCCTGGAATGAAAACAGCCAGCGATGGTGTGACTAGAGACAGATTTGGGGTCTGGTTGATATTTTTTGTGACACCATCCCAAGCCCCATCCTTCCCACTTCCCATGAATGTGATTTCTCTTCAGAACTCAGCACGGAGTGTTGGAAATGGGCATCTTTTGGTCCAGCAGCCCTTATCACTGCTAGAAAGAAATAAACAGCAAGCATTGGTTGAGCAAGTACGTGACTTAGGTACTCATCCAGGCCAGAGTCCTACTGTGGGAACACGCATCATCTGAGAAACGTTACTTTTCTTAAAGGCCCAGATGTAAAGTTTTCTGATTGAAATGATGGTTAGCGGGTAAGCTGATGATTAATGAGATGTTTTTCATGCTTAGAAACCTAAACCTTAATAAGCAAACTGTTGCCTAGCAATGTCAATTTCCACCTGAGATCAGATTGCTGTGCGTGTCTCACTGTTTCTTCACAGCAACCTTCTGAAACTCTTTTCATTTGTCATGGCTATTAACTCATCCCAGGGATATTAAATAGCTTGAACAAGATCAGCCACCGATTCACATGAGGCTTGGCTGAGTTCAGCTGACCTTATACAGGTGCGCCCTGTCTCACACAGAGCTGATGTGGGTTCTGGTCCCTGTGTGTTGTGGGCTGGGTTTACTTTGGAATTGGAAAGGTAGCAGTTTGCAAACTGCAGGTGTAACATTGACTGTGTGGGTGTGGGGGCCAGCTCCCTAATCAAGCTCATTCACATTGATGCATCAGAAACGTGTAAGCGTCCACACACAGCTGGGTCAATGACGGTGATCCATAGACCACATCAGATCCTAGTGAGTTAGGACAAGCCCTCGTTTTTGGAGGCTGAGGATTTTGAAATTGTGGATGAAAGGGTATGATCCCGTCTCAGCTTCCTTCTGCAGGAAATGGCAAACATTCCTCCCTTGTACTCTTCCCATCAAAGTCCAGAATGATAGGTGCAGCCGAACGGCCACAGCCACAACGGCTAACTAACAGGCAGAGCCGGGCCAGGCTGTGTCAGGACGGCACTCGGAGCACGCATCCTTGTTTTATGAACACACCACCTCTGACCTGGCTGCCATTGTGGCTACCTACCTTTGTAAATTAAGAAACTAAAGCTCGGGGAACTTGTCACTTTCTTGAGTCAACTGTGAATAGGTGTTGAAGACAGGACTGAGACCCACACTCTCTGAACCCCTTTGCTCGAAGGGAATGGTTATGGCTCAGTCATTCTTGCCTCCCCCAACCCCTGGAGAAGTGGCTGGGGAAATAGAGGTCCTTGGCAAATTATTGGTAAATTATTGGTGATTTGGGACCTGATCTGAAATATAGGTATGTAGTCAAATCCGGGGTGAGGTCAGGATGGGGGCATGATGAGGTCTGGAGAAAGCTCAGCAAAATTTGGAACTGTGGTCACATGGGAGGTGCCGTCTCGTTATAACCACCTGTGGAGGCATCATCAAGGTTGGGGCCTGGTAAGCTTTGATGAGCAGGTTCGTGATGAGCATGGCTGGATATGTGCGTGCAGATGGCCTGGGTGGGTGATGGGCTGCCAGGGGGTTGTTGGGGGACATACGGAGTTCACGTGGCAGGAGAGACGCTGATGGATAGTGCAGTCAGGATGGTGGGAGGGGGCATAGTTCCTTTTGTGTGCTGGCTCTGTCCTGCCCAGAACTGACCTCATTATCTTATTTTTCTTCTATCTAGGGGGACCGAGGGGCACCCGGGATCCCTGGCTCTCCTGGCAACCGTGGTGACCCAGGCATCGGGGTGGCTGGCCCTCCTGTAAGTCTTTTTTCTTCCAGAAATTCCTCCCCTCCCTAGAGCCACACGGCCACTCCCTGCTGGCTCCCTGGGCTGCCTGCAAGGACTCTAACCGAGGAGTGTGTCACTGGCCCTCGAGTCAGTCGAGGGCTGTAGACCTGTCCACTGGCTTTGTTCTAGAACTCAGCGTACTTCAAATGGGAATAAGGCTTTTGAGGGGACCAAGACTTGTCTGATTGAAAGAGGAAAGCACAAAACTCTTTAAAATTAAAAAAGAAAAACATGACTCACTGGGCAAACTTTTGCAAATCTGTGGTATAGCCAGTGAAACCGAATTGTCAGGGGAAGGGGTGTGATGTGGGAGAGAGAACGTGCTTTCGTGTATGTAGGCCAAATGGAGTCCACTACCCCTCTGCCTCCAGTTAGGATCAGGTGAGGACATAAATAGAATCAAGGAAGGTTTTCATAGAGTCCCCAAAATGAAATTCGTGATGTGGTCCTTCCATTGGTGGTGTGATGAACAAGTCACACCAGTCTGACCGACATGAGTCTACAGACTTCTTAGAGGTGGTGAATTCCGGGGTTCTAAGGGATTGCAAGGACCATGGGTGCCCGGGACCCCGCCCAAGTTGAAGATAAATATTATTTTCAACCAGCCTCCACCTGAATATCTCTAGAAGTAGAAGACATACTCCTTTCAAAGCCACTACCTCTGGCTTTAAAATTTAGACACTTATTTCTTTAGAGAAGACACATTTGTTGGAAATTTTTCTCATCGAGAATCGGAATATGGTCTTCTGTGTCTTCCAGCCATTGCTTCTGATTCTTCCCTTTGTACCACAAAAAGGACGCCTCCTGCTCTCTTTTACTGAATTATAGCCTTCAGAATTTAAGGCTCATTCTCAATCCTGGTGACTTATCTTCTGATTTGGTCTGTCCTTTGCTGAAGACACACAGTACGTTAATAATGCACCTTAAAATTGTATTGACTTTTTTCTTTTCTTCCTTTCTTTCTTTTTAAGAGAGAGAGAGAACAGGGAGGGGGGCAGAGGGAGAGAAAGAGAGAGAATCCTAAGCAGGCTCCACACCCAGCATGGAGCCTAACACAGGGCTTAATCCCAGGACCCTGAGACCATGACCTGAGCCTAAATCAAGAGCCGGCCAATTAACCAACTGAAACAGCCAGGCTCCCCTCTGGGGTCTCTTTTGTAAAGACACTAATTATAGTCATGAGGGTTCTACTCCCATTACCTAGTCACCTCCGGAAGTCCCCATTTCCAAATACCATCACAAGGGGGCTTGGGGTTCAATATAAGAGTCTGGGGGAGATGCAAACATTCAGTCTGTAGCACTGTCTTACTATTATTTAAAAGAAGCTCAGGGGCACCTGGGTGGCTCAGTGGGTTAAGCCTCTGCCTTCGGCTCGGGTCATGGTCCCAGGGTCCTGGGATCAAGCCCCACATCGGGCTCTACGCTCAGCGGGAAGCCTGCTTCTTCCTCTCTCTCTGCCTGCCTCTCCAACTACTTGAGATCTCTGTCTGTCAAATAAATAAAATAAAAAAAATTAAAAAAAAATAAAAAAAAATAAAAGAAGCTCAAATACCCAGTCCTTTGCTAACGCTATTACTAAGCCTCATAATATCAACGCTACCCGGATTAGCATTGCTTAACCCAGAAGTGCGGTCTAACTCTGCCCCATTCGGGGTGAACACAGCATGGACCAGAGCAGCACATGGCCCCCGTCTTGGCTTGGTTTTGCATTCAAGAAATGCAGACCACAGTCAAAAGCAGTTAAAGGAACACGCTCTTCATCTGTCTCTCAGTTACTTTGAAGGGGAAATGTGGATTCTTCCCCATGATATCACTTGTCAAGCAGAAACCTCCTTTCCTTCCCTCTGTGGTCCTCTGAAATCCCAGCACTGGTCTTGGGCACCTCACTCTGTCTCCCAAATCTCCAGGGCATCCCCACCTTCTCCCCCTGCCCCTATCTTGCCTCACTGGCTCCCCACCAGAAGTGACCACCTCCCTTCTATCACACCCCTAGCGGTAGGACACCTGTCTTCCCAAATGTCCCCAGAAACCGTGGATGGAACAGGTGTATGGAATCCCCCTGGGAATGTCTAGAGTTACTTTGTTTTTTTTTTTTAAAGAAATTCTCAGGGAGCACAGTCCCCCGCTACATGTTTATATCAACTTTGTCTTTAGCTATTTTTTTTTCAGTCTTTTGGTAGCTGGAAGGAACACTCTGGCCAAAGATTGCCATGAAGAAACAGTAGTTCAGACTCCTTCTCATGGGGAGAATTTTGCTGTAATTCTCCTCCTCCTCCTCTCCCGAATCTGCCGGAGTGAGGATTCTGCTTCCTGCAGGAATGACCCCTAGACTAGAAGACTTTCTGCAAGGGAAGCTGGGAGCTGTTGGTAGTCCCCACTGTCACTCAGTAGGGCTCTGTAGGTCCCGGTCTGCTCCCTAAGGACTCACGGTGTCAAGCCCTGAATCAGAAAGCCAGTGGGCAGAGGCGGATGCTCTCTGTCCCCCCTCCAGGGTCAGAGCTGCCTGAAATCACCATGAAATATGTTCGTGCCTAAGTGATTCCACCTGAAAAGTAATTGGCTGGCTTCACCCCAGGAGCTGGAAGTCAGCCTGGTATTGTCTCTCCTCCACTTCAACGTATTATGAGCTTCTGTGGTGGACACAACCTTACAGAGTTTCATAAATCTTGTCTTTGGCCTTTTGCCTAGGCTCCTGTTGGCCCGGGATTCTGCACAGAGGATGCAGGGGTGCCCTGAGAGTCAGAGGAGGGGAGGAAGGGGTGATGCCAGGGATGGGGGTCTGCCGGGGACACCACGGTCCCTTCACGGGAACGTGGCCATGAGTGGTGTGTGTCTGGCCGGGAGCCAGGTGTAGAAGCATGGACGCCCCACTCACCATCTCCTGGAGTCCCCTGAGAGTTGCGGAACCACCAGCTGAAGGCTGGATTCTGCAGAAGCCTCTGTTGAAAACAGGGTCCAAGGGCCGGGAGTTTATTTGGGAGATGCTCCAGAAATCACCACTTAGGGCATTGCGTTGTGGGGAAAGGAGGGGAAGCAAGGGAGGGCATGTTCATGAGCAGGCTTCCACAGTAGACAACTAGGGCTTCCCTCCACAGACAGCCCGGGAGGTGTGGGCACACGGCAGAGCTGTGGTCTGACAGGGGGACGAGGCAGGGGTTTTGTGTGCCCATTCCTATTGGCCAGTGGGTGAAGGCTGCTCATTGGGGGGCGGGGGGCGACTCCCAGGAGCTCCCTGCCTGCCCTGCCCTTGGGTCTGTGGCTACGGAAAGCCCAGGATACTGCCAGGTTCCTGTGTGTTCAGGGCATTCAGAGACGGGCGCTGACTGTGTCTCCTACATCACTGTTTTCCCGGGAAACAGTCTGAGCTTCACGAGGCGGAGTGACTTGGCCAGCGTCACAGAGCTAGTCCAGGCCAGGCTGCACATCGCTTCCCACATCCTCCCAAGCCAGTTCTCTTCGCCTGTGGCTTCAGCAGGCTGAGCAGGATTATTCATTTCCATTAAGGATGGATCAGCTTACAAGTTGCTCCTCACATCCTTCCTCCCGGAGCGTGATGCTGCGGCGCCTTTGGCATCCAGGACCAGTGACGACCCCCTGGAAGGGAGCCCTGGCTTTCCCTGCCAACCTGTGCGCCTTCACCGGACAGGGGCACAGATGGGGAAGCAGTGGCGGGGAGTGTTGGCCTCTTACTTCAAGGCATTAACAAAAAATCCCTTTAATCTCCAGGTTGTTTGTGATCTGCTTTAGCCAGGTGTTAAACGCTTAGAAATGATCCAGCCTAGGCCTGAGGGCAGATCAAATTGCCATGACTCACCGAATCCAGAAGCTCAAGGCCAGCCAGGGTGGGATTCCCACTGACAGCTGGGCTCCCCAGGACTCGGACCTTCCGGTTCTATGAGCTTCTTCATGGGTCGAGTACCAACAAATTCTGCAGCCGCAACAGGGGTGTTGGGAGGTAACAACACGGTAATATCAGTAATAACATCTGGCGCTTGCCCGCCTTTCCTTCCCCTGCCTGGACTCTCTCGTCCGGATGCCTCCCTTGGAGTAGGCAGAGACACACATCGGACAGGACGGGCTCGCTGTTAGACTGACAGCCTGATGGAATAAGGAAGCGTGGAGCTGATTATGTGCAGTAAAATGTGTCAGGGTCCTTACAGACGTGTTTTTTGAACTCCCCACCCTGGAGGGAATTATTAGACTAGAGATGAAAGCTGCTGGAAGGGAAAGCATCCCAGCGGCATGCCGGTCGGCCTGCGGGGGGCAGCAGCGAGCAGGGCGTCCACACCAGGCGGGTCCCTTTCTCCTTTTCAGGTTCCAAGTGAGATGGAGAGGGGGACGCCACTTGCCTGAAGGGACACTTGGGATGTGACAGAGCTAGGGTTGCCCCCCCGTTCTGACAGGCTCTTGGGGGGCAGAGATAGTGATGAGTTCGTGCTCAGGAGTCTTTTCCGGAGACAGCCTCTTCCCAAGTCTGGAATTTGTTAATTTAATTGTTTAACACATCACGCTGTCCCATGTTTCCTGTACGTCCGTAATTGTGCCTACAGCCTTGATCAGATTCCGGCTTGATGTTGCTGCCAAGACTTCACAGGGAGTGTGGGCTTCCTTTAGGAGGCACTGAGGTCTGGTGGTCTCTCCTTGTGATGTTCACACTCTTTGATGTCCAATGCTTAGATCAATTAGCACATCAAGGTTTGCAAATTGATGCCTTGCTTGTCCTACCAGTTCTTTTTTATCTATCTGCTGGAATACTTCTAGAGGCAGGAGAGGTCCCTCAGTTGCATACCCAGTGGTACAATTCATGTGGGAGGCAGGATAGGAACGAATGTTCCAGTCTTTCCCTTCAATTATTGTCAAATAATGACTGGATTCCCTTGCATCTCGCAAAGATGGTTAACTCGGTCTTTTGTTTTTCATCAGTAATTTTGAACTCCTGGATTCAAGCACATTTGATGTGTTTCCTTGTAGTCTGGTTGTGTTTCCCTTTGACGTGCAAATTGTCTCGGCTGATGCCGGTGGGAGCTTATCCCATTGACCCTGAGTGCCTTTGACACAAGCCTAGACATCTTTGATAGTGTCCTTGTCTCTGGAAAGACGTGGCGCGCTAGATTTGTGTAGCTGTCTTGTCCCGATCGGCAAGCAGTCCTCTCTCCACGGAGCTGCGTTTCCTTCTGCTGGAAAATGGTATCAAAGGCCAAGATCGTGCGTTGGTGTGAAGTCGCTCTTGAGCAAACATACGAGAGCACAATCTTGGAGAAGAGGGTGTGGCTGGCGCTGACTTGAACAGACTTCAGATTTGGAAATGCCATCGTACCATCTCTCCTCCTCACACTTTGATATTTCTTTTTTTTTTTTTTTAAGATTATGTGTTTATTTGTTTGAGAGGGAGCAGAGAGCAAAGTGGGGAAGTAGGGGAGGAGCAGAGGGAGAGGGAGGGGCAGACTCCCCGCTAAGCAGGGAGCCCGATACAGGGGCTCCATCCCAGGGCCCCGAGATCATGACCTGAGCCCTAGATAGACGCTTCACTGACTGAGCCTCCAGGAGCCCCAACACTTTGATATTTGTTAAACGCGTGCTGACAGAAGAGAGTTGTGGGGATGAGCCGGGCACTGAGCCGCCTGGCTCTCTCCTTAGAACATCTGTTTGACTTCCCATCACTCGAGGCAAGGTGGCCGTCTAGCTCTGTATTGTATTTCAGGAGACGGAAGCTCAGAGAGACCAAGCGACTCCCTCAAGGTCCAGCAGCTAACACCTGATAAGGCTGAGATGAGAAACGAACGCCTTTTTGACAACAGAATCCATCTTCCATATGTGGATTTTATATTAGATGATGTAAGGCAGGACTCTGGACCTCGATTGAATGCCCGAGTTAAGTGCTTGAGGTCATAATCATGGCGTGATCACGGCATTTCATCTGGAACCAAGGGTGCCTTTGAAGTGACCTTGCAGCATTTCCCTTGCTGGTCATCACTTGTCCTTAGGTCCTTTGCTTGAGGCATGAGTGTGGTCTCAATGGGGAGCAGCTTTGAAAGGAGCAAACGTCAGACGTGTTTATACTGTTGACTTTCACCTGGATGGAGCCCCTGAGAAATAATGCTGGGAAAGCGGCTTCCGAGTCAAACAGACCCCAGTTGGAAGTGGGTCTCTAGTCTTCCCTGACTAGTCTTCCCTGACTAGTTGCCTGACTGACCTGCTTGCCCTCAGGGCTCTGGAGACTTCCCCTCCTTTCTTCAAGTGCTCAGCTGTGCTCTTAAAACGTGACTTCCTCGGTTTTATCAGGCCGTGCTGAGATGTACCTAGCAGGTGGGCTTTGCAGGGACCTGGCTTGTCACACTGCCAGAAACCAGTACATTTGTGCGAGCTCTTTCTTCCTCCTGGGCACGGCTGGGGCAGTTCTCCTGGGCTCTGCTGCAGGGAGACGCAGCGTATGCTGCACTGAGCGGGAGGTGGGCTAACTCCACTGTCCAGTGACTCCTGGCGTGGCTGGGACAGGTCCCTGTCTCCTCTGACCTCACTCTGGTCACCAGTGCAAATGAAGGGTGCTGATACCTGAGTCCCAAGTTCTCATGCTCTAAAATGTTCATTCTGATGGAGTGCCATTTCCGGTGCTCTGTGGTGTCCGGCTGCCACGGGGCACTGGGCTGGGTGCTGAAGACAGTGCTGAGCAAAGGGCTTAGTGCCCCCCTGGCCACACATGTGTAGTCGTTCAGTGGCACAGGACAGACGGCTGCGAAGGGATGACAGTCTTAGGCACTGCGTCCTGGGTGGGGTGCATGGAGGGGTCAGGGGACCGTTTCTTTCTTTTTTTTTTTTTTATTTGACAGAGAAAGAGGGATCACAAGTAGGCAGAGGGGCAGACAGAGAGAGAGAGGGGAAAGCAGGCTTCCCGCTGAGCAGAGAGCCTGATGTGGGGCTCGATCCCAGGATCCTGAGATCTTGACCTGAGCCGAAGGCAGAGGCTTAACCCACTGAGCCACCCAGGCACCCCTGGGGGACCGTTTCTAACGAGTATCCTGGGAGGAGCCAGGGAAGACTTTCAAAGCTGGGGACACCTCAGCTGAGAACCAAAGTGTGACACGAATGTGTCCAGGTGGAAGGGGAGAGTCATCCGTGCGGAAGCGTAGAGCATAGGGCAGACTCGGGGCAAGGGAGCATCTGCTCACAGCAGGGCCTGAACCCATGCACTCATGATTTAGTCCGTGACCACATCTCAGAGTATCTAGAAGCCAGATTCTAAGCTGAGGGCTTAGAGGGCAGACCCGTGTGTGTGTGTGTGTGTGTGTGTGTAACAGAGAGAGAGAGAGAGACCCCTTTTAGGAGTTGGGGGTCATAATTGTGGTATCAGCCAAAGCAGGCCACAACGGGGTGGGGGGGGGAGTCTGGCCCCGAGTGCGCCCCCAGCCTGTCCCAAGCAGGAGGGAGGCACGACCTGAAGATTCTGGGCTGTGGAGTCCCTCCCTGCACCAGAGCCGTGAACTAGAGAGGAGCTCAGGCGTCAGGAACCAAGTGGGTGCCAGGATAGGGCGGCACCTGCTCGGGGACAGAGGGAGAAAGCTCCGGGGAGACCTGCACGGGCGGATCTCCTGGGTGGGTTGAGCAGGCCTGACTGTGGCTGGAAGGCTGGGGGAGTCAGCTGTGCCTCCCAGGACAGTTAAAAACCTGTGGCAAATGAACACGACAGCATGTTTAAAGAAACATTTCATTCTGACTCGACTTATTTAATGCTTTGTTTCTTTGTTTGTTTCTCAGGGCCCTTCTGGACCACCAGGAGACAAAGGGCCCCCGGTACGGTATGAGTAAAATGAAGGGTTGGGCTTAATGGGGAAGTTCTGTTCTAATGAAAGCAGTTTTAAGGCGGAGGGGCCAAACTCATGAGGTTTCTGCAAATCCCTCGTGTGAAACAGTACAGACTCTCTAGGATATAAATCATTCATCTCTGGAATGATAGTAGGAAGGACCTGCCATGCTATAGTTGGGCAGACCGAGATGGGCTTTCCTTTTGGGCATCTCCTCGTTACAGGACAGGGTGGTTTGATGACTCTGATTACCAGCAGAACTGATTTTGAATCCTGGCTTCACTAGCCCCAGCCTTTGTCCTGATCAAGGGAGGAATCTCTCTGAATCTGGAAAGCAAGCCTGGTTAGACCCCTGGGCCATTGTGGTGGTCCGGAGGGCTCAGTGCTGGGAAGCAACGGGAGGGCTCAGGAGCCACCGTCCTTAGGAGAAGCCACCGATGATAATAAGCACAGTGTACGCGTTTGCCAGTCAACGTGGATTTCTACGCGCAGATCAACGGCAGGCTAGTACCTCCGCTGACATACCTTATATGGAAAATTCTGAGCTCTCTAGTAATTCCCGAACCGAGAAAATGGGTTTGTATCCACATTTTTATAGAGGAGGAGGCCTAGGAGAGTTCATGGAGAGGCCTCAGACTTCACTGCGAGTTACTGTAGCGTAGCAGTAGGGTGCAGGACACGGGGGATGGGCTCCTCTGGAGGATCGTGGTGGAGGGGACATCTGGGAGGTCTCAGAGTGGCCGGGTAGCACCATCCCAGCCCCTGCCATCACAAAGCACTGACTCCCACCTACACATCCACTTCAGGAAGGTTCCCACAAGAAGCAGGATCCACAGTGAAAAAGACATGTGTGAGAATTCCTGATACTGTTCAGAAAGTTTCAACAGAACGGGCGTGATTTTCTAATGAAAAATAATGCTGTCCTCTGAGCACCGGGCACCGTGCTGAGCCAGCCACCAGACGTGCAGGGGTGCTGAGCCAGCCACCGGACATGCAGGGGTGAACCATGGCATGCTCACTGCCGGAGCCGACCCTTCCATTCCAGGAAGGAGCCCCCACACGGGACCTGGACAGGAGGGCTCAGAGTCAAGGTGTTCCAGAATGTTCTTTGTGTGTGTGTGTAACGCCCACCTCCACAAGCGTGGGCGAAATGAGTAAGCGCTGAGCGGGGAATCTGGGCACACACATTATTATATCCGATTCCTCATAGTAACAGGCCATTTGTACAACAAGAACCAACTAGTGCCAAGGAAGGGGGGGTTGAATTTTGCTTAAACTGTTGGCAAGTGTCTTTCGTTCTCTTTCCCTCAGGGATCCCGAGGTTTACCTGGATTTCCCGGCCCCCAGGGACCCGCCGGCCAGGATGTGAGTACAAACAGCAGTATCTGCTCAGCTGAGGTTCTTCTAGAAGCCCACCTCCCCCACCTCCCAGCTGCCCTTGACCAGGAAACCCCCAGAGGAGCAGTTCTCCTCCACTCATCCCCACCCCCTCCCCATTTTTAGACTTTTACTCTTGTCTTGCTCAGGAACTGATTTTGTTCAGTCTCCTTTCCCTCCTCATGTTTTGTGCTGCACTTTCAGACCTGGTTAGCTCCCAGGCGCCCCAGACAGCGCCTCTCACTTGTGTTTTTTGTTTTTTAAAGATTTTATTTACTTATTTGACAGAGAGAGATCAGAAGTAGGCAGGGAGGCAGGCAGAGAGAGAGAGGGAGACAGGCTCCCTGCCGAGCAGAGAGCCCGATGCGGGGCTCGGTCCCAGGACCCTGAGATCATGACCTGAGCTGAAGGCAGAGGCTTAACCCACTGAGCCACCCAGGTGCCCCACCTCCCACTTGTTTGGTCAATTTCCTTACATCCTTAGCGGGTCATTCCTGCTCAGAGCTGGTGACGTGGACTTGCTGTCCACGGACTTGTTCTTGACCCTTCCCTGCAAGGGCTTTCTCCCTTCATGGGAATCTCAGACTTACCTGATGCTCCCTGAGGATTGTGTCCCTTCCCACATGGTGACAGTGGCAGTCATCTCTTACCTCCTGCCAGGCTTCTGCTTCTGCTTAGATAGAGCTGAGCTCCACGAAGATAGCACCATGTGGCTTATGCATCTCCAGGTCCCTGATGCCTGGCTGCATGCCAGGTTCATGGGTGTCGCTCACTGTATATTCTGCCCCAGTGGATGGATGGCAGCGATGACTTTCTATGAGGCACAGCTGTCTGACGACAGGAAACAGTAGTTCTGCTTAGACACGCATATCTCCATCTGGGGCTTGAGCTCACTGGAGGCAGGGACGACACATCACCCTCCCCTTCCCTTCCTTGGTTCTCCTGCAGAGGAGGAAGTTACCCTCTAGAACCTGTCCATGTCTCCTCATTTCCCCGCCCCACTCTCAATGCGACAGTCTTTTTTTTTTTTTTTTAAGATTTTATTTATTTATTTGACAGACAGAGATCACAAGTAGGCAGAGAGGCAGGCGGGGGTGGGGGAGCAGGCTCCCCGCTGAGCAGAGAGCCCGATGCGGGGCTCGATCCCAGGACCCTGGGATCATGACCCGAGCTGAAAGCAGAGGCTTTATCCCACTGAGCCACCCAGGTGCCCCAGGATGGCTCATTCTAAATATTTGCCACAGTAGAATATTTTCCGGGAAGACTTGAGTGTCCAGCGGAGACCGGAAAGTGGGCTTTTTTATTGGTACCAGTCTTCACGGTTGGGTGAATTTTTTTCCCACCCAGTTACGCGTGGCAGACACAGAAGTTGGGGGTCGGCGTGGGCAGAGCGGCTGGTGGTGATGCGCTTATTCGCACAGTTAACCTCTCCTGTTTCTCTTCTCTCAGGGTGTACCAGGAAATCCAGGAGACAGGGGGCCTCCTGGCAAGCCAGTATGTCATCCCACGGTTCTGGATGAATAGTAACTCAGTCAGGGCTCCCGTGAGAATAAAACACAATCAGATGGTCCGAGAGGCTGAAAGAGGGACTTCTTACAGAGCCGCGGCACGGGCTGACCTGAGGGGTGGGGGGCCCCGAGACAAGCCACGGTGGGAGGCCAACAGGACTATAACCCGTTTGCAGTGCCAAGGGAGAGCACGAGGGTGGGGCAGGGCTCCCGGAGGGGCTGGGTTGTGGGTGTGGTGTGTGGCTGGGGTTGTGGCGGTTGCCCGAGAGCTGGGCCGGAGGCACGGAGCAGGGTCTCCCCAACTCCAGTTTCCTGATGGGGCCTCTCCTCGCCCGCCTCAGTCAGGGCCCGCAGGCAGGGAGCCCCACAGCACGCTCCTAGGGGTAGGCCTCCCCGGCATGGAAATGGACAGGGAAGAGTAGCGAGCAGGGCTGGGGTGAGAAAACGGACCCCAGCGTGCCCCCCAGACTCCTAACTGGCCCGTTTCCTGCCCCAGTCCAGGGATGTCCAGGGATGTCCGCCCTGCCCAGCTGCCCCCTTCGCATGGTGGCGGAAACTCTTTCCTTTCCTGGGGGAACAGTGGAAGCAAGGGGTGCTGGGAAGGGGCTGGTCCTGAGTGCTCAGTCCTTGGTGGTCTGGCCTGAGGCTCCTCCGGGCTCCTGTAGGAACAGGTTGAGGCCCCTGATTGGCTTCCTGTTGCCAGAGACGGCCCAAGACTTGACTAAGTGACCAGGCCATGGTGGGAGGGACAGGGCTCTAGGGAAAGAAGATTGAGGATGCGCCGTCTGGCCGGGCAGCAGCGCAGACCCGGGAGAAGCTGGTCCCCACGGAAGGACGTTTGTCTGGGAGGGAAGAGCAGGTGGTGTCAGAACTGGGCACTCTGAGGCCTCGGCGGGACCGACCATAAGTCAGGCTCTGAAGCCAAGATGCGCTCCTGGCAGAAGTTTCACCTCCGCACGTGACGGTCAGAGTCTCCCCTGCAGGCCCGGCCCGCTGCCCGACCCAGACAAGCGTCCGAGGCAGAGGCCCCCCAGGCGCCGACAAGGGTCACACCCTCCTCTGGTTGCTGGGCACGGCAGAGACCTGGGTGGGGACCCTGGTCTGTTGGGAAGGGTTCTGGAGGACCTACCTGTGGGACGAGTGGAAGGTCACGCGACAGGTTAGGGACAGCTCACTGACCTCCCCCTCCCCGGGAAGCCAGTTCTGCGGCAGGCAGACAGCAAGGCCCCAGTAAGCCATACCCTTAGCCCCGTGCAGGACCCCGTGGAGCAGGGGGAGAGCGAGGTTCAGACCAGAGGCTAAGCAGCGGTTCAGATGACCTCGGCCAGGTCTAGACCTTGACAGCTCTCTGCAAAGAGAAGTCAGCACAGTCCACTGACAATGTGGACAATGGTGACTGTCCCTCAGAGGGTCACCTGCAGAATCTGGAAGGAGAGAGGGAGGAGGAGGGAGAGCGGGAAAAGGAGGCAGAAGGAGAATAAACAGGGATGTTTCTGATCACTTTTAAATTCATGGAACGCACGGCCCACAAACGGTCCCAAGTACAGCCCGGTAGGTCTCAGGGTGTCTCTGCTCGTGCGGGTCAGAGGAGTCATTTTTCAGGGGCCCCAAGACACCCGCAGGCTCAGTGATTGACTGGGAGGACTCCCCGGGAGGACCCTCAGAACTCAGGAACTCTGTTCCGTGCGTGGTGACAGCTGGTTCCAGGGGGAGGACATGGGTGGCAGCTGGTTCAGGAAGATACGCAGGCAGCGCCCCTGGGAGACCAGGCCCAGAACTTCCAACCCCCTCCCCAGGGGACTTGTGGGGAGAGGTCACTCCCCAGCCATTTCCGGGATAGAATGTCTGAGGCGGGGTAGGTGCTGGGGGTTGGTAGGGGGAACATGACATGTTGCAGGTGACGGACGCTCACCCAAGCCTTGTCAGGCGGGCTGTCCGAGGGCTTAGTGGTGACCCGTCAGGAGCGGGCAGGGCCAGACCTCCTCTGCAGTGAGCGGGTTTGGACGCCCCCGGCCGGCTGACTTCAGCCTGTCCCTCACAGGCCCTGCTTCTTGGGGTAGAGAGCGGGACCCAGACGGTTTCCCCAGTGCTGCTCCCGCAGAATTCCCATGCTGGGAGTCCCTGTTGAGAATTGGGCCCCTAGAGTCTGGGGGCTCGGCGGACCCCAAAGGGGCTGCTGGATCTGTGAACAGCATGGCACTGTCCCACCTTGAGTCAAGAATCTGTCGCCTCCCTCTGAGTCAGCCCCCGCCTTTCCAGCGAGGGTCCCCGGCAGCCGGCGGAGCGGTACCCGGGAGGGGCCCCGGGAGGGCACGGACTGGCTCTTAGAGCCTCCGCACTTGCCACTCCTTGTTCTTGCAGCCGCCGTCCGTCATGCCTGAACTGATCCGCCCCGTGTGAGCTGCTCCCCAGGGCCCGGCAGGGCAGGGGGCTAAGCAGCCAGTGTCCCCCCCCATCCCCCGCAGGCACTGCTGGCCACAGACCCCTTCCATGTGTCCTGTGTCTTCTCCTGCCGCCTGCCCTGTGACATCTAGGGAAATGGGTCACAATGACACATTCACAAAGCTCTTCCCGGAGGCCACGCTGTGCCTCGGCTGGACGTCCCCTCCCGGTTCTCTCGGCTTCTGTGAGTGCTCCGGGCCATGTGGTCTGCTGGGGCTGCTCTGGGCCCCACAGGAGGCTCCCAGACAGCACAGAGACAGCCCAGCTAACACAGCTCCGGCAGCTCAAACGCGGCCCGGTGTGAGCAATACGGATCCACGGTTATTAATTCCCAGAAAAGAACATAAGCTTCAGGATAAAACCTCCTTCTGCTTTTAAATTAAAGTTTCCATAAACAACATTGCAGAGGCTGGCCTTCCTCCAGAGGGTCTCGCTCAGAGCCGGTGGGGGTCTGGGCTTTGGCCGGAGCAGATGTACGCAGAGTGAGCTCTCCCTACGGGGCAGACACCCGCAGGCACCACCAGATCGAGTCTGCCAGCCCCAGTCTTGCGGGTCCACCTGTGTCCTAGCCCAGAGGGCCGATAAGAGGCCCCGTGCACAGAAGCTGCAGGAAAACGCTCACACCTGCAATGGCCGTAGAGGTTTTCCTGACATGATGCAAGGTTGCATGGCTTCGCTTAGCCGTAAGGTGCGGCAGAAGCCCCGGGGGGGTTGAGAGCCGAGAAAATTGTGTTGTTTCAGCATCCCCAAGAGCTAGAGTCAATCCATAATTCATAAGCCGAAATGCAAACTTAATCAGAAGAAATCAGCCCCTGCACGTTCACTTGTGGCCACAGGCTTCCTATATTCTAGAGGAAAATCTAACACTTTCTCTGGAGAATAGATTCTCTGGCACTCTTTCCTTGCTGCGAAATTTAGAAGTTTGCAAAATACCCTGTCAATCTACTCCAGTTCTCCCCAAGAATTCCCTCTTCCCTCTTCCCTACAGCCTCTGCCTGTTGTTAATTATGTCTTTCCTTCTGGCTGTGTGTTCTTATACCCCTGTGTCAACTCAGCCTGCATTCTACCTTGGGCTCCAGGCTGGCCATAATCCCAACACAGCACCCTCCCACTCAACGGGTTTGAATGTGAATTTGGTGACTTGCGGATTTCTACATACCTTTAGAGGCTTTGTGATTACTCCTGCTTTCTGAAGTCTCTTTCCCAGAGTTAGACACCTACGATCTGTATGAATGATGAGGTTTAGAATGCAGTTCCACCTGGAAGAGCTGAACAAGTGGCTTCAAATTCATACTAGGTTGTGAATGACTGGTAGCAACAGCTGTTACCCATCTGGGGAATCCAGGACAATTTTTCCCTTGGGCTTCCACAGTCCCCGCAAGACCTATCAGGTTTTGATGGGGGATGGGGAGAAAAGGCCACCAGGTGAAAGGGCCAACAGGAGGAGACTGGGGACCGGGAAGGCTGATGTCAGTCAGTCATGGGCAGAACTGGCAGTATGTATGGTTGCCGCCTTCGAAGTGACTTCTTCTCCTGCCTCCCTGGCTGGGGACGTGGACAGAGCTGTTTGCATCCACCCTACACTTAGAAGGCCTGATGCTGTCTGAGCAAGGATGGGGGAACTACTGTGTGCGTGCCTGTGGGTACGTCTGGATTTACTTGTTTTTACTTTGGCAGGGTCCCTCCTCACTACTGTTGCCCGGGGACATAGATCTCTTGGTTAAGGTAAAAGCATGAAGTCCATGTGCATGCATTGGGAAATGGTGGAGGGGGGGAGGCATTTCAATAAGTTATGGCGTGTTTGGTTTGAACAACCGTGTGTTAATATCCATGACAATATTAGCAGCAGTATTTGTCCAGAGCTCTCCATGCCCAGCGAGGGACTAAATCCTCTGTCTCATCCGGCAGCCACTGGCCACCTGTGTCAGTTTAGCTTTAAGTTAATTAAAATTAAATACAAGTAAATACAACGAAAAATTCACGTCCTTGGTCCCACTAGCCATACTCCAAGTACATGATGGCCACGTGTAGCTAGAGCCTATCTTAGTAGACAAGGCAGATACAGAGCATTTCCATCCTCCTAGAAAGTTCTCTGTGTAGGGCTATGCTAAATGCTTGGTGTGCATCTCTTACCTAATTTCCATACTCTCCGAGGTTGGTACTCTCTGCAATGTTGCTTTGCACGTAAGGACTGTGAGGCACTGGGGATCAGTGGCTTTCTGGGAATGCAGTCCGGTGTTCACTGATTTCAGAGACTGACCCTTAACCCCACGCAAGGCTGCCGTATGTTCTAAAAAGCAGTCACAGGCAGAGTCAAACAGCTTGGATATACATCCTCCTGGTGAAAGGATAAGGGCACAGGACAGGGAAGTGAAGGCCACAGCCAGGCCCTTTGGCCAGGAAGGAGAGCAGATCTGGATGCAGACTTCGCCAGTTTCCAGAACCTGTCCACCTCGTCCATGGACACGAAAGGCCCTGAGAAGCTGGGCGTCCCTCTGCCAAGATTGGGCGAGGACCGTGAGGTGCCTGGGTCCCCCCGCCCATGGGCCTCAGACCTGAAATGAGGGAGGGCTGGAAAGGCTGTGAGCAAGACAGATGGGGAAGGCCTGTGTTTCAGAAAGAGCCGTCTCACTGCGGTGAGTAGGGAGGACGCTTTTGCTGGCTCTGCATCAAGCCTTTGTCTTAATTTAGGGTGAAGCTTGGAATTTGTGTGATCAGCTCCTTCCTCACTTCCTGTGTTCCGAACAAGCACTTGGGTTATGTCAAAGTCACAGAGCTCATGCGTGGGAGGGAGGGAGTGAAACAAAAGAGAAAAGAAAACCTTTTCAGAGGAGCCCAAGACTTTTCATCTCTGTACACAATGAAATGCCTTGGTGGGAAGCTATATATTTTAGTTTAGTTTTTTTTTTTTTTTTTTTTTTTTAAGTAGCAATAGAAAGTCTTTCCTGATTTTAATTGACAGGAGACTTTTTTCATAGTCAAGGACACGACAAAAAATCATTACCTATTGATTAAATTCCTTGTTCATTGGAGGCTTTTATTAGTCTCAGTCATTTCTCATAATTCCACTGCCCTAGAACTAGCTGGGAAGCTGTCCTTCCCCGGCAAAGAATTCAACCTCAAGGTGTCCCAGTCTTTCTGCCAATGATAATGGGAGTGTGAAGACTCATGCCTCATGGCTGCCGCATTGAGGTGGACCTTTGGTCCCATCCTAGCTCCTTTCCTGCTGCGGGGTGCAACTGTGTTCATCAGAGTAACTAGGAACCCCAGAGGGGACGGGGCACGTGCATTCAGGGTGGTGCCCAAGCCTTGCTGGTCCCACGGATCTGTGCTTTGCTTGGGTCCAAGTGGGTTTCCCAGGTCAGCAGAGTTTACTGATATGGCTCCAAGCTTTCTAGGCAGCCTCTGCCATTCTGATGTAGGGTAAACCCTGCTGGTCTGGCCCAGGTGGCTGGTGGCAGGTTCCTCCCTTGCTGAGACGGCATCTTTTTTTTTTTATAGAATATTTATCTCTGCTCCAAGGAATTTTACAGCATCACATACTTCATTCTGATAGTTGGAAAACTGCCTGGGTAGAAAGTTCATCTCCTGAGTCCCTGGTAAATGAACTTCCACTGTTGGCTCTGTGCCCAGTGAGGTCATCCTCAGGATGTCTCCATCACTTGGCTCCCTTGGATAAATATTATTTCATCTGATCTTCCCAGGCAGCCTAGTAGGTGGGCACTGCGAGGTCTGCATTTCACAGGGAGGATGTTGAGCACAGCTGGGCAAGGCATGTGGTCAAGGTAACGGAGCTGGATCACAGCAGAGCCAAGGCCCAGACCCAGGGCGTCCAACCGCAGACCCTTGTGCTTGACCCCTCTGTCACTGACTTCATCTTGCATGGGCCAGACCTGGCTGCCAGCTCCCTGATGAAGTGTGAGTGGGTGGTGAGTTCCCTGCCTGTTCCCAAGAGGTTTGCGAGGTAGGCTGCGCAGCCCTTTGGAGGAGGACTGTAGTGAGGATTCAGGTATCCCGCAAGAGGTTTAATAAGATGACCCCGCGGGTTATCTCTGCTCCTGGAAAGCAACAGCGGCTCTCTCTGCAGAGCAAAGACTGTGGCATCCCTCCCTTCGGCAGGTGCTGGGTGGTGTGCTCACTCGGTATGCCTCACCATGCTGATGACCAGCCCAGTGAGCTAGTTTTGATGAAAACATCTCAGGCAAAAGAAGGGGGACAGAGACCAGGGAGAATCAACATTCACAGGTTCCGAGGAGTCCTGCAACGTGCCAGGTGCTCTGCCTGCGTATTTTGTTTAGATTTTGCAACACTCCCCTAAGGAAGGAAAAGGACCCTATGATAAGGAGATAGACTCAAAGGGATGGCGGGACTTGCCTGAGCCTCTCCCTTACATCGGGGAGTTGGCAGCCAGTATCGATGATCGAGGGCATCCGATCGGCAGGTAGAGCAAAGCAGCAGAGTCGGGGAGGGAGACCTTACAGAAATCATACTGGCAGATTAGCAGCTAAATTCACCCTGCGGTCCCCATGTGCCAGGCATGGCGGCCGGCATTTTTCATTCATTATCTCATTTCTTTCTCACCAGACCTTGAGGTTCTCCATTCACAGATTAGGGAGCTGTGGCTCAGAAGGATGAAACCATGACCCCGGGTGAGGGCAGGGGCTTTGGTGAGGTCTAGGTGCCAACAGAACCCTGTCTAATCTCAAGGCGTGTGGCGGTAGTCCCGGGTCAGGAGGAACAGGGGGCCCCAGGAGCATGGGGGCCAGAGTGAGGATGGGTGGGACTGTAGGTTGGGGGCTGGTTTCCCTGTGCTCCCTAGACTCTGGGGCTGGGTCGGAGCTATAAGCCTGCACCCTCACTGAAGTTCTGGGCATTGCTACAGCTCGTCTTCAAGGAAGGGTCTTTTTGATTTGATTTATTTGTGTATTTGAGATAGAGCGAGAGAGTACACAAGCAGGGGGTGGGTTAGGGGCGCAGGGAGAGGAAGGAACAGGCTCCCCCTTGGGGCTCGATCCCAGGATCGTGACCTGAGCCAAAGGCAGACGCTTAACTGACTGAGCCACCAGGGGCCCCATTCAAGGAACAGTCCTACTCAGAATCTGTGACTAAGACAGACCCAGGCTGAGCGTTAGCCTTCCAGGAACCGGGAAGAAACAGGTGGTGAGATTCTTTATTATGCTGATATGACCCCTTCACAGTGTGGATCCTGCCATAGAGACTAGTTCAGGATCACCACTGTATCCTCTGATCCTAGGAAAAGGTCATCGGGTGGGTTCCTGCCCCAGGCTAGCCCTATTCCACGCATCATACACACACTGTGGCAGGGTTCCATGGATGCACCTTGCTTTAAGAACAAGAGAAGGTCTAGGAATAGGGGATTTCCTCCCAGCTCAGCTGCTCCTCCAAACACACACAGGACCCCAAACCACTGTCCTTTGGTCTACCTCTTTCACCCTCGCTTTGTATACCCCAACATTCGGCACTCCCCAGTCTCCAAAAAATATTCACCCAGCTTCTCAACCACCCATTAAAAGAAGATAGCGCAGGACACTGAAGGGTCAGGGGGTCAGTGGGGCATTTGGTTGGTCCATTGGGTCAGGGAGTTCATTCATGAATTGAGCCCCTGCTCAGTGGGAAGCCCTTTGCTCTGATTGGATGAAGCAGCTCTAGCCCCATCTTCTGAGTGCTCACACCTTTGTGTTTGGTGGGGAAGGGATGGAGCTGTACACGGACGACTTCAGCAGTGAGGCAAGTGCAGACGCTCCTGGGGTTGTGGCAGAAGAAATCTGTTGCAGCTTCCAGTCTCATGAAGCAATCAGGAAGGCTTCTTTGTGTCAGAGACTTTTGGTGGTTGAATAGGAGTGAAGCAGGTAAAAGGAAGGTGAGCCATTCAGAGTCAACTCTGGGATGGAAAAAGCCTTCTGTCCTGAGTTAGGGACCAAGGTGATGGCTAAGTCACCCGCAGCATCACCTCCTGCAGGAAGGACTGCAGCTGCCGCCAGCCCGGGCAGATGCCTCCAGCAGAGCGTTCCGGAAGCTGTGGGGAATGCATTTGTTCTGTGCAGTCAACGCCATCGGAGCGCAGACTCTTCGAGCTATGTACTCATCGCGGTCTCCGAGCAGAAAGGCACGGAGCCTAACAGAGCACACTTCGCAAGTGGTTTCTCACTGAGAGAGAGTCACTGACTGCAGGCTCCAAGTGAGAATCCTAGCGAAGGGCACTGGGCCTGGTCTGAGATCTAAGTGCCTTCTCCGCATTACCGCATCTAACCTGTGTCCCAGGGAGAGGGGAGGGAGGGCTGCAGAGAAGCAGCACCCCGGGGCCCTGGGGTGAGACACGGCCGGTCGTGTGGCCAAGCCGGTGAGTTTTGCTGGGTCCACACTGGGCTCCAGACTGGAAGGTCTGAGGATGACACAGACAAATGAGGAAACATGTTCCCTGGGCTGAGAGAACCGTAAGATCACACCAGAGACAGCCCTCCCCTGCCTCGAAGAAGTAGAGCAAGTCTCACTTCCGGCAACGTTCCTTAAACACCTGCTTTGGACAAAGAATAACGCAGGCGTGTGTGGTCAGATCGTGTGTGTGTCACAGCCGGAACATCCCGCGGCCCTGTGCCTGTTGCTGCCTTTGTTCTGCTTTGTTCACCAAATCCAGGAGACAGGGAACTCCAGAAAGCTTCCAGCGTTCCGTCTCCAGCTGTAGGAACAGGACGTGTTGTCTGTAACAGTCCTAAACATTTGCCTTAAGTCTGTACTGTGAATGCTTTTATTTTATTTATTTATTTTTAAGATTTTATTTACTTATTTATTTTTATTTGACACACAGAGAGAGAGAGAGAGAGAGAGAGAGAGATCCCAAGCAGGCAGACAGCCAAGCAGAGAGAGAGAGGAGGAAGCAGGCTCCCCACCGATCAGAGAGCCTGACGCGGGGCTCGATCCCGGACCCTGAGATCCTGACCTGAGCTGAAAGCAGAGGCTCAACCCAATGAGCCACCCAGGCGCCCCCAGTTAATGCTTTGAAATGCTCACAGATAGTGGTGCACTTTTGACCTCACTGTTGCGGGCCCTGCTTCAAGCAGTCCGGGCTGGCTACGAGTGGGGAGCAGCGAGGCAACGATGCAGATGTGTCGGCGCTAAAATCTGAGTTCAGATGGAGAGAGAAAAATGCCAAGTCTGATCTGAACACTCCAGATAATGGCCCAACCGACCTGTCTGCTGCTTCATCGCCTTCCCTTTCTCTTTATAAGGGACAGTCACTTATTCTGTCTCTTTCTCAGGACTTGTGCCGTGGCTGCCCTCCTGGCCCCCCGGGCCTCCCTGGCCTGCCAGGTTTTAAAGGGGACAAAGGTCTCCCAGGAAAGCCAGGGAGAGAAGGCACAGAAGGGAAAAAGGTAAGGAGAAAAGGGGACAGCTTGGCTTTATCACCGCGATGAGATCTTAGAGATCCCAGTGCTGCCTCTCGGTACAAATGGGAGGAGGCAGAGGCCTAGGGGGACCTCTGGGGGACTGGGCACCACATTAATTGTGAGCTGTGCCTGTGAACACACAGTCACACTCAGCAGCGCCACACGCCGGCATCCTTTGCTCAGATGTGCTGGAGGGAGGAGGTGGGGACAGGGACATTTCGATGAGAAATGACCATATAGGGGTGCGAGGGCCGTGGCTTGCTGAGGACTCTGGCTAGGAGTTCCAGACGCTCATTCTTGCTTGTTTTGCTTCTGTTCCCACTCCAGGGAGACGCTGGGCCCAGAGGCCTCCCAGGGCCCCCAGGAATAACCGGACCGCAGGTCAGTGAGCCCTCATTCACCTCGTGTGCCTCCTTTCTTCTCGTCTCACTGGTTGATCTATGTCGGAGGAAGAGTTCTGTCCCCTGTGGAGGAAGGATGCTTTGAAAATCATGATACCCACATTCAGGGGCTAACCATGACCTTGAATGTCTCTGTGACCTTGTGAATGGTCACTTGTTGAGCCTCTGTTGTTCATCTACAAATGCCTTGGTGGCTGAACAATGAAGTGGGCTAGGGGTCGGGACTAGGTGGCAGTCACTGGTTAAGATGGGAGCTTTGAGGTCAGGCGGCTCTGGATTGGAATCCCAGCCCTGAGTGGCGTCGGAGCTGTGTGGCTTGAGGCAAAATTTTTGACCTCTCTGGGCCTCAATCTCACCAGCCATGAAGGATAAGAATAAAAGTGAGAGTCGCAGATTTGTTGGAGTTGAACAATATAATACATAAAAGGAGCTAGTTGTTCAATAAACAAACGTTCCTAGGAACGGGCTGTGCCGGGGTGGGCAAGCATTACCGCTGCTCACAGGAGAAAGGAGGCTCCCACCTACTGTGGGCGGTGGGGGGCAGGTCTGTGCTTTCCTCAGGACAGGAAGACCCGCCTGGGAAGAAGGAGCTGTGACCACAGCCGCAGAACAGGAGGGGTGGCTCTGGCTGCCGAAACAGGTGTCTGGGCTGTGGTGGTTGGGCTCCTGGTGGTGATGGTAGGTACTTCTAAGCAGAAGGGACTGTGTGCGTGCTGACATGGGAGCAGGAGGGGAGGAGAGCTGACCCCACAGCCTCCCTTCCCTTCCCTCCACATTAGCGCCCCAGGTGCTGTCCCTGATGGCCTTGGGGCCTCTGTGCTGCTGTTAGCTAGGAAGCCTGCCCTGCCCCAACATTCAGGGGCAGGTGTGTCACTGTGTCCCTCCTTGTGGCCACCAGGCCTGGCACATGGCAGGCCCTCGGGCAACCTTAGCCTCCACTGCTCTGTCTGCCCGTGAGGTCCCAGCCAGCGGCACGGCCGGAACTGGGGTGAGGATCCGGACATAACATCTAAGGGGAGTCCAACACCTCAGTAACCAAGATAAATAAGACTTTAATGTTGTATTTTAAGAAGTTTCAATTAGTGCAGTTGAGCCCCCAGGAACAAAACATTTCAATTTTAAATAAAGACGGGACCTAGCCCTGTACTTGAACTGCTCACCTTCCTCAGTCCCCCTAATCCCAGCACCATCAGAGCCCCGTTTACTTATAGTTTTATATTTTGTTCCTCTTGGATCATTTGGCATTAATTTTTGTTTTTTAAATACAGCATTGAACTATTATTTATTTTGGATACTGATGTTTCCAGAATCCTTTATGTGTTTACACGCAGTTAAGTACTCACTTGACTTACCCTAGGGTTGATAGGTCCGTGGTCAAAGGAGCGAGACTGATACAAAGCAAAGGTCAAGCAAAGCTTTATTTCATAAAGCATCGAGAATCAAATTGACCCGTTCGGGGCCACCTCTTACAGAGAGAGTGACACCCCCCCCCCCACCTTACAGACTAACTTTTAAAGGACAAAGGCCATGTGGTTGGGCCTGGCCACACGCAGGTGGCCAATGAGATTATAACACACAGAGAAAGCTGCAGAGTCATGCTAGGTCACACACGGGTGGGCAATTGAATTACAATTTACCCTATAGTAGATATTTGAACTAGCCTATCACCTTGGTCAGAATTGGTGCCCAAAAGGCGCCCAAAAGGCGGGGCCCACACTCCATGGTAGCTAGGCAGACAGTCTGCGCCCACTGATTGGATGTCTCTACCTGGCCTGACCCGCCCTTGTATTTGGGCTCTGTTACCTGGGACTGGTTGACCATATTTTGCTAGTTTCCCAGACTTGCTTTTAAGTTCCCTGGGGTGGGGGGTGGGGTGGGCAGGGTCAGTTTAAGTTTTACTGCATAAATAACAAAATAACAAAATCGCTATTTAACTGAGATGAAATCACTCTGGCTAAATGGCCCTTACAGGGTCAGCCCTGGAAAATGGGGTTGGAGCTCTTACTAGTGTATTAGGAAGTAAACAGAAATTCTGTGGCGTAACAGCAGGGCACTCACTGGAGCCGTTGGGTATCAGGATGGGAAACATCCAGCCTTCCCTAGCCTGCCTGGCAGGCTGAGACATAGAGTGTTTGTGACCCATAGACTCTGTGAAGTCTTACAGGGTGTTGATATACCCAGGGCTCCTATTTCAGGAAGTATAGGTGTCAGGTCTCAGTGTAGATGGAGCAAGAGATTTTCCCCATCAGTGTTGGGTGAAGAGACACCAGTAAAGCTTAGCATTACCTGTGCTATTTACCCCGCTTTACCGTCCCTTTCTGGGGTCATCAGCTGGGTTAAGCGGATTCTGAGGGTGGCCAGTTTCAGAGGATCCTTAAGCAACCTTTGCTGTCAATTTGTGGGGGCTGGGTTTTGCCTCTGCTGAGGAATGGCTTTTATTCAGAGAAACAAAAGCAAATCAATTAAACAGATAAGGAGTTCCCTCCACTAAGTAGGGATTGTTTTCTTTATCAGCACAATCCCACTTGAAGTGCTGGTGTCTTGAGACAATGGCTCTGCCTTTGTTCTTTTATAATTTGCTTCCAGGGAGGGTTTGTTCTTTTGCATATTCAGAGAGAGCCAACGAAAGCCTCCATCCAAAAAAACAGCAGGGAAATTAGTGCAGTAGCTGAAAGACAGGGTTCTAGCTGTCTCCATTTGGGAGTCCACTGTGATCTTGAGAAGTTGGCAGGACTTGGGGTCCACCTTACATCATGAGCCCCTAGGCAGTTACAGTGGGCTGTTTACCCAGTGTCCTAAGGGCCAAGGGCCGGGTTACGGGCTTTCCAGTATCATCTGTTGTAATGGTCAGCATGATTCTAGGAGCTACGGGTATTATCCCACTTTACAGATAAGGAAGCTAAGGCTTAGCAAGGTTAAAAGCCAATACTACCAAACTCTTGGGTGATACACCAGAGCGGAGCCCCGCTGGCCCAACTGTGGTATGCTGTAGTATGCCACCCCAGTAGTATGCTGTCCAAAAAACAGGAGAACCAGCATCAGCACCACGGACAGCGTCCAGGGGGGTGGAGGCTTCCCAGGACTTGGGTATTGAGTCTCAGAGGAGTTAAATCCAAGCCCCTCGCTACGTTCTTTATTTATCCCACACCACTCGCCAGAAAACAGACGGGAGGACGTTTCATTTTCTGTTGAGCCTCGCTTACTAACAAGATCTCAGCTAGACCTGCAGACTTGAAGATGAATTTGTACACTGACAATGCTACCAGCCCCCGAGCACTTAGGATTATTGTTCTTTCGCTTTCCTAGCTCGAGGCCCCAGGTGCTCACTGGTCCCCTGCATCTCCAAGGGCCTTTGTTGGCTTGTTTAGTCGTGATTGTGATCCTGCATCTGGGAGATCAGCTTTCCCAAAATGGATCTTGCCAATTTGCTGCGGCTCTGACTGGTGGCTGGGTCTGGGGAGGTTAATGCCATGATCTATTACAGCTTCACTGTAGAGCTTTCAAACTGCCTGAAACACTGACTTTCAGGGATGGGGTGTGGAGGTAGTGGCTGCTGGAATGATTATGATCCATGCGGAGGAGGAAGGAGGAACGAGATGATCATCAGATGAAGACCCTTGGAGCATGCTTTTCTGCAGAGTTCATTGTAAAACCCTCTCCCAGTAGGAAATGCGGATTATTCTCTCCTCCGTGAAGAGCATTTGGGTTTCTTTTCCTTCATGTGCCCACCAGTCAGGTCATGGGAACTGTAAGCACTGCAGTCACTAGATGACCAGAAGCCCCACTTGGAGTTTCTGGACAATTCTGGGGGCGATGGATAAGACCTCCTTTGCTACTATTCGAACTCCAGAAGAGGCTCTCGAATCTGTTCCTGCCCAGAAGGTGTCCCAGTGCCATAGGGTTTATGCTCTCTTCAAGAGTATACGTCTCTTTCACCCAGAACTGCCTCAATCCTGAAAGATTCTCACCAAGCATCCCTTTCAAAGTTCCCTTCTGAGTCACGAGGTGTAGAGGTAGGTCAGATATGGGCCATGCCTTCCAGGGCCTGATGTTGTGTTGGAGAAGAAAGACCTGCAAGCTGGTGATTTGTACAAAAGTCAGACTGGGGCTGGTGGCGATTGCGATGGGCAGGCACAGGCTGGGCTCTGGAGGTCAGTGAGTGTTTCCCCATCTGGCGCTGCTGCTTAGTAGCCTAGTGCATTTCACTTACTAATTATAGGACTTGAGCCGTTTATTTGGCTTCTCTGAACCTTGGGTCCCTCACCTGTAAAAGAAGAGCCATATGGTCACATAGGTTGTGAGGATTGAACAAGGAAACATTTACAGAGCGCCAGGCGTGGAACCAGCTGGGTACATCTACCTGCAAGTGTTCCTCGTAATTGTTTCTCTGAATGAAGAGCATTTGCAGCAAATGGTCAGGAGAAGAGTAAATGGCTTTAAGGAAGATAATGCCATGGGGCAAGAGGTCACCTGTGAAAGTCACCTGGAAGTGGTAGGATTCTCGTTGCGTTGGAAGGTGAGGCAAGGATTTGGCAGCCATCCTTGGGGAATGGCTTTCCAGGCGGTGAAACAGCACACAAAAATTTGGGGACAGGACGTAACTCTGCCCGCAGCAGAGACTTGTTAACTGGGGTGTAGGCCCTGCCCTCCACGGTTTGTACCTTTCTGGTGGATTCACAGAAACCAGCATCCTTCGAGCAGCCCCCGGTACGAACACAACCTCTAAGTAATTGTTACATTGTGCGCTTTGCACATGATGGTATTGAGAAAACACAATTAAACACCGAAGAAAATCTTCTCCCGACCCAGGAGAACCTCTCCAGGAAGGTGGAAGAGAAGAAAGACAGCCCCTGTTACTGAGTCAGCATTAAGCCGGAGTGTGACGTGCATCACAGGCCGTCCGCTGAGAGACTGCAGGCTGAAATCTTACTGTCTTCTGTAGCCAGGCAGCTACACCCGCTGGAAACAAGTCCTCGCGATCAACAGGAATGGGCCCCCCAGTCAGAGGACTTGACAGCACCATTGTCAGGCATGCCCATCCCAAGTGGACCTGGGAGCTAGGGGATCACTATGTCAGTTCATTAGCTTTATAAAAAGGAATGAACTCACATCTTTATGACAGGAAATAGTTCTGCAATTTGGAGCAAAGAGCCTGCTTTCCCCTTAGACTCCCTTTCTCCCCAGAGACAGGAGATAGGGGTCGCTCTCTTCCTCGATGATTGATTACATTTCAAAGGGACAGATGCCAGGTCCTTGAGAGAGACTTTTCTGAGTCCTGGATCTGGCAGGACTTAGTTAGCTTTTAGAAAGATTTACATACATTTCGAAGAGGCAGAGAACCAACAGTGACAAGTTCTCTAAAGTAAATGCTCTAAGAAAAAAGGTTTGGGGAGAGAATCTCTTCCTTTCTTTTCATGGGAAAGAGATTTAAGCCCTGACAAGCATTCTGAATGAACATCATCTAGGAGAACGGAGCTAGTAAAGTGATGAACTAGTACTCTGCCCCAAATATAAACTCCAGGCGGGCAGGGATGTTGTTGTTTTGTTGCTTAGAAAGCTTCCCCGAGCAGCTCATTATACTTCTAGGCTATAAAGACTTTTTTTTTTTTAAATTTATTTGACAGAGATCACAAGTAGGCAGAGAGGCAGGCAGAGAGGGGGTGGGGGGAAGCAGTCTCCCCACTGAGCAGAGAGCCCTATGTGGGGCTTGATCCCAGGACCCTGAGATCAGGACCTGAGCTGAAGGCAGAGGCTTAACCCACTGAGCCACCCAGGCGCCCCAACTTCTAGGCTATAAAGGCTATGCTCTTGACATTATGAAACCAGTGGGACAAGGCATCATGACTAGGAAAACAGCCAGAAATGTAACTTGGGCAGGAAGAGGCAGTTTGAATACATATATATCCGGATTAGAGTCCAAATCTTGCTTTTCTATTAGCTGTGTGACCTGGGGTGAGTGACTTCACCTCTCTGGTCTTCAGATTTTTTAATCTCTACACTCTAGTCAGAACCTCCACCTCATAGAGGAGTCTTACAGGCTAAGTTAAACAACAGAGGCATGTTAAATATTTTTTGTGTCAGGTCAGCATATAAACAAAAGAATACACGGATTGGGATCTCATGTGGAAAGGCCCGGCAATGTGCCCAGAGGAGCAGAGGCTTGGTAAATGTCAGCCCTCTCTTCAGGAAGGAAGTGAGTCAGGGTTGGGGGTGGCTGTGTTTGCTTTGATCCTTCGCTGCCGCAGAGAAGGAGACAGGACAACTGTGGAGATCCTTGAGCTCCTGACATTTTCACTGCTGGGAGTTGAAGGTGGAAACCACACTAAGCCCAGACTGAGGACTGGGATTTGAAAAGAAGCCATTTACTTTTAAGGCAATTGTCCTAAATGTCAGAGAAGCAGTGTGCTGCTACTCTATGTCACTTCTTTTCATTGAGATTATAATATGGCTTGCAGGCAGTGTGCTGGCTTTATAGATTGAAAAGCAGTAGAACTAATTACATGTAAAACTGTTGGAACAAATGCTCTTCCCCTCTGAACATTTTTCTCTCCTCTGCACACTGGCCATTGGCATTTCACAGGCATTAGTTCGCCTGAGGCCCCCAGCACAGCTCACGGAGGTGGGCAGGGAAGGTTACAGGTGGTCACAGTGCCCAGTGAACTGCTGACATGGCACAGCAGTGTGGATGGGGAGAGGGCTGGACCCCATGTTTCAGGGGCTGAATTGTGGGGCTCTGCCCCTGGATGGACTCTCCTAGATTAAACTTCCCCTGGCGTCCTTCATTTACTGGATGAATAAACCCAGAGCAAGGAGGGGACATGATCTGCTCAAGGATGCAGAAACAAGAGGTGACAGGCCTGGGGCGAGAGCCAAGATTGACTTACTGTGAAAGACTTATTTGACTGCATAATGCATTCTTTTAAAGGAACTGACATGTTTTGCGTTTAATAACGTTTTGCTGAAATACATTTGTTGCCACAGTAAATGCAGAGCCAAAATAGGTGACAGTTTAGAGAGATTGGAACCTTTGAATGTTACTTTCAAGGTTAGTCTGTGAAAAATATTTTTGATAGGTTTCCTATCATGAGTGTCTTAGCCTCAGTAACGCCAGCAGTGATGACGGTGATGTGACGGTGATCATGGGGATCATGTTGACAGAGATGATGGTGTTGATGGTGATGATGGTGGTGATGGTGATGATGGTGATGATAATGATAGAAATGATGGTGATGATGGTGATGATAATGGCGATCACGGTGATAGAGATGATGATGATGATGGTGATGATGGTGATGGAGATGATGGTGATGATGATGGTGATGATGGTGATGGAGATGATGGTGATGATGGTGATAGAGTTGATGGTGATAATGGTGATGAGGATGATGGTGATCATAGTGATAGAGATGATGGTGATGAGGATGATGGTGATCATGGTGATAGAGATGATGATGATGATGATGGTGATGATGGTGATAGAGTTGATGGTGATGATGGTAGTGATGGTGGTGACCATGGTGAGAGAGATGATGGTGATGATGATGGTGATAGAGATGATGGTGATAATGGTGATGAGGATGATGGTGATCATGGTGATAGAGATGATGGTGATGATGATGATGACTGGTGGTGATGGTGATGATCATGGTGATCATGGTGAGAGAGATGATGGTGAGGATGATGATGATGGTGATGGAGATGATGGTGATGATGGTGATAGAGTTGATGGTGATGATGGTAGTGATGGTGGTGACCATGGTGAGAGAGATGATGATGATGATGATGGTGATGATGACTGGTGGTGATGGTGATGATCATGGTGATAGAGATGATGATGATGATGATGATGATGATGATGGTGATGATGACTGGTGGTGATGGTGATGATCATGGTGACCATGGTGAGAGAGATGATGGTGAGGATGATGATGAAGGTGATGATAACGGTGATGGTGGTGATAGTAACAGGTGATGGTGGTGATGATTAAAATGATGAGAAGGGTGATAGCTAACAATGAACTCATTACTGGCTTATGCACTTTGTAGATTTTAGGTTATTTTAATGCTTGCAACAATCCCATGACAAAGGTTCTGTCTTTATTTTTCTTATTTTAAAAGAAGGCGATAGAATTGAAGCAGGTTGCCCAATGACAGGGTTAGCAATGACAAAGCCAGGGTTCAAATACAAAATAATTTACAAAAATAATTATAACTAATGTTTATTGAGCTCTTGCTATGTTCTGTGCTTTGTGTTGTGTCTGATTTTATTTCTTCCAACACTTCACAGGGTAAGCAGTCATTATTTTCTCTACTTTACAGACAAACAAGAAATCTTACAACTCACAGTTTAAGTGACCCACTCAAGGTCACACAGCTAGAAAGGGAGGGAGCAAGGAGCACACATACATACAGATGGAGTGAGTCTAATTCCTCAGCCTGCTGGGCAGTGCTGTCCCATCCACTGTCTTAGCTTCTCCTTCTTCCCACCTCACACCAGACACTGTGATGATTTGGCTCCTTTCCCTCCCACACCCAAACATCCCTGTTTCCTCCTGACTGCCCCTCCTCTCTTTGTCCTGGGCCTTTCAGCCCACCCTCGACTGCAGTCAGGGATCCCTTCTGAAATGGAGAGCAGTCAAACTTCCCAGTGTCTGCAGCTCAATCCAGGTTCAAGGAGAAAACATGCAGGGCTCTCAGTGAGGGAGGCACTGTCTGCCTCTCCAGTTCCATTTTCCACTGACCCCCATCAGCACCCATGACCCAGTTAAGCCATTCCATCAGCAGTTCTTCAACCAGACTCCCTTGTTTCTCTCTGCGGATGCCATGCCTGGCCTGCGGCTCAGACTGGATGAGAGTTTGATGAAGGAAGAGTAAATGGATGAAGAAATGAGTCCATAGCTAGATGAATGCATACAGACTTTTTCTTTTGCAATGTACTTCTACCAACATTTCTAATAAGTTTCTTTCTTTTTTCTCCCAAGGGAAGTAAAGGGGAGCATGGTGCAGACGGTGAAGCTGGACAGAAAGGTGACCAGGTAAGAACTTACTTTGTAAACAATCTGAAGGGACATCACTGTTTCTCCTGGATGAATTTTATTCTGCCATTTCTGACCTCACCTCTTGGATCTCCTTCGTTTGAAGTAGGAATTTTTTTTGAACCACATTTTCGTGGTTTCCATCTCGATTCCTGTGGTTCATTGTCACATTCCTCTTCCCCAGTTATCTGAGCAGTTTGCCTTTTCTGATATCCTTTTGTTTTGTTTTGCTGGAATCTTATGCTTAGAGCTCTAGTTCTCTGAAATGGTTGTCATCCATTACCCAATGCCCCCTTCTTTCCTCCCACCCTCCTATCGCTCTTCAAGTGCCTGTCACATAACTCATGGTACTAGTTGAAATGTTACACAGATGTCCCTTCTGCGCTCAGTGCCCAGCCAGCCCTGTTGGACCACTTCTCCAAATGCATTGCTAGGTAGTGCCCATGACAACATACTCTTCTTTGTGTGGATTCGAAACCAGCATCCTGTCATCTTTTATACAGCATTACCAGCTGATTCTGCAGTCCAGCCCCCCAGCCTCCAGCAGCCTTTCTGCCAGTTGAAATGGCTCCTGCTTGGCTGCTCTCACTCTTCCCTTCCCTCCCTCCCACCTGCCCTCCACACATCACTCGTCTGTGCATCTTCCCATCGGTCCTCCTTGCAACCAGCTGCATGGCAGGCACGGCACCAGGCTTGGAGCTGTAGAGGGAGTAATGGGCAAATCCCTGACCTTGTGGAGGTTTCTGTTCCATGATGGTGAAGCAAGCACTCCTGAGGCAATGTGTTCAGAGCTATGCTCAAGGTCTGAACGACATGCTCAGCTAAAATTCCATCTGTGTTTGGAAAAACAAAATGTATTTGGATTATTCTTGCAACAGAAAATTCTCAAAACCAGTACACTCGATCCTGACTGCTACAGCTTGCATTTCCCAGTAGCAGGAGATAGAGGTGAAGGGCAGGGAGATATTCCACTGTTGTGTGTCTGCTTTTGTAAAACACTGTCGCTCAAAAACTAAATGGTGTCTGCAGTACTCTAGCTTGTTTAGCTCCTGCTGTAACACACATAGACTCTGCTCTGCATGGAGGCGTGAATCTCTTTCTTAAAGTAATGCAACTCTGCTACAGGAGAGATGTCACGATTCGGTAACCCCAGAGTTTCCGTTGCGACTGTATGTTGTGTGTGCATATGCTTTTATTTGCTCCCACATTTTTATTATGGGATGTTTCCAGTCTACACAAAAATTAGAAAGCATAATCAAAAGACCCCCCACCTCCATACCTATCACCAACCACAGGATCCTGTAGCCACTATAGCCACATCTGTTTTCATCTGTGTCCTCAGCAACTTCCCCACACTGTCTTACTTCACTTTATGTAGAAGCAAATCCACTTTCAGGAGAGATTCATTTTTGTAAATATTGTTGGATACTTTCTCAAGCTATGGAAACACCAGTTATATATATATATATATATATATATATACACACACACACACATATACATGCACACGTATATATGTATACATAGACTTATGCATGTACACATACATATTTAGAAAGTCTTTTTGTTGCCAGTACCTTTATCCAAAATTGTTACTGGAGTTAGAAGTCAGATTCTAGATTGTTGTCTGAAATTTAGTAGCCACCAAGGTGAAAAGCTTCTTGTAGGTCACTTTCAAGAATTGCCTCTTGTGTTTTCCTAGGGTCATCCTGGAGTTCCCGGTTTCATGGGACCCCCGGGGAACCCTGGGCCACGGGTGAGTAATGATTTTGAATCCCCTCCTCTCTTGGTTTTGATGCTGGAACAGATTCCCATGCTCATTGGACCTGCCTCGTTAAGGACTGGGCTGACACCTGAAAGGTGTCCAGGGCTGAACAGAAGGTGTAGGTTCCAGAGGACAATGGGACAAGGATGGGGACTTGACCCCATAGGACCAATGGGGTCAAGGATGGAGTGACTGCCAATCCTGGGCAGTGCAGTTAGAATGCTGTTGGGACCAGGGGCGCCTTGGCAGGATGGGCGGGTTAATATATTATTTTCTACCTATCGTGGGTGATGAGAAACCTGAGAAAAGTGTAAGGTTAGGATTGTAAGTGAGAAATGGAGAAGCAGGTTCCCATCTTGCATAGGATCCTGTCCCATGGCAAGAGGCTCTGGGCATCACAGAGTGTCTTTATAAACATAGACTTTCTGGGATTTACTATAATTAATGACAATAACAATAATAATAACTGAAAGTTACTATTATCCATTATTACCATCTTCAACTACTCATTTATATCACTCCAAGGCACTTGTCTTCAGTATAACCACAGATATGGTGAATTATCTTCCCACTTGTCCTCATTGGGCCTCTGAGCAAATGGTCTTCCTTGCTCTCGTAGTGACTGACACTGACCGATGCTCTTCTAACAAATTCATCTCCCTTTGGTCCGAACTGCCCGCAGATTAGTCTCGAAGTCGTTGCTTACGTATCCACCCAGGGTAGCCATGGTAATGGGCAGCGCAAATAAGCATCCTGCCTAGCCCAGGACCAGCCACCTGCAAGTTCCCATGGGTTCTCCAGGAGCCCTGGCCCCCCAGACTTTGCAGAATGAGGGATCATTGGTAATGGCTAATGGACAACTGAAGGGGAACCCACTTCAAATAGGGACCAACCTGACATACTCAGTAGAGAAGCAGAGGCTGGGTTCAGATCATGAAGTTCAAATGCATGCCATTGATCTTGCTTTGTCTTCTTTTTAACAACTCTAAGTGACTTCTAAGTGTAAGTATGTTCATTCTTAGAATAAACTAGGTCATTTTAAATGTATTTTTCCAATAAGACCGTACAGGAGCATGAAACTGCATCTCTACTTCAAAGTTGACCTTTACAGCAAACTCATAAAAAGTACAGTAACTGTAAAATTACAAAAGCTTTCCTAGTTTGCTGGAGAGCTCACCTCAAGCCTCAGACCCTCAGCTCACTCCCACCTTCCCGTGTGGAGGGCCTGTGCTGTGAGCATCCTTTCCCATTTCTCAGTCTTCACGCCTCATTGTGTGTCTCTGCCCGACCAGGATTTCGAACAGCCTTTCCAGGGGATGATTCAGCTCTTGCCATTTAGGTTCACGAAAATCTGTTAAAGCCCCCTCCACTCCCCATCCTGGTCTTTCAAAAGCCTATTACACATCCCCAGTGCAAAAGAAGCCGTGCTCTCCTCTCCTTGGAAATTGCCCTTTGGACTCTAGGGCAGCTGTAGGAAGTGGCTCCTGGCCACTGGTTCTCATGCTAGGTGATGAATCCGAGATTCAGAAACAGGCATGGTCAGAGGGCAGCTTCTCCGTCTCCCACTGATCAGTGTGGTCAGTTCAAGCAGTTGATACTTACTGAGCTCTTGCTCTATGCCATGCCTGCCCTGGTCTGTTCATTGTTTTTGGGAATGGATGCTGGTCACCCGTCCATCCGGGTTCAGTGGCCAGCCATGCAGAAGCAACTTGAGAGCAGGAAACCTGCCAATCATTTATGCATTCTTTGCGTGCTTCTATGTCGGACGCCGTAACCAGGGTCATAGATACCAAACAGATAAGGCTCCTTTATTATTGTTACTCCAAATTTCCTGGTGCTCAGTTGGCATCCTTCTTTCAGAGAAAACCCTTACCCTATTCCCAATGTGCTGTATGGAATTTAATTACAACATAGCTAGGTTCCAGGGTACAGGGTGCTGGGGGGTTTTGGCAAAATTATATAGAAGAATCCAATAGAAACTCCATTGTTGTGCTGGGTTTGGACTAGAGGTGGAGGTTCCCAGCAGCAGCCCAGCCAGGGAAGCATGAACCTTGAGCTACGTATGCAAGTATTATCAACATCCTTTATTTCTTAAACATTTACTGGCTCATTACCTGGGGAAGAGGTGGAAGCAGATCTGACCACATCTTATCCCTGGGGAATTTACCTGGCATGGCAAATAAGACCTGTCTTCCATAGCTGTATCAGATTTCCTTGAGGTCCGTGGTACAGCCATTTCTGAAGCCCTAAAACTTGGCCAGCACTTGGTATGACATAGGCCCTCGATAAGTGTATGTAAAAAACCTAAAAGCTGCTGGAAAGGTTTCATCAGTAAGGTACCGCGAGATCTTGCTTATTTGTCCCCCCGTACTTGGTCCATATCTGCAATGCTTGCGGTCTTGGGCAGATCAGTGGACACACCACTGTTATGAGTGTCTGTGATAACAGAGAACACTTTGGGGAAAGCCCTTAGTGAGGGCCAGCGCTGGCTAGCTCTTTCTATGTAGGACCTTGCTGAGTCCCCTCAACAATTCAAGTGAAATATGTCCTCTCTTTCTCTCCGGTGCACAAAGGATCTGAGAGATGCAGAGGAGTAAAGTAAAGTGGAGAAGCAGAATATGGACCCAGGATCTGGCTCTGGGAGGGTGCACCCCAACCGACACCCTCTGTTCTGTGCTAAGCATGCTGCAGGCAATGCCTCCTAACCCTCCTTACAGCCTGGGCAATCATGTCACTTCTCCCCTTTCCGACGAGGAAACTGAAGTTAAACCTCTTCTACCACTTGCCCAAAGCCAGAAGAAAGAAGCAGCATATTTGTTCGTCTCACGACTCTCTGCCCATCTGCCAGCCAGCCCAGCTTTTCCTTTACTCATTTATTTAAGACCGAGTGAGCCCCGGCTAGCTCCAAGGCACTGTTGTAGTTCCCAGTAAAGCAAATAATCAACCAACACTAGGATGTCAGAGGGAGGCAAAGGCTAGGAGGGGCATAAAGGCATGATTAGGAGGGGCAGGGACTTGGGTCCTTGGGAGGCAGGTAATTTCTCACTGAGCTGGGAGGAGGGCAAGCTATGAGCTCCGAGCCCAGGGGGACTGGACTGCAGGCAGGGGCAGCAGCCTTGGAGAGAGCCTGCAGGGAGGGGGCAAGTCTGGGCTCACTCCACTGTGCTCACCTGTGTAGACCTCCTTCTTCCTCAATCTCTCTGTGCATTTCCCATCCTTGAGCTGACACAACCACGTGCCTTCCCTATTGACCTGGACCATAAATCCAGTCATTCGTTTTTGCCTCTGTCCCAAAACGTTCTCTGATACTAGCTGAAAACGTCCACTCTGAAGTGCGACCCTGTCCCATTGTCCTAGGATGACTGTGGAGGCTCTGGTCCTTCGTGCAACGTGGCTGCCCTGCTCCCAGCATCTTCCTGTTCCCAGAGGCCAGCGCCACCTGCTGGGGAGGGCAGAAGCCCCCTGGAGTACTTAGGGTTCCAGCTGCTGGGGAGGGGCTCGGCTTGTACCTTTGTGCTCCCAGGGCATCGTGCACAAAGAGACACTCCTGATTCTGCCGCTGACATCCTGCTCTGTCATCCTCAGGGAGCGGACGGAATTGCTGGTGCTGCTGGCCCCCCGGGAGTCCAAGGGCCGCCGGTAAGTTCCTTGCTGGACTAGACCTGCCTTGAGTCTGTGTTTGGGCGTCCCAGAACCCAGGGGTGCGCCAGCCCTGCCCCGGGCCTCCCTACCTCTGTGGCTCACTCACACCCAGTGTTCAGCAAGGGTCTTGCAAGGAAACCACAGGAGGGGCTGCTTTCTGTTGGTGTCCCGGTGTTTTGCCTCAAAAATGCAGGTTTGGATGAATGACGTGGCAATCTGTGATTCCAGGATTCCGTTAACAACCAGCTCACGCAGGCCCCAGCCAGTGGCCAGTGTGGTTCTCTCCCGACAGGGAGAGGGGAGTGGAGAGGCTGGAACTGACCCATGCCGAGGCTACGGCGTGCATCAGGAGGCACATCGGGCAGGAGGAGCCCCTGTTAGCAACCGCTCCAAAGAGGGGAGAGAAGTAAGAAAGGGGTCACACTCCAAGCTGGCTGGTGAGCAGCTCAGCCTGCCCAGGGATGTCTGGACTCCATTGCCTAAAGCTCTTGAGGGAGCAGTTAGGACAAGCTTCCCCCTCCTGGGACAAGGAGGACAAAGCCCAGTGGTACTGGGTCTCTGTCCAAAGCCACATGGGAAATCAGTTCCAGGTCCAGAGTGAAGTCAGTTGGGAAACTCCCAACTCCGTGTTCTTACCTCCGTTCCACACTGACCCACAGTGCGGGGCAGTCGGGGTCGGCCGCAGGGGTGTTGAGGTTGAAAATTCCCAGTCACGTGGATGGTCTTTCCTTCCTCATCTGGCCAGCCCTGTCCAAGCAGCCCACCTGCTGATTACCGATTCTCAGACAGCAAAGGATCTCCCCAGTAAAAACAAATGGGCTAAAAACCAAGCAAACAAATAAACAAACAAACGAAACAAATGAACTGTTGGCCTGAGGAGAATCAGATGCAGGACCCAGATAGGAATCCTCAGGTACTTGGGAATCAAACTGTATTGAGTGAGACATTGAGTCTGTCGTGGGGGACCCTGAGGCAAGCGACAACTGGGCTTGGAGCCATCTGGGGTCCTATTAACTTCACTGTATACAACAAACCAGAATATTCTCCAGATCTTCTTAGCGTAAGTAACGAGTGTTGGTCGTTAAAAAAAGAAATAAAGAACGCTAACTGGGATAAAGTTAAAAAAAAATATATACATACAAACTGAAAACATTTCCATTATATTTCGAATTGGAACATACAAACCAGGAGCTGATCTTTTCAACATGGAATGACGACCTTCCTTGACTTTGGGTCCTCAGCGTTGAGTCTCGTGTCATTATTCTTGTGACAGGAATATCTCCCCAGTCACTATTTGCTGCCCTTCTTTAACCACGTGCTGGTTTTTTTTTTTTTAAGATTTTATTCATTTATTCGGCAGAGAGAGATCACAAGTAGGCAGAGAGGCAGGCAGAGAGAGAGAGAGAGAGGGAAGCAGGCTCCCTGCTGAGCAGAGAGCCTGATGTGGGGCTCGATCCCAGGACCCTGAGATCGTGACCTGAGCCGAAGGCAGCGGCCCAACCCACTGAGCCACACAGGCGCCCCTATTTGCTGCCCTTCTTAAGGGTGGTTTGAGAGTATAACAGCACCCGTGGGATGATTTCAATGTAGAATCCTGGATCCTGGATCATTAGGGTATTTTTTCCTAACCTTTCATAGCTATCCTGCTACAGCGATCTGGATCGTGAGTCGTCCTTATAATGTATTTTGAAGTCCTCACTTAAAGATCGTTCTTTTTCTTTGTCCACCTAAGTTTAATGGGGTTACCTAATGAATAATTAAACTGTGTAATTTCCATAGCAAACTACGACTTCCACAATGCAAACAGGTTTAAGAACAAGCATCTGGACCCCTTGTGCATCCCCCGATAGAAGCAAAAAAATCCTTAAACAGTAAATATGTCTGTGTCATGGGCCATGTGGTCTCTGTTGGAAAAACTCAGCTGTGGTAAGGTGAAGTCAGCCACAGACAACAGGTCAACAAAAGGCTTCTGATAAAACTTTATTTGCAAAAACAGCAGAGGGCTGCCGTTTGCTGACCAACGGTGGCTCCATCCCTGGGGTCTTTGGAACAGTAGACATTCAGGAAGGAATCCAGGGAGCTCTATTATCCATATTCAAAGATCCCTAATGATGACTGAGTATTTGTCCCATGTGGACCCCAAAATATCTCCTTGGTTGCATGTTTGTAGGTTCTGGGAGATGGGAGGCGGTGGATGGTTTTGCTTTCCTGTTGTTATTTCGTGTTGGTCTAAGTGGCGCTGTGTCCGGGCAACCTCGGATATCATGGGTTGTCACGTTACAGAGACGCAGGGCATGCCAAATTGTTGTCAGGGCAAATGTGGGACCTGAGTATTCCAGTTTCTAAAGTTAAGGGGAACCCTTCAACATGACTGCATCAAGTGCTACTCCTTTTGAGAAAACATTTTAACAAAGGCGTCGTCAACCTCCAATGTGGTCTAATCCTCATCCGTTCCCAGGGTGATGAGAAAAGTTCTCATCTCTTCATGACGTGTGACTATTATCTTCCATCTTCTTCAGGGTGGAAGTAAAACTCAGTTGTGGGGTTTTTACTGAGTTTAAGTGACACTTCATAAAGGAAGTGTGCTTTGGGTCTCCCGATTGGACACTTCTGACGGGTTGATATATAAGATCTGCATAAAGGTGAATTAAATGTCAAGTAGTTTTGCTTCTTGCTTTTTGTGCAAGAAGCTAACATCCCAATCCTTACGAATATGTCACTTGGCGTGGCCTGTAGATGAGAATGTAAAACCTGACGCCAGCATTTTATCGCAGAAGGAACAGTGATGGGCGAGACTGTGCGTTGTCAGGGCCTCTGAATACGGTAGAGACACAGACGACGTCAGAATGTCCATCCAGATAAAGTGATAGCACTGATGATGTCATCTGATTTAGTGGCCTTGGTTGGCAGTGACGTGCATCTTTGGTGAATAAAATGGAGAAAGAAGTATGAGTTAATGCAATTGGGCAAACACAGTCTTTGAAAACACAAGCCCTGTATCATGGGGGAAAGATATACTAAAAGCGACCTACCGGTGGTAAAAAGTTTGGGATCCTCCAGACACGAGGACGGTAATAATAGACCGTCTGTTCAGGTACTAGTCACCTTTTCACTTGCTTTGGGTCCTGTGTGCACAACAGCCCCAGATGCTCTGGTCTTGAGCCGCATGATGAGGACCTGAATTTCAGGCAGTGTAGGGACAGAGTGTAGAGCTGGACCCAAGTGTTGTGGACCCCCAAACCCAAATATCTTCTCCCCCCAGACTTTTCCCACTTTAATTCCCCCCGAGTCTATGTCATACAGCCAAAATGAGCCCCTGTCTGCTCACCCACCCACGTGATTGTGCTCTGCCCGGGGCACCTCCCTGTGGGGGGTAGGGAGGGAGACATGCCTGGAAAGCCAAGAGGCAGAAGCACTTGTTGCTTCCCACCAAAGACGCCTTCCAGCCCACGAAGGCAATTCTATGTGAGATCACGTACTTCCAGAAAAGCGAGTCTGAGATTTAATGGTGTTTTTCTGTTTTGGATCTTTTAGGGGAAAGAAGGTCCTCCTGGCCCCCAAGGCCCATCTGGATTACCCGGAATCCCAGTAAGTGGCATTACAAAAGCAAACAAACAAACAAACAAACAAAAGATGCCTGGTTTCTCCACTACAAAAATGGGCAAACAGGGCACCTGGGTGGCTCAGTGGGTTAAACCTCTGCCTTCGACTCAGGTCATGATCTCAGGGTCCTGGGATCGAGCCCCGCATCGGGCTCTCTGCTCAGTGGGGAGCCTGCTTCCTCCTTTCTCTCTCTCTGCTTGCCTCTCCGCCTACTTGAGATCTCTGTCTGTCAAATAAATAAATAATATGTTTAAAAAAAAATGGGCAAACAAAAATAGATTTGCCCACTGTTAAAGCAATGCATGGTTCTGAAGGGAGTTTCCAGTGCTCCAGAAAGTGAGGATAATCCCTAACCAAAGCCAGGTACAGTTTTGGTTGGGGTCAGTGTAAACCTCATTGTCTCACGCAGCAGGTATTGCTGACTTGTGTAGATGGCGTTTCCCCCTGTCCACACACACACGTACATGTATGTGCAGAGTTGAGCTAGCCCACACACACGTGTGCACAGCTCTGACGATTCTCTCTGATGATAGAAACAGCTCCTGCTCCCCACACTGATGTTAAATGTTCGTGAGCTCATTAAATTTTACATACACTCTACCCCATAAATATACCATAATATATGTGATCACTCCTCTGTTGCCACAGAAATCACACGGTTATTGGAAAAAGACTGTAATAAGCTAGTTTGCAGGCCTGGTGCTTTCCTGTTTTCTGTACGATGGTCCACAAAGGTGGGGTCTACTTGTCGGGTACAATATTGTCTGAGGTTCTTGATACATAACTGCCAAATTACTTCCTACAAATACTGTTCTGGACTTTTACATCCAATATACCTCTCAGTGGGGTGGAGCTCTTCAGGGTGTTACTAATAAGACGGGTGAAGAGAGGCCATGTGCTACCTTCTCCGTGGAGTATGAATCCCTGTGGGGCTTGTGGTCTGGCCTGGGCCGACTGCTGGGGGCTCTAGTGGCCACAACCCCCCCACCCCTGCCCTGCATAACCATGTGTTTTATTGCAGACACGCTGGCTTCCTCTTGGTTCCTAAAATGCTCTGCATCCTCTCCTCCCCCTACCACAGGACCTTTGCACATATCTTTCTGTCTACCCAGAATGCCCCTTCGTCACGTCTTGCACCAATGGATGCCTTTGATTCTTCCCAGTCATCTCAGGCATGAGCCCTAGGAAGTTTTCTCTGCCCCCTCCCCCATCGGCAGGCTAGGGCGTGCTCTCCTAGTTTCTTTTTCTTTTTCCTGACTGCCTAGCTCAGCTGTTGTCACATCTTTGTTTGCGTAATGGTTTGATCGGTGCCCGCCTCCTCCATTAGTCATCAGTTGGTTTGCTCGCTCAACAAAGTCTGCGTAGGAGCCTACTGTTTGCTAGACCTGGGGACATCCCAGTGGAGTGCCTGCTAATCAGGGCAATGCTCTAGGTCTTGGGTTCTGGAGACCAGGTTTTTGCTTCCCACCCCTAGTGAACACCCAGCAAATATTAATTACAGAAACAGGTGGATGAACGAACTGCTGCGGGAGAGCCCTTCGTCACAGAGTATCTGACAAGCGCCCCACCCCCCTCCAGCGAGGAGGCGTTCCGCAGGCACCATCGGTGGTGCTCCCTACAGCCACGCGACCCCGAGGTTGAGTAACCTGTGCGGGCTGCTCAGACCTGAGAACACGGGCTGGGATGCGAAGACCCTTTGGTCTAAACGGCAGCCCGGTAGCCTAGCCCGTTCCAGCAGCGGGGAAGAATTGACAGATTTAATTCCAGCGGTGGTAAAGCTACGGAGAGAAAATCCGGGTTTGGCTTTTGTGCTGACCCCTTATCACTGAAGTCCTTGTGTGCGGGAGAAGAGAGACTTGACCTTTGCTGTGACTGTGCGTACCATGCAGACCCCATCCTGGGGCTTAGACCTGAGCCAGGCCTGGGCGTGTGCCTCCCTGGTGCCCATGAAGGGACCCTGCTTTCCTGTCTCTCACTCCATCCCCACTCCTAGCTGCCCTGAACTGCTTGTTCCTTCTAGAGCATTCCTGTCTCAGAAACGCTCCCTCCCCCTCTGCCCGGACAATAAGACTCATCAGAGCTTTCCTGTGCACGGTGCTCACTGCCCTGCAAGCCCCATGCAGAGAGCTCTCCGCACATTAACGCATGTATCCCATGCCTCGGGCCCCCTCAGCCGCTCATCCCAAGGTCCCGGCTGGACGTTATGTTCTCCAGGAGGCACCTCGAGCCTCCCCAGTGGCTTAGGTAGAACTCCGTGCTGTGTTTCCGGAGCCCTCAGCCCCTGTGCTGTCACAGCACTGAGGGCGTGCAACCCCACACACCTGCTCACGTCTGTCCGCCTGGGCCACCCCTCGCCAGCACAACACCAACTACTGACCCAGGCCAGCGTTCAAGGTACCAGACGGACCCTGCCCTCATCCCCGCCGGCGTGCAGCCTGGGGTCTCATGGAGAAGCCAAAGAGAAAAGGAAGGAACCACTGGCACAAAATGTGATGTGCTTGTGACGCAGGGGGACCCAGGGGGCCACAGAGCCCAGGGGTGGATACCCAAGCCGGATCCAGAGGGATAGCTGGGGAGCTGACAACCAAGGGGAGTGTTCAAGGTCAAGTAGTCTAGGAGAAGAAGGATGAGAAGGGGCAGGAAGAAGGCATTTCAGGTAAAAGGAGCAACTTATAAATGACACAGACGTATTTCCGTACAGGAACTGCTTAGAAGAAATGCTGAATATTAAGAAGTGGCTTCCACGGCTGGTAGGGGCTGGGAGGCGCGCAGTGAAGCCTTTCGCTGGCCCTCACTGAGCACCCACGTGAGCTATCCCCGAGCAGAACAACACACCCTATCTTTTCTTAAGCATCAGCTATGCGCCATGCTCTGTCCCAGAAGGACCCTCTATATTCCTCTTGCCTGCAGGACGTGGGAGTGTCCCTACAATTCACTGAAGGTGCAGAAACAGGCCCTGAGATGTTGAAGGTGTCAGCAGCCTGTCAGCTCGGGGCAGCCCTACCCTCCTGCAGAACCGCGTTTCCTTCTCACAGGATTTGACTGGCCACCCTCTGCCTACATTTGCGTTTCCCTCAGTGGCCCTTGTGCCGCTCCTGGGGACCACGTGTCTGCGCCAGGAGTCCTGGGGTCTCCTGCCGGCCTCCAGCCAGCATCTGCTGGTCCGCCCCTTGTCTCCTCCTGTGGCATCAACTTTGTCTTCCGTGCACGGGCCGCTGTAGCATGCACGGGAAGTGGTTTCCGGGAACTGGACTCTCAACTGAAGAGGATCAGTGCAGCAGCACCTGGGGGGCTCTGTCGGTTGAGCGTCTGACTCAAGGTTTTGGCTCAGGTCATGATCTCAGGGTCGTCGGATTGAGCCCTACGATGGGCTCTGCGCTGGGTGTGGATTCTGCTTGCAATTCTGTCTCTCCCTCTGCCCCTCCCCGACTCTCTCTGCTTCTCTGGGAAGAAAGAATGCGGAAGAGGATCAGTGTAGCCTGACCCTCCAGCAGCCCTGCAGGTAGCTGGCCAGGGCGGCTACGGCAGGAGAAGCGCTCGTGAAGAGTTCCAGGAACCACTGAGCATCGGCCTGCAGTGAACTTTGATTCCTGTCCCCAGTGGCTTTCCAGCAGTGCCAAAACCCTGACGCCAAAGGCACTGATGAGGAACCACGCTCGGGTTCATGAGCGCTTGCAGCAGTCGGGGCATCCCCGTGGCTGGCACCATTTACCCATGCCTGGTTTGCTCTGCAAGCAGATGCATCAGTTCTGGGCCGCCCGGGCGACTCGGCAGGGAGGACCGGCATTGTTTTTTAGGAGAAGGGCACCGGGGAGCCAAGCATACTAGTACTTCCAACATCATATGCCTAGTAGTGCAGGCGGGGCTCGGACCTTGCCTGGTTTGACTCCGTTTCCCCTCTGCCCTGCTGCCTTGTGGCTTTCTTTTCCCAGACCCCACGCAGGGCAGGTGGCCCAGGATTGGAATCCAAGTCTGTGTGCTGTCATAGTCCTTGCACAGCTTTATTCTCCCATTTGCAAAGACTCCAGAAGAATACTGGTCTCTTAGATTAACGCAAGGCTTACAAGACCTCCCTTGGAGAAGGAGGTTGGTTACAGGGAGGGGGAAACCCAGCTAGATTTCAGGGAAAGAAAGGCCAAGCGTTCGCGGCCATTCTGTAACCCATGCAGAATCCTCACTGTCTTTCTCTGAGCCCCCATGTGTTCCCGGGGCTGTGCCCCGTGCTCTCCTGCATCCAGTCCCCTCACCATCAGAAGCTGCGTCCTTACCTCTCGTCGCTGGGTTCAGTCCAGGAGGCCCAGGCATGAGGCGCCGTTGCCCTAAGTTTGACTTCAGGAAGTGTCCAGTCACGGGCTTCTGTACATCAACGGCTCTAATAATGATGCCATTGAAATTTATTGCTTTTCCACTATGCCAGGCACTGCAGATCTGAGAAGAGCCGACCTGCGGTGTTGGGAAGGAACCACGCAGTCAGTCCATCTGTGGACCCGCCCCGGAGCCCTAAGTGTGGCTGTGACCGTGCACTAGGCGTGCCCTCCCAGCAGATCCCCGGCTTTCCTCCCAGGACCTTTGGCCGGAGATGACCTTTAATTTGATTCTTTTGCAGGGAGAAGAAGGCAAAGAGGGCAGAGATGGAAAACCAGGTCCCCCCGGAGAACCGGTAAGGGACTCTAAATTTCCTACCGTTGTATGGGCGCACCTGGTAATCTCTCAACAGCAACTGCCGTGTGTCGAGGAGCTGCTGGGATGCGGGAATAGTAAGAGTTACTTCATTTATTTGTCCTGACAGCCCTGAAGTGTGAACACGTCTGTCCCCATTATACAGCCGAAAAAACCGAGGCTCAGGGAGGTGACGTGATGGGCCCAAAGTCACAGGACGGGCTGGTGACAGAATCGGAACCCAATCCCAGGGCTTCTACCTGTCCTCCGCATTTTCTCTTTCCGCCCCGTGCAACCTCTATCCCGTTCACATAGGAGGGGAGCTGGGGCGGGTGAGCCCTGCTGGTGTGGGAACCTGGTGCCCAAAAGCCTGTGATCCCCACAGAAACTCTGGGCTTCTCCCCCACCTCCAGGTACGGGAGTTTGCCCTTTCTTCAATCCTGGCCCAGAGCCCAAGGGATTGTTTTGTCTTTTTCCTTTTTCCTTATTCTTGAATGTCCCCTGTGTGGGGCACCCAGTGAGGCAGACCGCGTGCACGCGAGCGCGTCTCTGCCTCGGTGGCTGTCGGCTGGAAGGGGAAGGGCTTCCTGCACAAGTGGATCTGTGGCCTCATCGTGGTCCTGCCACAGCTGGTCTCTGCTCTCTCTCCTGTGGGTCGTCGGGGCAGGTGGTGACGCACGTCTGTCTCCCCAGGTCCCTTCCACAGCCTCAGGCTCGAGGGGAAGCTGGAAGGTGGTGTGTAGAGTTCGAGACCTGACTCCCCACGGGCCCCCCAGTTAGGAGACTGGTTAGCGATGGGGCGCAGCCATTGGCATTCTAAGCAGCGCCGGGGGAGGAGGAGGACGTCCTCCAGGCACTGCCATGAACCTCCTTGGAGATGTATTAATAATAAAAGAGCAAAGGTACAGAGCAGTGAGCTCAGCCGGCCCTATTTCATGTAAAAGCTGGCCTTCGTGTATTTTTCTGGTGTTTGCATAATGACGGCCGGCGAGCTCCCAAACACCTCTAACTGTCGTCACCACCCGCGGGAGGGTGATTCTGGGCAGAAGGGCCGCAGGGACGCAATGGCACATTTGGGCTCCATAGTGAGTTGTTGTACTCTGGGGCCATGTGTAGGCATTGCTTGCTGATAACGTGTAATCTAAAATGAACTGAAATATCTTATGCCAAAACGACGGCCACAGCCAGAAGACCCTGGCTCCAGATGCTGGCTCCACTCCAGACCAGCTCCGGGGCCCCGGGGTGAGTCAGGCAACGTCTCCCAGATGCTTTTTCGATAGAATGAGAGTCACAGAGCAACCTGGCAGAGTTGCCGGAGAATCCCACGAGGTGAGAAACGGTGGAAGGCATCGGGCTCGTCTCACCGTTACTTTTTTCAGCGAATCCCTTTCTGCCAGTACCCCTGGCCGTGACTCCCGGGGAGGTCAGAGCTGCAGCGCCCTTAGTGCCACGAGGTGGGACAACATAAAAGTTTCTGCCGCGAGGTTTATGTCCCATTTAATTTGTCTGGTCATCAGCTGTTAGGACTCATTCTGAGTCTTATACAACTTGCCAGAAGCACCTTCTTAAACATTTTTCACCGCTCGCCAGATGCCGGAACCGGGAGACACTGCTGAGAGTGAAGGACTTAGTGCTCGTGGCAGCAAGCAAAGTCTGAAGCACCTGCCAAGCCGCTGGAGGCTGAGTCCCAGTGGGACGGCCTGTGGCGGGCACGTGGCAGTTAGTGGGATGTGGATGTGGGAGGGGAGAGAGGACAGATATTTCCACCGGGTCCCCACCTCGGGCTGGGGTACTGATGCTGACATTTTCCACCGTTATCCCTAGAAAATCCCCATCAGGCCTGGTGTCATTATTGCCCCAGATGAGGAAATGCACAGAGAGGTTAAGTAGCTGTCCAAGGTCACACAGCAGGTAAATGAAGCTGCCAGGACTCATGCCCCGGAGGCTGACCCCAGAGGTCAGTATCGCAGAACAGGAAGTCAGCTTCTCTGCGGGAGTGTTATTCTGAGAGCTGACGTTTATGGTACAGGAGGACTGGGGCCCATGGCCTTCATTCGGTCATTTATGGATCACCTCCTCCAGGCAGACCTCGGGCATAGAGCAGTACGAGACCAGGTCTGTTCTGGGCATGCAAGGGGACATCAGTCCCTGAAGAGACAGGGCTGGTCCTGCTGGGAGAGGTGGCTCAGCTGTTCCCACTTAGGGATGTTCCAGAGCCCTCCAGGCACCCATTCTGGAATCGCCGCCTGTGGCCAGTGTGAAGTCTTCTCTGTCCGACTGCTTGGGAAGTTGGCACAGGAATGAGCGGCATCGGATCCCGAGGTAGCAGGATTTGTTGCAAGTGAGGGCTTTGGGAAGCAGCCCCAGGAAGCACTGGGGACAGGAAGAAATAAGACAAGGAGAGAAAGAAAGCCATGGACCTCAGGCAAGCGAGTGAGCCACCCCGGCAGGCAGATGGGCCACGGTCACTGGAGACCCTCTGAGAAATCGTGAGGAGTGCACTTGTCGTCCTGCTCCTACCCTGGCTAAGCTTTTCATCTGTCCAGAGACTTGAAGCCCTTTGGACATTGGGGATTGCTCCGGGAGGCAGTAACCCGCACATTAACTTGCACGTCTCAGTGTCACGTACCCTGGAGGCTGATCTATGCACAGCCGTCAGCCTGGGCGGGAACTGTTCAGCGCTGACAGGTGTCCTCGGTGAGCCAAGGGGACCTGTCTGGGAAGAAGCATTCGCTACCGATAGTAGGTAGCTTGTCTTCATGTTGGCGTAGCCTTTCCAGTTCCTATGTGTTAGGGACATGGACAGACAGAGAGCAGTAGACAGGCAGGTAGGTAGATGATGGATAGAGGACTGGATGTGGATAGGTAGATCTATAGACACACAGGCAGTTTTTTGAGTTGCCTGTTGTGTAATCTTTTTTTTGGAGGCGTTTGAGCCATGATTATGGTGTAGGATGATGTATGGAGACTTTGAAGCCAAAATACCTGGATTAGAACCCCAGCGGTGTGACCTTGAGCAGATCACTTAACCTCTCTGTGCCTCAGTGTTTGCCCGGCGGATAACAGAGACGCCTCCCTCACTGGGTTGTAGTAAGGACTCACCGACTTACTGTGCAAGGCGCTTGTTTTGTGTCTGGAATGGGGACATCCCTCAAGAGTTGCTCACGTTACCGTTTTCCTACTGGTGACTCGGACCAACGATGGCCATGTCAGTTGACTGTGGAAGGTGGGGGAGGCACTGGGTGGTGCACGCCCAGTCACGGAGCTGGCGAGGGCGACTGTGCTCAGTTTGCCACAAGAACGGATCCAGGGAAGGGAAGGGACACCCAAGGTCACACAGGGGTCAAGTGCTGCCCCATCTTCCATCAGTCAGACAGGCCTGGTCACCCCTTCCTGCCCGCCCACACCCCCACACTGACCACACCGCCTGGACCCAGTCTCTCACTGGCTCATGGCTGAATCTGTCCAGGGCAGCACCGGGACGCCGGTGGTGAGGACTTTGAATAGCCCCAGGGTCCCCATAACTTCACAGAGTTAGGAGAAGCTGGGCTGGAGAAGGGAGGGGTAGACGGTAGGCTTCCCTGTCCACAGCAGCTGCTGGGTGAGAAAGGCATCCTTCGGGCTGGTGTCTGAAGCTGGGATTCAGGCCGGCTGTGCCGTTCATTCACTCGGCGAGGCACTACCTTCATCAGCCTCAGTGGCCCCTGGCGTCCCATGCAGTAGTCGATGGCTGCCCTGAGGCTCTTCTGTGAATGGGTACAGAGTCGTTCCTAGCTAGGATGTCTGCATAATTCTGCATCCAGACCAGAACTCTTCTGAGGACTATCAGGGGCCACCAGGAGCCTTGGGTGCAGAGTCCACACCTGTGTGACCAGCACAGTCCAAGGAGCAGAGTAGCTGGGTCCGCGGGGGTGACCGGCGTGCCCTGCGGTGGAGCAGAGCGCCCGCGGAGGGGTCGGCCCGGGGCAGAGACTGGCTGGCAAAAATGCTAATGCCGTGTGTGACGCCCAGGTGCGAGCGGAAAGATCCTTATAACGGTCTCGCCAAACTCTTCTTTACTCTCAGGGCAAAATGGGAGAGCCAGGTCTGCCAGGACTGGAGGGAGCCCGAGGCCCACCTGTAAGTGCCAGCGCGCGTGTGTGTGTCTGTGTGTGTGTCTGCGCGTGCGTCTGCGTATATGTGTCTGTGCGTGCATGTGTGTGCGTGTGTGTCTGTGCGTGCGTGTGTGCGTCTGTGCGTGTGTGCGCGCATATATGTGTCTGTGTGTGTGCGTCTGTGCGTGCGTCTGTGTGTCTGTGCATGCGTCTGTGTGTCTGTGCGTGTGTGTGTGTGCAGGTGCACGGTGTCCGTGGTAGAATGCAGCCGTAGCCCTGCGGCTCATGCACTGTGTCCACCCAACCCCGGATTTCCAGAAGCCCCTCTCTTCCAAGGCATCAGTGCTCCTACAGAGTAATAAATTCAGTTCTTCCAAGAGCATGGCCGTAAAATGTATTTTCAAAATTACAACCGTTGTTGCCATGTTGTGGTTCTAAGTTTTCTTTGTTCTTAACCTATGTGGTATGATTTTAATGGGCTTTTTCTGGATGATAGGACCTAAAAAGGAATCAGAGTTCTGAACACTTTCCATGGCTAAAGGTCTCCCCCGCCCCAATTATAAAAGTAACCCATTCTCATTGTATACCAATGACAAGGGTGGTAATAATACAAAAAGAATAAGAAAGATAATGTTACAGAGAATAAAATAGAGTTACTTGTAACTCTGGATACGGAGGTAAAGCTCTGTTAACATTTCCATGTATTCTTTCTAGATCTTAGGAATGTGTGCATGAAGGCTGTATGGATTCTCTTTCCTATGTATGAATTCTGACATTTCTGTTTATATGTCAATCTATTTCCAGCTGCCAGGCTTGTTGTGTGCATGTAAACAGACATAGATGATTTTTCTATAAAAATGAGCTCTGTATTTTGGGGTTGGTTTTTGTTTTGTTTTGTTTTTTACTACATGCTTACTTTTTCATAATTGAAAAATTGTTTACATAATTCCATAAAGTTGTTTTTAGAAAAAATATATTCTTTTTTATGATAATCCTAAAATCCACTTATCTGGCGAGAAGTAGGAGATCAAAGTGCCCCTTCTATTTCCTTAATATATTTTTCTGTGAAAATCAGTAACTCACTGGGCTAGCATTCGGTAAGAAGGAACTGAAACCCAGAAATCAATTTCCTTTTTCCTCAATCTCCTTGCCTTCACTTGGTTGTACTAGCATAGCGAATCTAAGAATGGGGGATACTACTTCCTGTGGGGGAATGAAAACACAGATTTAGTGATTATTTTGCTGTTGTTTTTTTAATTTATGTATTTATTTTTTAACGGTGGCTTTTTGGAGGAGAGGGTCTTCCTTTTACCCAGGGGGATCCATTTGCTGGGAGCCATGCTGAGGCAAGACCCTGTTCTCAGTTGAGACTTGTAAGGAATCCTACCTCACAGCAGGGGCAGCGGTTAGACACCCATGGAGGTGAAGGAAGACCCACGTCCTCTGGCCGGCAGGGCGTAAGTCAGACAGCCAAGCTCTGAAGAGCCACACAGACTTTGAGATAGATGAATGTGGGTTCAGCTTTCGCTTGGTCACTTACTAACTTTCATCAGGGGACCATTCTGAACCTCTGTTTCTTCTTCTGTGAAGTGGGGATTGGAATGTCTCCCTTCTGTTGGGCAGTCGTATGTGTTAAAGGAGACGGAACGTGCAGTTCTCAGCCAAGTGCTTGGCACAGTGTGTGAGGCTTCCTCAGCTGGTGTTTCTGTCCGTGATTATATGGGATGAGAGCACACAAGGGTCCCGGCTCTGAGCTGGCTGGATTTGGGATCCGAGTGTCTTTGAGGAAGGTGCTGGGACCCAGGCAGGCCCTTTCCCTCTCCAGGGAAAGGAAAGTGGCCAGTTTTGAATATCAGAGAGCACCATTTAGGTCTTATTCGATGCTGACGGCCACTGTGCAGAAGTAGGTTCTATCCTCACTTACGGATATGGAAACTGAGTCCCAGTGAAGACAAGTAGCACACGCAAGATGCACAGCTACAAGGTGGGGAGCCATGGTTCTCCCCTAGGCCTGACTCTGAAGTCAGCCTTAATGGCACAGGAGGTCCCTTTCCGTAGATTAATTCTGCAAAGCAATGCCTGGCAGCTATTTTATTCTTCTCAGTTTGTAGACAATGTTAGGACCCAAGGGGTAAGCTGACTTCCCCGAGGTCCGGTGATTGAATCTGGGATCCAAACCAAGCTGACGTCCTTTTCCTCCTCCTCCCCCACCTGCCACTGCCACTTCCTGGCTGCTCACCCGAGTGACAGGCCTGGATCTGGTGGCAGCATCTCATCTCCACCTCACTGTAGCCCAACACACGGGACACGTCCCTGGTTACAGCTGAGACCCCCAAGGCTCAAAGCAGGACATGAAATGCAGCCACTTAGCAGGAGTGTGGACCCGCCGGGCTGGGCTCCTGACCTCCTTTTGTCCCCTGCCTCTCCTGATGTCTGAGAGCATGCACCTGTCACGACACCACGTCCTGCTTGGGAAGCATCCCCAGAACCCCCCTGCCCAGAGGCGGGTGAGGCCACACTGTCTTATTCCCCAAGTTGGGAGAGGCAGGCTGGAGAACGTCTCCAGGGTAATAACCTCCACATAAGACAGGCTGCTGGGTCGTCTCTCTTTTTGGATGGCCAGGCCCTGGGGTGGTCATCTCCCCAGCAGGGTCTTCATCTGCTTTTTCAAACCAGGACCTAAAACCAGGGCAGATGGCCAGGGAAGAGCCTGGTGGGGTCAGCCGGGAGGCACTTGGTCTTGGCCCTGGAGGGTCCGATTTGCCAAAAAGCTTGAGTTGAGGTGTTGGACAAGGGAGAGTCACTCCAGGTCCTGGGGACCTCCTGACTCTCTGAGCTGTGTGCACAGGCACTCGCCCCACCCAGGTCCCTGCTCTGTGCCGGCCCCTGGCTGGAGACCAGCTGTCCAGGGCCCTCGGGGCTGCAGGAGCTCAGAGCAGTGCTCTGACAGGGACGCCTCATGACAAAGCATGAGAATGATCCTGTGAGCAGTGAGGAGGACGGGGTTGGGGACAGGAGGCCGGTAAGGAGGAGGCCTGCAGCCAGGAGCGATGTCCCAGTGAGCAAGGGGTCTGCCGGGAAGAGAGGACGCATGTGCAGGGGCCTGGAGCAGGAAGAGGGGCACACAGTGTGCAGACTGCAGAGGACACCGAGTCCACCGTGGGGAGGAGTCTGCCCCGCCCGGGCCGCCCTGGGTCTCAGCAGGTGGGAAGTACCTGAGAGTCGGGAGAGGCCCTTCCCGCCGGCCAGAGCAGAAGCCCAGTCGGAGCAAGCAGAACAGTGGAGAAAGGGAGGCCTTGGGTCTGGGCAGACCTGCTGGGTCTGAGTCGTATTACTTTGCCGCTCTGGGCCTCTGAGCCGGTGTTTTCTCTCTCGAGCCTCAGCTTTCTGCTGTGTGAAATGGGGATCATTACACCATCAGCTTGGTCCGGCTGCTAAAAATAATCGCGTCAACTCTGTTAACAGCTTCCACTCAGCTCCCAGGCCTGGGGACTTAGTCGGTCTCCAGGCTGCTGCTCTGTGCATGGAGGCCCAGCCCCGTGGCCCAGGCCAAGGGTCTTGGGTGGCATCGGCCACAGCCCCAGGAAGGAGGAAAGCACCCCGAGACCCACCTCTGGAGTGAAGGCAGTGTTGTTATCTGCAAGGGAAGCATCTGCCCCGGGGCCCAGCCAAGGGTATGCAGGCCAGGCCCTGTGAGGTCAGGAAGATGAAGATCAGGAGACACGTAGGGTGACCCTTGACTCTCTGGAGCATTTGTGGGACCAGCCCTGCCGCTCTGCTCCTGGCGTCCCTGATCATCCCATCAGCAGCATCCAGGGCCTGGCCTAGCCTGGGCTCCGGAACTGGAGGCGTCTGGTGAGCCGCAGTGAGAAAGGGCGGGGTTCGGCTGGACCGTCACACCACGTGTCTGCCCCTTCCCGCCTCATCAGCCTGCTTTTTGGTGGAATAACTTCTCTTTCTTCTAGGGCTTCAAGGGACACACCGGCGACTCTGGCGCACCCGGGCCCCGGGTAAGTGGGCGTCCCGGCGTGGAGGTCTGCCCGGGCGGACTGAGCTGGTCCTTCTAGACCCTACTGGGGAGACGACCACCCCAGGGCCTGGCCCTACAGGCCGCCGCAGCACCTGGTCCCCTGACAGAAGACAGCAGAGCGGGCGTCATGGGAAGCTTCATGCCCAGTCGTGGTCTGGTTTTTCCAAATGCTCTTTCTAAAGCCAGACATTGAGGTGTGACCTATCGGATCCAGTCAGCTTGGAGTGGGGGGCCCCTTTGTGGCTGTGTTGTGCACATGCTGTGCAACAGGGCTGTTGTGGAGGGCGCTTTGGTGCATCCCAGTCGGGGAGACGCCGGAGCCCACACTCTCACCCTTTGGCCTCTTCCCTGACCTTTAGATGCTCCAAATGGAAGGAACCTCGGGGGGCCACCGGTGTGACCCCCTGCTGTGCTCTGTGTAGTGATGAGAAAGCTGAGATGTCTGATGGGTCAGCGGGCGAGGAGGCAGAACTCCAAGCCCATTCGCCTGCCCTGGGGCTGGTGTTCAGCGGGCAGCTTGGAGAGGCACATTAGGGCCCCGTGGACTGCTGCTCCGGCCGGGACGCGGGGGGCTCTTCCTGGCGGGCCGCGCTCCCAACTCTTTGCCGGCCAGGTGTGCAGAGACCTGACAGGTGGCCTTCTGTGTTCTCCTCCCTCACAGCGGGTGTTGTTTCTGCTTCTCCCTTTCAGGGAGAGCCTGGTGCCATGGGGCCCCCTGGCCGGGAAGGGTCGCCAGGAAAAGATGTAAGTGTGGGGCTCCTGGGGGCCTGGCCAGGCCTGCAGAGGGGGCGGGGAGAAAAGGAAATTGTGCATCCCTTAGGGGCCAGAAGAAACTCCCAGGGCGGGCAGGGGGGTGGCCTACAGAGGCACCAGAATCAGAGTCTGAGCACTGGTCAGCGCTGTCCCACCTGCTCGACCCTGGGGTCCTCCCTGGAGTCCGGAGGGGGCCCTGGGATCTGGGTATCCAGCCTCGTGGTCGGTGCCTGTGGCACAAACGGCAGGTAAGGAGGCCTTGCTGACTTCATCGCGAGTAGCTTCTGGTGTCCGAGGTGGCCTGTGAGGTCCGGCCTCCCATGAGCTTGAACGGCGCGTCTCTCCGGGCCGCTTCCCCAGCTCCACATGCTGCAGCCCCACGAGCCCATCGCAGCCGCCATAGCCGCAAGCCCTGTGGCCCTTGGTACTGCTCACCTGCTCCCCCTGACGTCTGATGCAGGGATCAGGCACGATGTCTCTTAGCTCTAGCTGGACAGACAGAAACACCGAGACCCAGAGGGCTCCAGGGACTTACGGGCAGTCGGAGGCGGGAGGAGGTGGCCGGGGGCTGCACTGGTCGGCTCCGCAGGGCCTGGGAGAGCAGACGTCATACGTGACATCCTGCAGGGCCCGTCAGACACGTGTGCACAGCACCTGCCATCGTGGGGTGGATGTTCAATCAGGACCGTGGGCACAGGGTCCAGGGATCCCAGTACCTCCTTCATGACCTGCCTTTGAACCTTGGTGGAGGGCATGGTGTCCATGGCCATTGATGCCCACGGACCTCTCAGCTGGTCTGTTACCGTGAGACGGTAGAGCCGGAAGGGTCTAGAGGAAACACCTCCCCCATCCATGTCTCTCCTCAGCAGCAGGGTCCGCTTGAGAAAACTGGTCACACCCCGTGTGCAGTTGAAAACGGAACGGCTGCATTGACCCAGGCAGAGCCTATCCCCAGCCCCGACCCCAAAGACACCCCGATCTCTCCATCCCAAGAGCAGCTTGAAAACCCATCCCCTCTCAATTCAACTTACAGCAGAGCGTATGGAAGGAGCTCCCCAGGTGGGAGTGTGGCTGAGCTCAGCTTCCCCCACTGAGGGTCAGGGAGCAGCTGGGACAGGAGCCCAGGATGCCAGATCAGGGGCAAAGGCTTTCCTCCCTCCTTCCCTGCTCTAGGTAGGGCTCTCTTCATCGCAAAATTCCATTCCTAGAGGGGTTGAGTGCTTTGGAGTTTTCATTCATGACATGGGAGAGACTTACATGCCGTGAGGCCGCTCGGAAGATAAGGTTGGACTGAGTCATCAGCACTCCATACCCTGGCAGAGGCTGAGCCATGGCTAGCGTTCTTCTTACTGTGGCAAGCGTGGGTCGGGTCCCTGTCCAGTGAGTCAGAAAGAGAACTGCAAGGCGGCTTCTCTTCTCTGCTGGCTTCCCTTAGTTTGAGATGGCGCTGTGGGAAATCACTGTGGGGTCAGGTGCAAAGTGTCGAAGTGAGTAAATAAATCAAGTGTGTTCCTGTCTTTACTCCTCTGCGGGAGATGAGTCTGTCCATACTCGGAACCACTGGAGACTAGCGATGGAGCGTTTGGACAGCTAGTCGGTTCTCTTGCGGAAGTAGATAAAGTTTGGCCCACATTTGAAACTGTCTCTGTCTGTCCCCCTCCGGGCAGCCACTCTGTGATAACCTGATGTCTCTCTGTTCCAGGGAGATGCTGGACTGCCAGGGCCACAGGGTCCCCAGGGACTGAGGGGCCCCCCGGTGAGTATTTCAGGCTGTTACCACGGTGACGTTTGGTTGGTTCACCAACCCTGTGTGTTGTTTCCAGACGGCAGTATGTCAGAGCATCTGGAAAAGAGCTATGGCCCGAGCCCCACTACTGCCTCCCACCCAGAGCCCAGGCTGTTTTCTGGGACCACCCACCTTCAACGCAGACACGTGCAAGCAGCCACCTGGCATGGCGGGCGCCCTGGAGGACTTCCCTTTAGGTCATTCTCATGTCTAGTGTGTGATCTCTGTATTAGCTTCCTGGGGCTGCCGTAAGAACCCCAAATTTAGTTGCTTCCATGACAAATGTATTGTCCCACAATTCTGGAGGCTGGATGTCCAAGAATTTTCCTGGAAGCCAGAAGTCCAGGAGCAAGATGTGGGCAGGGGTGGCTTCTTCTGAGGGTGGTGAGAAAGACTCTCAATTCCACACTTCTCACTTTGCTTCTGGTGGTTTCCTGGCGATCTCTGATGTTCCTTGGCTTGCACAAACATGGCCCCGATCTCTGCCTCCCTCTTGATCTGGCATTTTCCCTGTGGGCCTGTCACTGTGTCCAGATGGGCCTGTCACTGTGTCCAGATGTCCCCCTTGTATAAGAACACGGGTGGTGTTGGATTGCGGCTTACCCTGCTCCGGAATGGCCTCATTAAACTAATTATATCCGCAGTGACTTCATTTCCAAATGAGGTCCTGTGCTGAGATAGCGCGGTTCTGATCCATACTGACGATAAAAGGAACCATGCAGAATTAAAATGAGAAGAAGACTCCCTTTCCAGCCCAGCCCCTACACTCCAGAGGGAGCCAGGGCTGATAGCGTCTTGTGTGTATTTTAAACTACTTCTGGCACACTTATAAGCATACCAGTAGAATATGTGTTCGTTACACAGCACTCTGTCTTGGCGGCTGGCTTGTTTTGGGTGTGTGTGAGTGTGGAGTAAACCAGGGAGTGATCTAGATGTTTACGGGCTTCCTGGGTCCAGGACACTCAGCTGGTAAGACCTATAGGTGGGATTTAAACCCAAGACTTTCTGACACCAAATTCAGTGCTCTGCACACACCATGGTCATGTTCTTTGTCTCCGGGACCCTACAGGAGGTGCCCAGGGCAGGTCTTAGGCATTGGAATGCTGCATCTTTTTGGATCTCACCAGACGAAGCCACATTCTCCTCTGATGGGGCCACAGTGACTCACATCCCACTCCCCACCCGAACTCAGCAACTTGTGGGGGAACAGGGTGTCCAGACACCTTCTACACCCACAGCCCAGGGTCCCAGTGGGCTGAGGAAGGGCACAGAGGACAGTCTTCAGACTGGGATGCAGGCAGCCTTTCAGCTGGGGGGCAGGTGTCCCGTGTGGGTAGTGATGGATACATTGTGTGCTGGTTGGCTACAGGGCATGCTCGAGAGCAGGCTACTCCTGCTTTTTGGGTTCCAGCTCTGCCCTGGCTTCTTATGTCCCGCTCTTCAGCAGCAGCTCACCGACCGCACTCACCTTCTCTCTCTGGAGTGTGGCATTTGTCCATCCGACAGCATGCACAGGCTTGCGCAGCTGACCGGCATGCCCTGTGTCCACTCTCCCATTGGCGGGGTCCGCCTGCCGATCCTGGGGGCATCAGCACCATCATGATGTGCAGGACCCGGAGGCTATGCCCAGCTGGGGGTCTTCCCCAATGACAGTCCCTGGCCCCAAAGCTCTCTGGGTTATGTGTTCCCAGGGGGGTCTGTCACTCCCAGGGGGCAAACATTGCTTCCTGGGATGCCAAAACCCCTTTCTCTGTATGTATCACACAGATACGCACGTAGACCAGAAACAGATATCCAGTAAAGCTGCGGTCTTAAGCTTCCATATGGGATGAGGAGGCTAGGCAGGAGCATAAGGACAGAAAGGTGGAGAAACCCAGGTCTCAAGCCCGCAGGCATGGAGTGGCGGCCATTGGGGTCCCTTCTGGCCCATCGTCGAGCTTCCTCCTCCAAGCTCTGTAGTTAGGCTGTGTCTCACTTGTTCTGTGGATGCGGGCCTCTTGCTGTTGCTATGCCCTGGGCCTATTGCTATTCTGGAAAGTAAGGGGAAATTACACAATCCAGCAGTTAAATTGGTGAAATGGTGGAATAGCGCCCAGCCCTCAGAAAGGGCCCACCCGGTAGGTGGTCGGTGGTCACCCTGGGGCTCCATGCTGAGCTCTGCTCTTGGAGGAAGGAGGGGACTTGACTCTGACTCCCCTGAAGTGTCTCCTAGCACAAAGTAGTGCTCTGTAAGTCCTTGATGAATGCTAGTGTGTTCAGGGGCACAGAAAAGGGAAGGGAAAGCCATGTCTGGGGGCGAGTGAGGGGTCCAGGATGGGGGAGGGGAGGAAGCCCAGGGCCTCTCATGCCACACGCAGGAGACGGGGAAAGCCCGAGGTCTCCAGAGGCACCTTCGTGTTTTTCTAACTTGCTCCCATCAGTTCTGAGCGACCACCATAAGGACTTTGTAACCAACAATAACTGCTTGAGTTTGCCAAATCCTCCCTTGAACGCATCAGAGGAGGATCTGTGTTATCACTGATGACCTCTCTCTCGCTCAGATGGAGCCTTCCCCAGTGCAGAGGAGGTTCCTAGCAACCTTCCACACCACCTTGAACCAGACGCTGAGTATAGGTCCGCAGCGCTAGGGACCACAAGAACATTTACCTAATTCACTCATGGAGTTCTCCCTGAACCCTACAAGGCAGGTGCTACTACGGTCCCTGCCCCCAGATGAGAAATGGAGGCACAGAGAGGTCAAGTAACTTGCCCTAGATCACACAGCAGGTAAGTGACAGAGCCAGGGTTTGGAGTCACATCCAGGCAGTCTGATTCAAGTCTGCAGCTGAAGACCCACCTGGACCTGTATGGGCCACGTTGCCTTCTCAGAAAGATGGGAGCTGGTAGGAGGAGGCCCAAGACAGAAGTTTGGAGAGCAGAGCAATTGAAGGGTGGGCTATGGCTTCCATTCAGGACAAGTGGGGGATGAGGAGTGGCCCACAGCCCAGGAGGGAGCCAGGTCTCAGACCCAGCTGGCCTCCCGCACCCTGACAGGTGACAGGTGGCCGCCCCGAGCTGCCCCACCATGTCCTCCCCCTGTGTTGGCCCGCATGCTAACGTGTCTTGGCCCTTATCTTCCCTGCGATCTGGAGGGAGCAGGAGGAGAGAGAGATAATTACCATCGGAATGAGCCACAGCACGTATTTTTAGAAGGACACAGATGGGTTGGTGGGTGGGCGGAGCGCAGTGCCGGGAGCAGCCACGATACCACGTTCCCTGGAGGGGTGAGTGGGGAAAGTTACAGAGCCACGAGCTGCTCCAATGGCAGCCCTCCGGGGCAGATGCCATGCTCTCTCTGTGCCTCGGCCTCCTCATCTGTGATACAGGGACAAGGACACCCACACTTCACGCTTCCCGGCAGGAGGATGGGAAGTGTGTTGCATGAATCACCCGCAATCACATGCTCACTTGTTGGAAGACCTGAGCCCTGTTTAATCATGGCCACCAGGAGCCACATGCTTAGTGATGCATAGGGGAGCACCGACTGGGCTCCAATCTTCCTGGGTTCCCGTCTCAGGCCCTTCACTTCTGTCTCAAGCAAGTGGTGAAGACATTCCTTGACTCTGTTTCCCTATTTATAAAGCAGCAGTGTTTGTATCGGTCATTTGTGGGGAGTTCATGCATGGGAAGCCTGGCGTGGAGGGAGTCCTCAGGCAGCGTGAGCTTCTTGTTAGTGTAATGTGTCTCCATTGGTGACTGTGTGCTTTATAGATCGTAGGATGTTAGCACCTTTTGGTTACAGGGTCAGTGGAGCATGGTTTCCTCTCAGTTCCTTCATCCAGAAGATTGCCTCCCGTGTGTCTGGTGTTGTGCTAGATGCTGGCCCTAGAGAGAGAGGAGGGACACATAGGTTCTTTGGGCTACTCCTAGCTGGGTAGAACCAGGTGAAGCCACAGCCATCTGGTGGCCGGGGGCGGGGGGGTTGCTCCCAAGAAGGAGGAGAGTGGTGGGCAGGGACAGTGACCAACCCAGTCTGCTAACACCAAGCTTTGAACTTCAGGCTTACTAGGAATTTGTCTAATCCTCAAAGGTATAGCTAGAGGAGTTCTTAAACTTTCTGAGTTTTACCAAGGATCTTATTGGTGAAACGCATTTATCAAAATCACGGGCATGCACAAAATACTGGAGTCAGAGAATGCTAACATCGTCAGGCCAGTGCTGGAGTCTGGAGTGAAGGGATCTTCAGGTTGGTAGCTGCAGGATTCTGCATGGCTGCTTTTCTTATCTGTGTCATCATCTCCAAGTCTTCAGGATGAAGGTGCCCCTAGTGGAGGAGTAAAATGAAATCAGCATGGGGACAAGCATCCTAAGCTGAGAACAGCATTGTCAGATGTGAACACTGTTGTGTGTCTCCTTAAGATACAATGTTGAGGAGTTGAAGGATGTCCATCTGAGTTGAAGGATAAAGGATGGATGGGTGGATGAATGGATGGAGGAGTGGTTGGATGGATGGATGAGTGGATGGATGGATGGAGGAGTGGTTGTATGGATGGATGGGTGGGGGGATGGGTGGATGGATGGATGGGTGGGTAGGTGGGTGGTTGGATGGATGGGTGGATGGATGGATGAGTGAATGGATGGATGAGTGGGTGGATAGGTGGATGGAGGAGTGGATGGATGGACGGATGGACGGAGGAGTGGTTGGATGGATGGGTGGGTGGATGGATGAATGGATGGATGGATGGATGGATGGATGGATGGATGAGTGGATGGATAGGTGGATGGAGGAATGGTTGGATGGATGGATGGATGGGTGGGTGGATGGATGAATGGATGGATAGATGGATGAATGGATGGATGAGTGGATGGATAGGTGGATGGAGGAATGGTTGGATGGATGAGTGGATGAGGTCATGATTATTACCTATGCCTGTGCCCTGGACAACACTCACCAGGCTTATTACTTATCATGAACACAAACTCATTTATTTCCACAATATTATGAGTTAAGTGTTACAAGCTCCTTTTATAAGTTGAGAAACATCTTCTAAATAATGACATGGCTTACTGAGAGCCCTGCTGGCCTGAATGATAGCTGCAGATATGAAATCGGTCCTCTACATCCAGCAGTCACTCTCTTCTACTATCCTCCTCCTCGATGTCCTGGTATCCTGGTCCTCGAGAGTCCTGGCAGATGACTACTTGTTGTTTCTTCTACCAGGGTAAGAATGGATCACCGGGATCTCCAGGAGACCCTGGCCCTGCAGGAAGTCCTGTGAGTACCATCCCTGCTGTATGGTGGAATCAAGGCAGGCTTTGAAATGGGCATGCTGTCTTTTCATATCACAGATTGTGTGCTCTCTATGCTAGAAGCATCAAGGGGAAAATAAGGGGTTTGAAAGCTGGAAATAGGCTGGAGGCAAGAGGATAGGGATAAGGATGTCTTTCAAAGTCTGAAATGCATGCAATGACAGACAGGATCTCTGTTGTCTACTACCATAGCCACCCAAAGGTACAAAACCCACCAAGGACTAAAAAAAAAGTGTATAACAGGGTTGCACAGTAGACATTGCATATTTTTAGAGGACGGGCAGACAAGGGGACATCTCCAGCCGTTCCCATCTCAGACGAGAGGGTAAGTGTATAACATGGGAATGGTGTAGGACAGACTTGGCCAAGGAGGGTGTTCCTAGTGGCAGGAGGTGGGGGGTGGGGAGAGCAAGAAGGTACGATGGGTAGGATCTGTGGGTAGTAGAGAGAGGGTGGCATGAGTAATAAGAATCCAGGTCGCTGGATTTGGGATTAGGTCTGGTAGAGGGGGAACATCCTGGGGAAGGTGGTTCTCTGATGCTTCTGGGGTTGGGTGAGTCAGATCCTGTCCACAAGTTTCCTCGCCATCCAGGCTTCTTGTATGTTTATTTGCCAAAATTGACTATTCTGTTCAGAAGACCACCCTTCCTTGGGGTGTAGTGAGTTGAGCAACGATTGCACGAGGCATTGGGCAGAACACTTGGCAAGCCAACTGTCGTCATCGTGCAAATGAGGGCGATGACCCCATCCTGGTTGGCCAAGAACCTTCCTGGCTTTAGCACAGAAACTCCTGCATCCTGGGAAACCCATCCTTCCCAGGCAAACCGGGCATCTGGTCACCCAAGTGGAGATGCCTCTTTCTGTTAGACCAGGGATGGCTACACCAGTGGAGCTGAACTCCTTGGCCCATGTAATGATGTTTCTCAGAAGCTGTGGCGTGGGCCTGGTCACTGCTGATAAGACCGCACAGATGGGATGGGATAGGGCCATGAGCCTGGCTTCAAACCCCATGCAGAGCTGGCCCCAGAAGAGCTGAGTCACACATGCCCCGAAATGCTGGAATGAAGAGGGTCCCCAGAGCTGTTGCCAAAAAGCCATCCTACCAAACCATGAGCCTCACTGTGCTCTTGGGAATCAGTGTGCTACCTTGCTGGCAGGCTCCTTGGAGAGACCGCACACACGGCAGTGTTTCTGCTCAGTGTTTGTCCCATGTTGCTTCTGTTGCTTTGGCTGGAAAAGATGTTTCTAGTCTTGCTGCCAGCCCCACGGTGCTGTCAGAACTCACAGTAGCCACGCCTCTCCCTGACCCGCTGCCCTCCCAAACAGGAAAGGGATGTTCTCGCTATTGATGTCTCAGGTCTTCAGAGTACAGTGGGGTTACAAAGTTTCTGAGTCTCCTTGGGCCAGCCCTTGACCCTGAGGAATCAATGCCTGCTCTCCCTCTGCAGGGCCAGAAGGGCAACAAAGGAGACCATGGAAGCCCTGGACTCCCTGGCTTCCTGGGTCCCCGGGGGCCTCAGGTAAGCCGAGAACTCCCTGGGGGCCAAGATTCCTTGCTCTGCGGGGAGGTTCAAGGACAGTACGTTTCCCACCACTGCTCCCCTCGGGTCCCCCGGCTCAGGTGGTGTCACGAGGTGTGTGGTCACGCTGACGTGGAGGTTGGCAGGCAGGGCTGTGCACTGGCCGACATGGGAACTCAGGAGTGGGCTGCGCGGGATACTCCCCTCGATGCTCCCTAAGTGTGGGACCTTGGGCGAAGTCTCGTAGCCTTTGTGCCTGAGCTTTTGCCGTTATTCAAATGGGGATGTTAGAGCACACACCTCTGATCCTAGAACTTCAAGGACCCTTCAAAACCACTGTAATTGTGACCGAGTTTGGCTGCGGGGTCAGAACATGTGGGTGGGGTTTCCTGAGGCCACGTGGTCAGTCCACATTCTAGCTGCTGCTTGAGCCCAGGCCTCCTGCCTAGAATGTGGGATCCAGAGATCCTGCTGGGGAATCTTTGCTCAGGTTCTGGGCAGAGGGACGCTGAGGGACTCAAACATGTCCCCTGAGTTCTGGGTGCATTCTTCATGCCACAGTCCATACCGTGGGCTCCTAATCCAGGGATCACGGTGGTACATCCCATGCAAGACTAGGAAGCATACCCATGTTCCGTCCACCTCTTCCAGTTTAATTCTGACCCCCAAGGGTTCCCCCGCCACCCAGCCAGCCCAGCCGCTCCAGCTGGCCACCTGTTATAAGGAAGGTGTCCACGGTCCCAGAGCCGGTGGCTGCAGCAGTCAGGGTTTGAACCTGGACAGGCAAGCTCCAGGCCCAGTGTCCCCGGCATCTTGTTTCACACTCAGAGCCTGCTTCTTGGGAGGACCCCCCCACACACACACAACGCAACGAGACGCTCTTGAAAGCCAGGGTCCCAGAGACCCTCATGGCGGAGTCCAGCTGTCCCGGTGAAGGGAAGCCCAGAACCAGCGGCTCCCCCGCCCACTCTGGGGCCGTTTTTGGCCGCCTGCTGCCCAGGCTGACTAGGGAAGCCTGTCTGCGATGTCCTTGGTTGGCCAGACCATCGATTGTCGTCTTTGCTGGAGCATGACTTGAGTGGGAGTGTCTTGGCGACGACGAGCTGGTACCTGACACTTGGTTCTCTCTCGTAGGGAGAGCCGGGAGAGAAGGGCATCCCAGGCAAGGAGGCAAGTATGGCACGGTCTCTTCCCCTCGGCCGCCCTTTCCTGTGGGGGACGCGGGAGTGGGCGCTGACCGGCACGGGCTTGGCCGGGCCCCGCCCTCGCTTCAGTGTGCTGCTGTCACTATGAAGGTCCTGTCTAGTTTCACACAGGGACCCGCAGATGAGACAGCTGGTCCCGGGCACCATCGTGACAGCCTGTCACTTACCTGCTCTGGGTCCAGTCCTTCAACAAGTCCTGTCAGTGGCCTGTCCAAAGTGTGTCCACTCTGTCTGGCTGTCTCCTGTGAGGGCCCCGATCCAGGCTGCCATTGTCTGACTTCTGCACGATGGCTGTGACCACCCACAGGTCCCTGTGTCCTACCTCTTCCTGTCCCCACAGTCCTTGCCTGCCTGCAGCTGCTTGCAGAGCACACACGAGGTCATGCTGCTTCCCAGGCCAGCCTCCCCTCCGTCCTCCCGTGCCCCAGCAGGAGTCCAGATGCCCTGGCCGTGCCAGCGTCCTTCAGCCTCTGAGCTCCAAGCGCTCTGGCCCTCTTGCCGAACATGCCAAGAACTCCCATACTCACCAGGGCGCTTTTCCACAATCCCTCCCACCTCTCCCCACCCCTTTGTGCACCTGGCCCTACTCATCCTGAGGTCTGTGCCAAAAAGTCGCCTCCGTCGACTTTCCTTCACGACCGGAAACGAAGCGGTGCCCCAGTGTGCAGTGTCCCCGCACCCCGCCCTGCTGGTCAGAGCCCCAGAGCCCAGCGCAGAGCAGGTGGCAGAAACAGTTGATGCGAAACAAAAGACTGAGCGGACGCGGAGAAAACGATGCTCTAGTTAACCACCTTGTCCGCTGCCAGGCCTGCACGCCCCCTGCGAGAGGAAGACCCCTTCTCACTCTGTGCCTTCGGGTTACTTTCTCAGCTCGCGGAGGGCGGCTGGTGACTCAGTGAGAGCCAGATCCAAAGGTCCTGCGTTTGCAAAGTGTTTGCCCCCCGCCCAGCCAGGCTTTCCACTCACGGGGCAGATCGCTGGCTCACTCACTGGTACCTCCCTCCTCCCGCTCCCTGGATTGAGGAGAGGGGAGATCCCACCAGCTCCCCACTGTCTAGGAGCAGACCCTGACTTCCGCCCCGAGCTGACCCACAGTGTCCCCTGTGGGAGCTCCTGCCTCCTTCTGCCCCTTGCACACCACGGCCCCTGGCCCCGTCTCTGTGCCTCCCGACACACAGTATGCACTTTCTCCCGGGTCTCCCGAAACACCTTGTCGTGCTTCTATTAGAGACATAAAAGGGTCTGGCCTGTCTGTAAGAATCAGCTGGGCCCACCTCTTGCTCGTGGGCTGTGGGCTGTGAACCCCGTGATCACAGGGGCTAGGAGTGGCCCCTGAGTGAGGGGGTGCGGCGAATGGAGTCGGGGCTCCCTGTATCAAGCCCCACAGTTTGTCTTCTTGAACCGAGTGCATGGTGGGGCTCGGGTGGACACAGCAGAGTCCAGGGGTGGGTGAGCACAGGACCTGCCTTCCAGGTGCTTATTGTGCAAGGGGAAACACCCCTGCCATCTCGTCCAGGGACAACGGGAGTTACAGGTCAGCTGGTGGCCCAGGAACCCATGAGGAGGGCAGACACTGGCCAGAGGGCTTAACCAAAGCTCTGCAAAGGGAGATGGGGCTCGGGGGTCGGGGGCAAAGTGGGGTAGAGCAAGGTTCAGCTGGGGAGGGTCGCAGAAGGAAAGAGGGAGTACCCTAGCAGTGGGAGCTACAGGGCTGTGTCCCCCAGCCCCAAAGTGACTGCCCACCTAGTTTCTAGGAGCTGGTAGTCAGGGAGGGTTTCCTGGAGGGGAGGCTTGAAGGGCAGGCGGGATTGATTGCAGACAGAAGGACAGTGATTAGTTGGCTTGACTGCCACGCAATTACCCTGGACTGGGTGGTGAGAAACAGACATTTCCCATGGTTCCGGGGGCTGGGAAGTCCAAGGTTGAGGCATCTGCAAACGGTATGCCATCCTTCCCTAACTAGGCTAGCCGGCCCCCTGGTCTCGATGCCTGTCTCCCTGTGTCCATCACGGGGCCCCCCTCAGGACCTTATCTACTCCTGAGTACCTCCTGAAGACCCCATCTGCTACTTTGTAGGCACCCTGGGGGTTCTGGCTTCACCATATACATTTGGGAGGCAAAGACATTCCGTGCAGGACAGCGAGGAGCGTGCTGCAGGCGGTGGGAAGGCGGGCAGCAGAGGCCAGGAGGGGCAGCAGTCATGGAGGTCCTTCCGGTCAGTGGGAGGAGAGGTAGCCCAGGCCACAGGGGCTATCGTGGGCCCCATCGAGGTCCATGCCCTGTGGGGTCTCCTGAGTGTGTTTGGCGAGAGGGATCCATCCTGGAAAAGGCAGAGGAGGAATCCTGAAAGGGCTGGTGCCATCAGTCCAGGTTCACAGTGGAGGAAGGATGTGAGGTCTGCCGTGTCTGGACAGACAGAGGGGGGGTCCAGGAAGGGAGGGGGCTGATTTCCTGGCACACAGGGTTGCAGATTGATGGCCCTGGTTCCATGACCATCCTCCTTTGACCTTTGCAGGGCACGCCTGGGAAACCCGGAGAGCCAGGCCCCAAAGGAGACAGGGTAAGTGGGGAGGTAGTTACGGAATGTGACCTTTGCGGGGGGCTCTGTCTCTGGCGGTCAGCGAGCCACAGCCAAGCCCAGAGAACTTGCGAGTCTGCTGCTCCCTGGAAAATCATTAGCCCACGAAGGGATGGTTGTAGTGAATGTTGTTATTTTCCCTTTTTTTTTTTGGTTGTTATTTTAAGGAGTAACATCATTGCAATTACAAATTCCAAGGCGAGCGTTCTGAGACTTGGGACAGATTTCCCTCTCTCCCTGTACAAGCGCCTGGGCATGACGTGCTCAGCTCCCAAAATGCCAGTTTGCCAGGAGCCAGATTTGTCGCTGGAGGTGACAAGGGAACAGATTTTTCCCATAATGAGTCGCCTTGGCGCCACACTCAGGAAGCCTTTCTTTACATTTCATTCCTCCAAAAAACAACAGGGGGAGGTTTTTTTTTTTTTGGTTTGGGGATTTTTTTCCTCCCCCAGAAATGCCAGTGGGGGGAGGGAGTGTCCTCCAACACTTGTGCCAGCTGCAGCTCCCTACAGAGGAATTAAACCTCTCCTCGGCCCACGCCCCTCCGTTCCGTCAGCAGTCCTCTGTCACACTGTTGCACCCTGTGAAGGTCACCGCCACCACTCCCCTCCACCCCTGGCTTGTTTTCGTGGTCCTGCGGAGAATTTATCTCGGCTTTCTTTGCAAGTTGGATGGGGAGGAGCTGGGTTTCTCTTGCAGGCCAGAGGAGACAGAGCGTTGGAAGCAGAGTGTCAGAGACTGTCACCCCTCTGGATCCTCCTTCCTTCCCAGTGACTTGATGCCTCTGCACTCTGGCTCTTGGTTCCAGAGGGTAGAGACGGGGAAGGGGGGTGTGGCTGAGAAGGCATCGAGGGTCCCCCACAGCAGTGCTATGCGGGTGACCCTGGGAGCTCTGGCTGGCAGCCGGGGAGTTCAGACCAGAAATAAGAATCTCTGCTCTAATACCTAATCAATAAGCGGAGAATCACCCTCTCCTTGTTAAGTGGTTTCGTGGAACGCTGCCAGGGAGCTGACAGCTCTTCATTCCTTCACACTCCTGGGAACGTTGAAGTCTGGGACGAGTCCTCCCCCTGCAAAGTGATATTGAGACATTTAATGAATAGGAAGTTCTGTCCCGCAGCTATGATAGGGCCTTGGACTTGGGGAGCACAGAGCACCAGGACCATCACCGACCCCTGATCACTGAGACGACAAAGGTCCCGTGAAACGCATCACATCTGAGAAATTTAAGTCAGGACTGTCCCTCAGATCTGGCTAAATTCATTTTTAAAATTCACTGTCCTTTATTTATCGTTGAAAAGCAATACAGACCTGCAGTTAACCATTGCACTTTGCAAAAAAGCGGATGCAATGGAAAAGCAGAAGTTCCTCTACCTTGGTGCCCATCGTGGCCCCCGTCCCCTTCCCAGAGTCCCCCTCAGGACGTTTTCCTTCGTCCTCCAGAGTCTGTGAACACAGAACCGTGCAGGTGCCCGTGTTATAAATCTGCATTTGCCTTTTGTTAAAGCCCCAGGGCATATCAGACCTTGTCTGTTATTTGTTTCTCCTTGATAGGTTGGTCATAGTTTCATGCCTGCGGTCTTCCCTGTCCTTGGCCCTGGGCCACGTCCCTGGCCATGCCCCATTTCCAGCTACCATCTTGCTTCCCCTCTCGTTTCCCCCTGCTGCTGCCTGCTTACACCTGAGCTCACCAGTGTGGCCACCTGTTTTGGACCCACCCACAACCAAGTCTTGCTGGTCACACCCACAGTAGTGCATCGGGCAGAGGACTGGATGGTCCGTTGGTCATCATGGTTAACAAATCATTGATCCAGGTCTTCAGAGTCTGGGTCAGAGATGGGGAGAAGAGAGTCCTGGTCAGTGTCATCCCACGTGAGCCCACTAAAACCAGAGTAAGGAGCAAGAGGTCTCCTTTAAGTGGGGGAGCCTCTGTCGAAAGAGTAGCCCTGTCCGTCCAGCTGCCAGAGCAGACTGGAGGAGGGCCGCGCGGCAGTCAGGCTCAGCAGCCGGCCTTCTCGAGGTGCACACCTGAAGCCACACAAACTGGGATTGGAAATCAGACTTCCCATCTTGTCCTCTGCAGACTACCTGTGTGACGGTGGCAGGTGGCTTTGTGTCCGGAGCCTGTGTCCTCCGCTGTCTTGGCTCAGAGACACAGGCTTGCCAGGACTGAGGTCTCCCGTCCAGGGCTCCAGGGGAGAGGACCCGGGGGCCAGGGGGGCGTGCACAGCCGCAGCAGGCCTGTCTGCCCTAGGAGCTCCTGCCGGTGCCCTGCTCACTGACGTGCTGCTGCTTCCCCTCCTTTAGGGAGATCCCGGGAACAGAGGTGACAAAGGACCTCCTGGTGGGAAAGGCCAGCCTGGGGACCCTGGAATCCCTGGTCACAAAGGCCACACGGGCTTGATGGGTCCCCAAGGACCACCTGGGGAGAATGGACTGGCCGGGCCCCCGGGGCCTCCGGGCCAGCCAGGATTTCCAGGACTGCGGGTAAGGATGCTGGTATTCCTCAGACCTGCGGGGAGGGGCATGAAAGGACAGGCTTGTTTAGTGGTTTTTTTCTCAAAGCATAGTTTATTCTAGTGGCAGAACCCTTGTTTTCCACAAACCTGTAACATGGGCACACACTGGAGAGCAAAGCAGAGCCACCTGGGGTGGAAGTGGTTGGGTTCTGGGGCCATGTGAGCTCCCCTTCCCCTCTCAGCAGCCCTGTGGTCCCCCGGGGGCCCTCCTGTCCCCAGAGCACAGGTCTGGGTGACTTCCAGTGTCCTTGGCAGCTCTGAGGCCCTACAGTTCTGTCACTTTCGGGAACCAGGCTCTCAGCCGAGACCAGGAGGGGGAACCACGGGATGCAGGACGCGTCCATGGCCCCGTGGGTCCTTGCTGAGTTCTCCTAGTCCTGCTGCTGTGGGTAGCAATGGAAGTTCTGGGATGAGCATGGAAAATGGACCAGAAAGAGGTTGGGGGGACAGAAGAAGGACCGGGAATCCATGTCCTTCTCATGCTGGGCGCTGTCCCTGGTGCTGGGGCTGCAGACAGGAGCCCAGGGAGAACCTCACCCTTGAGGGTGGGGACACTGCCCAGAAGGAGTCAGGCAAGAGGGAGGGGTCTGGCCAAGGTGGCGTGAGGGCTGCTCTCACAGATTCCTCTAAGAATCCCATGTCACCCTGTGAGCCTGGAGACAGCACACAGACTCACCAGCATCTATGAATCAGGCACCAGGCAGGTCAGGCACTTGGGTAAGGCCAAGGTGAACGGAGCAAGGAAAAGCAGACCCGGGGAGCTAGGGTGGCCAAGCGGCTGGTCAGGGAAATCAAAGACAATTCTATGGAGGAGGCAGCCCGTGAGCAGCCCCGGAAGTGGGCCGGAACATTGGCAGGGAGAGATGTAGGGCTAGACCTCTCCGGTCAGCGCTGGGGAAATGGCTTCTGCGGGAAGAAGCTGCAGTTAAGAAGCGGGAAGGGCGTGGAGAGGGTGGCTGCAGAGGGCTCCGGTCACCGAGTCCAGTAGGAGGATGCCACCTGCATGACCAAGGCAAAGGGAGGAGGTTCAGGGTGTGATAAGGATCGGACCAGGACAATGTGCTACATGTTGCCTGTGCCCCTCCTGGTTTCCGGAGCTGTCAGGGAGGTAAGTTATTCCACTTTCCCTCCCTTGCAGGGGGAGTCCCCCTCCATGGACGCTCTGCGGCGGCTCATCCAAGAAGAACTCGAGAAACAGCTGGAAAGTGAGTAGCTGGGCTTGACCACAGCCGGGCACATAAAGGTGTCTTGAGAGCCTGCGAAGCAGTCCCTTCTGCACCATATAGTACTGCCCCAGCCCAGTTTGGAAAAGGATCGCGGAGAGCAGCTCACGTGTAGAAACCATGCAGAACCATGATGAACATCGGGCAGGCTCGAGACACACAGACCCCCTCCAGAGCATGTCTTTACCTGCGCCGGAATGCCTCCCATCCCCAGAAACAGCTCTGCAACCATCGGTCATTTATCCTGTGCCCTCAGGCCCAAGGGGAGCAGAGATAAATAGTGCTTTCATGGACCTCGCTTCTTTTGAATCGAACTGTACTGGTTTATTGTTAAATCCCACAGTCTTACATGAGCCATACATAGCAGATGCTTGGGGAGGAAGTGAGGTCGGAAGTTAGTAGTAACGGCAGCATGTGGGGAGGGCTGTAGGTCACGTGGTTTCCTAAGCACTCACGGGGGGCCCTTGGAAGGCTCCCAAAGAGCGGGAGGCATGTTTGAATGTTAGGAGAAGAAATGCCCTGTGATTTACTGGAAGGGGAGGATCTGATTGGTACCCGAGCAGGATCTGTGTGTCGGCTGCAATGCCTCCCCTCACCCACCACCTTCTCCGAGGGGGAGCTGTCCCCACTTTCCTCTGTGCTGGAAGCTGTTAGGGGTGGAAAGTCATGGACAGTCCATGACAGGGAACGTCAGGCATCCAGAACTCTTCCAGGACCCAGGTGGTGGACCGAACGGGAGGGAGCCTTCACTCATAGGCTCATTTCTCATGCAGTTCTCTGCACCCACTGTGTGTCAGACCGTGATTTGGGTCTGGGGACACAGTGTTGGACAAGAGGCCCCCATCCCAGCCCTCTTAGGCTGTCCAGGTGAGAATGGTCCCTCTCCACACACAGGAGAGTCCGAGATCATTACCTGGGACAGGTAGCAGGGGCCGTGGGTGGAAGAAAGGAAAGAAACCACAGGCAGGATTGGCAGTTGTCACTGGGCAGGTGGTGTCCCGAGGTCTCCCCCGTGGGAGCTCTGCTTTCTGAGTCTCAAGTTTACCAGGGACAGAAGTGGCTTCTGCCCTTGGGGAGTTTCCAACCCCAGAGCAGAGACAAGACGCGTTTTGAAAAAAGTTCAGATGGAGCATCTGCTGGGCGGAGCCCTTTCTCCCAAATAGCGTTTCGAGGAGAAAGCGCCAGTTCTACTTTAAAGATGCGGAAATCAGGGCTCAGAGAAGTGAACGCATTCACTCAGGTGTCTGTACCCCCCTACCGTCTCGTGCAGGAAGACAGGAGGACAGTGCTCGTGGGAAGCCCATCCCCAGGGCACTCAGAAGACCCTGACTCCTCTGTGTTGGTTTTACCACCAAAACGCCAGGGCCTTGGGCGTGCCCCCCAGCCTCTCTGGGCTGGGTCAGCCACCCGCAGGAAGAAGAGCTTGCTCTGATTTCATGTGACGGTCTCTCGGGGGCCATCATATGCGCACAGTGTCCCCAGTGCCATGGAAAGTCATTGGACCTCTGGGGTTTTAGCCAGTTCTGTAGTCTTCCCGTTTTAGACATGTAAGGCTCCTCGACGACGTCATATCCAGCCCTGCGGTGTACAGATGAGAAAGTGGCTCTCCACGGCTCTGTGAGCCCCTGGGTCTCAGCCCCACATGTCCTTTCCCCAGTGAACAATTACTGTAACTTCTCCTTCTGTTCCCGCCGCCAGTCACGCTGGGGTTGGTGCCATCGGTGACACCAGCGTCCCCCGAGCACAGTCTTCGTGTCTCATCTCGCCTGCGTGTCCTCGCGCCTGCCAGGCAATTCCATGGCCTCCATGCTGCAGACAAGGGCATGAAGGCTCAGGGAGGTCAGCAGCTCGCCGGAGGCTGCCCTGGGACAGGCGAGCTGGCTGTGCTGTGGGGGTGATCTTGCTGGTGATCTACGCTGCTTATGGTCTCCCGAGTTCTGTGCTGCACAGTGAGTTCCCGCCCGTCTCCTGTCCGTCACCCTCCTTCATGAGCATCTCTGTTTTCCCTCTTCTGCAGCCAGACTCGCCTACCTCCTGGCCCAGAGGCCACCAGCACACGTGAAATCATCTCAAGGCAGACCAGGGCCCCCGGGGCCTCCTGGAAAAGATGGGCTTCCAGGCCAGGCGGGCCCCATGGGGGAGCCAGGACGGCCTGGGCAGGGGGGTCTGGAAGGACCTTCTGGACCCATGGGTCCCAAAGGTGAGTGGGGACCTAGAGGAGATGTGCTTGGCACGGAGGAGGGCTGGAAGCAACCACTCTCCAGCTGTATGTGCGTAATTGGTCCCACTCTCCTCCCTCCAGCTTGGTAACATTCTGCGTTTGGCATCATGTAATGTTTTCATATGTACAGGAGGATTTCATACTTGACATTTTTGTAAAAATATGCTTCTGCCAGGAGAGCGAACCAGCTCCCTCCCACTTCCCAGTTCTCTCCTAGAGCAGGGGCGACACAAAATGCCCTCTTTCCCCATCTGAGATTAGAGCTGGCTGAGGAGTGGGGTGTGCCGTCTCGGGGCACATGGGCCTTTGGACACCCGCTTAAGGATTGAACACAGTGGTTTCAATCCTCAGTGTGGCTAATCCACAGTGTGGCTAAAAGGGCTGCTACTGCTCCAGCTCTCACATAATGTCTCACCTGGACGTGGGCCCTCTGGGCAACAGCAGGGCCATCACTGGGGTGTATTGACATGAATGTTCCTAACACCCTCCTCTTTCCACTTGCTGCTTCCTTACTAGTTCTTCATTCATTCATTCATTCATTCATTCCCTGTAATATTTCTCCTACTAAAAATTCTTTTTCTTGAATTTGTGCTCAAGTCCCATCTCTTTCGGTTCATGAAACAAAACACATGATGTAGATATCAACAAGAAAGCATAAAGCGTAGGAAACCTGAGACTCAGACAGAACTGACCCGCTGTGGCAGTTACAGCAAGAAATGAAGATGGTCTAAAGTCTCCACGAACTAGCAAAATTTCCATTTAGGTCACAAAAAAATATATGTTGCATAAAGGAGATTTCTGGAAACAACATGGAAAAAAAATGAATGATGAAAAAAATTTGAGACAGTTTAATCCAATCTGTATGGTACTAACTCAAATATAGTCTTGAGTTTCCTCGTAACTCACCCTCGTTACTCACCCTTGTTGTGCTTTGAATAAGAATGTTCTTGGTGCCCTGTTTCATCTCTTCCCGGATATGAGGCTACCTGAGGGCAGACGGGCAGTTGTCTGTGCCAGTAGGATCTGGAGTGTTGAGTTTGTTTACTGTTATCACCCAGTTCCTACAAGTTCCGGTGAAATGCTGAGGGCAGAACACGGGAAGTGTAGGCAAGCATGAGTGGATATGGGGGGACGTGTGTGTGTGTGGGGGGGGAGTGTGTGGCCACAGGGATGCGTGTGAGTGTGCACGGGCGAGAGTTTGTGGCTGTGTGCATCTGTGTGCCCGTGTTTGAGCGTGTCTGTGTATATGAGTGTGCATATGTATTTGCTAACATAGGTGTAAGTGTGCATTTTTGTGCACATCATTGTGCTGATATGGGCTCGCACCAATGTTGTGTCGCTGAGCGTGCATTTGGAAGGTGCTCACAGGTGTGTGTCTGGATTGAGTGCATGCCCGAGTGTGAGCGTATGTCAACGAGCAGGACTTTGAGTCCCAGTGTGAGGATGTGTGAGCCCGGCTGGGCAGGTGGAAAGCTACAGGGCCCCGCGCTGCCCCTGCCCCTGCCCCTGCTCCCTGGGCTCCTCCCTGCCTCTGCCCTCAGCCTGTGTCCCTCCCATCAGAGGTGCACATCTCTCTCACAGGTGAACGAGGAGCCAAAGGGGACCCAGGTGCACCTGGAGTTGGCCTCCGAGGCGAGATGGGCCCACCCGGCATCCCAGGTAGGGAGAGTGTCCGGAGTCTCGGGGTGGGTGGCCCTCTGCCATGGAGTGATGCATCGCAGCGCCCCGGGGAAAGCTAGGAAGCAAGGCCGGGTTTATCTGAGAGAAGAGACACTCACGGATTTGTTTTTATCAAATCTTTCTGAAGCGCCGGCTTCTTGACGTACTCAGCCAAGTGTCATGTAGTCCATGAGTTGTTGAGGTTTATCCTGTGCAAAGGTCCTGAGGAAAATGGACTTGTGGTTAAATAAGACTGGGGGACTGTATGTCCCTTGACTCCTTCCCAGGGCTCGTGGATTCACCTACACACTGCCTCATGGAACAAATGAGGTTTATTTTGTTTATGGCGACGTTTTCTCAGCTCACCTGAACGTGCAGTCTTCTCCACCACGCACATGTTGACGCCCCATTACCGTTTCTCAGCATGTACACTGGGGCGTGCTGGCCAGGTGGCAGGGGGTGGTGAGGGCTCCCTGGGACGTGGGGCTTGGCGTTTGACAACCCGGACAAGGTGGGCACGTGGAAACACCTCTGGGGCACGGCGACGTGATGGCCCAGGAAGGGGTACGAGTAGAAAGAGGAGGAAATTAGACTGATTTATTATGACCAAATTCCACCACACTGAAGTTCCTCTTTTTATTTAGTTCTAGTTTATATGATCACTTGAGGTCATTTCCGAATATGAGACCTATAGGTCCTTCTAATTTTAGTATGTATAACTTCTTGATTTTCCAAATTTCCTGCACGAGATGTGTGTTGCTACTCTCATTAGAGAAGTCAACCAAAAATACACATTCAGTGTTTATTTTTAACAACTTGCCTACTTTCCAATAGCTTCTAATATTAAGACTACTTTCCATTCTTTTATTTTTTATTTTTTAAAGATTTTATTTTTAAGTAATCTCTGCATCCAACGTGGGACTCTAAACTATAACCCCAAGATCATGACTCATGTGCTCCCCCTGACTGAGCCAGCCAGGTGCCCCAAGAATATTTCTTTTTTTTAATTTTTTATTTTTTTTAAGATTTTTTGTTTATTTATTTGACAGAGAGAGATCACAAGCAGGCACAGAGGCAGGCAGAGAGAGAGGGAAGAAGCAGGCTCCCCGCCAAGCAGAGAGCCCGATGTGGGGCTCGATCCCAGGACCCCAGGATCATGACCCAAGCCGAAGGCAGAGGCTTAACCCACTGAGCCACTCAGGTGCCCCAAGAATATTTCTTAAATAAGGCAATTCCAAAAAAAGATTAAGAAGCAGAAGAGAAACCGTTTCAGAAAAGGAAATTGTCTGAGCATGAGGTTGGGAGAATGACTGTTCTTCAGTGACTCTCCCGGAAGGAGTCAGTGACACGGCCGGTCTCAGGCTTGATCGAGGCAAGACCGTAGATTGAATAATGACTACCAAAGCACTCGTGAATTTTAGAGTTCATGAAATGTCTAAAGATCTTTTTAAGGGGGAATATATACCTTTTGTTTGTTTCTTTTATAGGGAGACTCAGTTTTTCTAACATGGAGACTTAAGGGTAATAGGGTTAGCCATACACTTAGCAATGAGCTTCCCAGTGGCCAAAGCAAACAGGGATATAGATTGATTATATGGGACCGAATGATGTTTAATAAATGAAGAAATAGAAGTTTGTCTATAGGTAATATCTCTGAGTCTAAATTTTGGCTTATCTATCTGTCAGTTACTTACATCCTATTTTACTGTCTTGGACCATGAATCACAGAAGAGGTGAATGTGGTCCAAGTACGTAGTTCACTTTTAGCATACAGACACCGGCTTCGGACCTGCAGAATATTTGGGACAAGTTGGATATTGGGGAATAGAACATCATCAGGCATCGCTAATGACACGTGGATTGCGGCTGACTGTTAATGTGTGCACTTGGTCCCCGCCCCCGCCCCCGCAATTCAGCTGCGTCTCCTAGAACCACGGGAGAACACAGAAGGCCGTGTTGCTCACCTGCCCCATATCCCTGCCCTCCACCTGCCCTTGTTGTTTTCTCTCCAGGGCCACCCTGATTGCTGCCCCACTCCAAACAGTGAAGGCATCCCCCGTGCCCGTGTGGCCCACTGGGATCGCCCCAGGCAGAATTCCTAGCCCATGGGGCATCTTCTCTGAGGGCCTTTGTAGTCCTGAGCTCATGCTGGCTGGAAACAATGCGACCAGGGCTTGTCTGCCCCAGAAGGATCCTAAACACCTTCTGTTGTGTTTTGTTTTTTTGTTTCTTCTTGGACCAGGTCAACCTGGGGAACCTGGCTATGCGAAGGATGGTCTCCCCGGGGCTCCCGGCCCTCAAGGGGAGACAGGACCAGTGGGACACCCCGGCCCCCCAGGCCCACCAGGGCCCCCTGGCCAGTGTGACCCCTCCCAGTGTGTCTACTTCGCCAGCCTCGCTGCCCGGCCTGCTAACGTGAAGGGCCCCTAGAAGATTCCAGAATGCCAGGAGGCGGTGGTGGATTTCTGAAACTTGAACTCAGAGCCTGATAAGAAGCCAGAGGTCTTGAAACATTACAGCCACATGTCTTTTTTCTTGATTTTATCATTTGTTTTTGTCTTATTTTCTTGAGAGACCTCAACATTATTAAAACCAACAGATGCTGCCGGTCGGTCAGATTATTATTAATATTATTCTTATTGTTTATTATTATTATTGTTATTATTATTATTATTTCATATAATAATGCTCCGCAAGTTTTCTCCTCTCCTCCGAAGCTGGGAGAACTTGATCACGGGGCACTGGGTTGTTTCTTGGTTCTTCTGACAGCCCCCATGTGGCACAGAACTGCCCATTCTAAGGAAAATTATGGTGCTATAAAACGCCGACCAGACACTCGCCAGATTTACCTCTTTCCTCAAAAGGAAATGGAGAAAATGAGGCAGAGGGCTTTTATTCTTGGTCATGCCCAGAGGTCGCCACTTCCCAGGAGGGACGCATGAAGCGGGAAGAGAAGGAACGTGCAGACATAGAGAACGTCCTGGCTGCCTGGTGGGAAGCGCAGGGGAGCCCAGAATCGGTGTCCAGGAGCCGACTCAGCCACCACCTCACTGCTTCAGGCTCTTGGAGGCAAAATCATGGCACTCGAGGTGGCCAGGCCTCCTGGCGTCCTGTGTCTCGCCAAAGACAGAGAAGTGGGCGTGGAGGAGGCGTGTTCATCAGCTTTCCGAGACACAGATGAGACTCCTTCAAGCTCCCCACCAGCGGTCTCCCTTTCATTGTGAAATAAGGGGATCCAGTGACCACTGCCGTGTTTTCCTGAGGCTGGGTCTTTGGCCAAGGTACTGGCCAGAGCTGGGAGGTCAGTGCCTCCAGGGCCTACCTTGGAAATAAGGTGCGCTGAGTGTTCGTGTGTACCTGACACGCCCCCAGGAACAGGTGCTCAATAAATCTGAGTTTCTCCTCAGTTCACAAGATGATTCCTTTCTTTTTATCTCTTTCTATTTTTCTTTAAAGACTTTATTTGTTTATTTGAGAGAGAGAGAGCACGGGCTGGGGGAAGGGGCAGAGGTGAGGAGAAGCAGGTTCCCCACTGAGCAGGGAGCCCGATGCGGGGCTCCATCCCAGGACCCGGGGATCATGACCTGAGCCGAAGGCAGATGCATAACCGACTGAGCCCCCCCCCAGGCACCCCTGACGATTCCTTTCTTACCTCCGGCATCCAACTGTGTGTGAACCCTTTAAGGTCTGGGATGAGTCATTTTCCTTTGGAGCCTAGAGCCGCAGTTTCAGGCCCCACTGAGGACACGAGGGTGAGTGTGCATTCTCCTGCCCTCCTCTGGGACAGCTCTGTCTTCTACATTTTGGCAGAAGCCATTTCCATGTGCACATCCATGCAGGGTCATGGTGGGGATGGACTGTAGCAAGGGTAAGGTTGGCTACAGCAAGACTGGGGGCCTCACCCTGCTAAAGTATGTCCAGAGACCGGCTGATTCCCCGCGGGCTTGGGGGAAATCACGGGCTCAGCCTGGGGTCGTGTCCTAACTGACCGATTGGTTAACTGATGGACCCATCCTTTCCGCTGTCTTTCACCCCGGCCCAGACTCACAAGCCAAGTGCTGACCTAGCCCTTCCTTGTTATCACGTCTGTGCCACATGCTTCTGATTTGGGGACTAAAGTGCCAGAAGGTTCCATGTACGGAGAAGTATATTGCAATGATTTTGAAACACGGTCTGAAGCTGCTCTCCTTCAGACGTCGATGCTGATTCTGGGGTGGATGCGGGTCAGGGTCTGAGGACAGCTGTTCTGCAGGGTCTGTCTGTGCAGATGGCCTCCTACCGGAGCCGTTCCCATGCTCACCTGCTCGCTGTACCCTTACAACCACATGAGACATTAGGACTTGAGGAAACGGTGTCAGCAACCTTAGAAATCCCCCATCCAGGGACTTAGCAATTTCTTTGAGACTCAGCATGTGCGTATGTAAACACAGAATGGAAAACGCATGGTGATAGGATATTTACCCTGACCACATGCATTGCCCCATGGCGTTTACTGTTCTGTTTCATTTTTAAAAAATGCTCATCACAGCCCACTGACTAGATGTCATGACCCCCCCAGTGGTTTTGAAAGATAGTACTCTTGTCTAGAGGGAGACTGAGGCATAGAGAGAAACCTCGGGCCACAGAGCTTTGGGTAGAATCCAGTCCTCTGAGGCCTTGAACACTTTTTCTCTTCACGTTGCATTTTGCTCCTGAATTTTAAGTCATTCATCATGCACACTAAGAGTGGATCAAGAAAAGGGGCTTATAGCCCAGGAAGAATGACCTGGTAAGACCAAAGTCTGTTTTGATCAGTGAGGTTCTCAGACACTGGGGTGGGACAGTGAGAAGGGTCTGGGCATTCCTCTTCCTGGGGCGTTGGAGACATTCAGCTCCCGGTGTGGCTCGGGAGTGGCTGTGTCTGCAGACAGAGGGAGGAATGCATTGTCTGTCCTGACCCTTTTCCAGGCATAGGGCTTGATGCATTTCTGGAAACCCACGAAAGCGTCAGCATGATTGAGTATTTCCATAGTTTCCAGTTTAGAATACATTAATATGGTAGATGGTGAGAGTGTGTGGGGGGAGGTGGAGTTGGAGGGTGGCCTTAGAAGACAGGACTCCCTTAGAGAACTTCATCAGCCTCTCCAAGACCACTCCTCAGAGACACAAATCCAGGAGCACGACCCCCTGTGAGCAGGCTCTGGGAGGTGGGGGGCGGTCATAATGGACTTGTGCTCATGGTGCTCATGGTGCCTGGACCAGGAGCTACAGAAAGTTGGAGCTACGAGTAAAGAAATGCAAGAAAAAATAAAATTAAAAAAAAAATACAATACAAAATAAAATAAAATATTTTATTGGCTCAGTCAAGTGTCTGACACTTGATCTCAGCTCAGGTCTTGAACTCAGGGTTGCGATTTTAAGCCCAGTGTTGGGCTCCATGTTGGGCATGAAACCTACTTAAAAAAAACAAACAAACAAAGCAACAACAAAAATATATATAAATATACGTAATACATAGAATATGTATATTTAGTAAGAGTATGAAGAATAAAATATATGTATACAGAAATGCGGCAGGGATGTTTCTAAACCAGGCTCTTCTGCGGACCCGGGGGGCTCTGGAGGGGTCTTGTGAGTAGCCGGGAGGACAGGGACAGATGGGGCTTCAGAGCCCCAGGAGAGTTCTCCCTGTCTCTCTTGCTGCTTTGAGAAGCAGGTGTTCTCCACGTTTTGGCACTCCAAGGCCCTCATCGTCCCTGCTGTGGGTGGTCCCGTCCCAGGATTCCATCCCGTGCTCTGCACACTTTGGCCTTGTGGCCGTCCCAGTGTCCCGGAGGCCTTCCTGCCCAGAAGTGCAAGGGCGGCTGGTTTCTGCTTAGAGTGACCCTCTGTCGTGGGGTGTGGGAGCACAGGAGGAAGGCGTCCGCCTCCCTCGCCGGGGAAGAATCATTCTGAGGGACCACTGCGTGGCTCTCAGACCGTCCCAAGGCCAAGGGGGCCCAAGCAGCCCGCAGTGGTGATCTGCACGATAACACTGCTGCCGCTGTCTCTGCCTCCCTGCCTGTCTCTCTGACAAACCACCCTGCGTCCTTGGATCAGGCTCTCTTTCAGGGAAACCCCTAAGGCTGGTGCCCACAGATGGTCCCTCGGGAACAGCTCTTCTACAGACCAGGACATCGGAGAATCTGGACGGGAAGGTCCTGGTCCATGTCCTTGCAGCAAACGTGGCAGGTGGGCAAGGATCCACAGAACCCATGCGCTCTGTTCTGGGGCAGCCTGGCCGGCCATTTCTTGTCTCCTGGGACCATCCCCAGGACTACAGAGCAGGGGAGCCCTCACCTGCCATCACATTAGGCTTAGTTTCCAGGAAGCTGCCCGCCTGCTTCCTCGAACAGCCTTTGACGTGGGTCTCCATTGAGGCCATCTGTGCTCAGACCGGATCTGTGTCCCCCACCTAGCGTGGTGTTGCCCCTCGTGGCTCAGATGAAACACTCAGGTCTGCTCTGTGTAGAGAAGCGTCTGCTGGCCCTCCCTGCTTCCCGGGAACTGGCTGTTTTCCTTGCTTCTAAGATCTCAATTGGCTTTAAATTCCATATGTTTATTTTTCTTCTCTTTTCCATAGATTACTGGAAATTTTTCAGCACAAGGCAGCCAGTGGTTCTATCCTACCCTTCCCCCACCTCTTCAGGAGTGTTGACATCTGGAAACCACAGTAGGGAGGGAGTCTCTTCACCAGGGTGACCAGGCCGGAGTGGGAGCCAAGGCTTTCTGGATTAACTCTGTGTCACATGCATTTCTGTGATCCTTGGATGCTAAAGGGTTCCCGTGAGCCGCAGAAATGCGTGGTGTATTCAGGGAAGCCAAGTTGGAAACTGTGAAGGGCCATACCCAGGACTGGGGGATTTCTTCCGGTAGTGTGGCCCTGAGAGGTCATTGGTGCTCCCTCGATCCACTGAGTGGACGAAGTCCCAGCATGTGAGTGAAGGACAGGGCCAGAGCCACCTGAGTTAGAGCCCTGAACTCCGATGATCAATAGAAATCCTCAGGTAGTAGGAGGGCGGGGTGGAAATTTCCAGATCGTGGGAGCACCAGCAGATTCTGGGGCACTTGGAACAGACCTTTCTTCCAACACCTGCTATGCACTCTCAGGTGGTCCATGCCCTCAGGGAGCTATCATATGGTGATGGGGTTCAACACCTCAGCAGGAGGGAGCCCAGGATGAGCTGCCAGCTGGTGAATCTGGTCTCCACTGTGGGGTGGGCTAGAGGCCAACAGGATGTGGGAGGGGCTCCGTATCCTGAGGAGGTGGTATTTAAGTTTGTCCAGGGCATTTTGAAATGCAGAGAGAAATGATTCGCACCACAATGGGCATTGCAAACAAGGACCAGGAATCCCTGTAGAGTCACTGCCAATCAGAGCCAGAAGGCAGCCTGGCCATCAGGGGCTTAGGGGTCCCCACTGATGGTCTGGAGCCAGTGTTTGCTAGTCCACGCCCAGAAGGCAGAAAGCCACACCCGGGACATCACCTATAAAGGATGATCCTTTGCTCCGAAACTGTGGTCTGGCTAACTTTTAGGGTTTGAGAGAAAGAGTGTGGGGAGTAAATTTGCATTTTTTTTTTTTAGATCTTTACTTGCCAAAATAAAGATTGGGGTTTCAGATATTTTTTAAACCCCCAGTTCATAATTCTCACATCTGGGAACCCCTTGTGTAGCCCAAACCTGACTTTTTTTTTTTTTTTTTTTAACAAATCAAAAAAAAAAAATGAGGCTCAGAGAGAGAGAGAGAGATTTTCCTAGGCTTTGAGTACAAAGTCTCGTTCTACTTCTCAATACAACCCCGATATGCCAGGGGATCCAAGGTTACAAGGAAACTTTGCTTTTGACATTATAAATTCTCAAATCTGCTCCAGAATCCAGATCTCTGGGGGATGGTATCAGTCTTGTGTTCTGAGAGGTCTTCCTGGGAGATGCTGAGCCCTGTGGGGTCTACCTACCTGCAAACCTTCCCTAGTGCCTCCCTCTTTGCAGAAGCATCCTGGTGCCTTACGCTCCCCACTTTTTAGAGTGACACTTCTTTCAACCCAAGCTCAGGGCCTCCGAATTTAGGAACACCCAGAACTTGGTCAGAGTCCAGCACCCCAAAGCTTTGCAGAGCTGCAAAGGGGAGGGTTTCATCCTTACCATCTGAGAACACTGCCGAGTTTTGTGAAGGGACACACAAACCCTCACTCTCCACCTGCCAATGGCTACAGCCAGAGGACTGGTCCCTGCAAGTTTCTGTCCCCTCCTTGGCACGCCCTGGGGAAGGAAGGAGCAGGGAGAGTTGAGTCTGTGCCCCGGGAGCAGAAGGTCTGCTCTCTGACCCAGACGCTCAGTGGACACACAGGGGATGCTCAGTGAAGGGTGACAGAGACTGGGGGCCTCCTAAAGACCACCGTGTGAGTTTGGGATCCTAGGGCTTCTCCTGTGTGGGACAGGTAAGAAAAGCTCGCTCCTCTTCCAGGGGCAGAAGCCTGAAATGTCCATCTTGGCTAGGGGATCATTTGGTCACGCAGTCTGTGTTCTTGTTGAGGCTCCAGGATCTCTGATCTATAGCCCCTGGGCTCTGGCTTCTGACACCCAGAACTTCTCCCCGACTGAGTTCAGCAGCTGTGACTGAACCTTCCTCCCGTCCTTCAGGAGCTGTGCAGGCCAGGAGGCCCCCTGCAGCCTTTCGTACCCCAGCCACATGCCCAGAACCTCTGCTGAGCAACAGAATAACTTTGTTTTTTGTTGTTGTTGTTGTTGTTGTTGTGTTGTTTTGTTTTGGTTTGGTTTGTTTAGGTTTGGTTTTTTGTTCTTAACAACAAATGTATTTCTTATGGTTCTGGAGGTTGGAAGTTCAAGAGCAGGGACCACCACGCGTGGTTAGTGTCGGGGGTTCTTTTCCCGGGCTGCAGAGAGCCGCTTGCTCCTTATGTACTCGTATGGCTGAGAGTACAGAGATCTCTTCAGGGTCTCTCTCTCTCTCCCTCCCCCCACCTTTTTTTAAGGACCAAATAAGTAATATTTCAAATTTATTATTTATTTATTTATTTAAAAATAATTTAAAAAACCAACAATTTATTCCTGGCACAAATATATATATTTTTTTAATTTTTTAAACATTTTTTCAGTGTTCCAAGGTTCATTGTGTATGCACCACACCCAGTGCTCCATGCAATCTGTGTCCTCCAAAATACCCACCACCAGGATCACCCATCCCCCACTCCCCTCCCCTGTTTGTTTCTCAGAGTCCACAGTCTCTCATGGTTCGTCTTCCCCTCTGAGTTCCCCCAATTCACTTCTCCTTTCCTTCTCCTAACGTCCTCCGTGTTATTCCTTATGCTCCACAGGTAAGTGAAACCATATGGTAATCGACTCTCTCTGCTTGACTTATTTCACTCAGATTATCTCCTCCAGTCCCATTCATGTTGATACAAAAGTTGGGTATTCGTCCTTTCTGATGGTTGTGTAGTATTCCATGGTATATATGGACCACATCTTCTTTACCCATTCATCTGTTGAAGGACATCTTGGCTGTTTCCAGTTCGGTGGCAACTGTGGACCAAAGAAGAAATAATAGAAGCAGAAGGAAAACTTGCAGACTCTTTCTATAAAGCCAGCATTACCCTGATCCCCAAACCAGGCAAAGACCACATCAAAAAGGAGAATTTCAGACCAATATCCCTGATGAATATGGATGCCAAGATTCTCAACAAGATCGTAGCTAATAGGATCCAGCAGCACATTAAAAAGATTATCCACCATGACCAGGTGGGATTCATCCCCGGGTTGCAAGGTTGGTTCAACATTCGCAAATCAATCAGTGTGATAGAACACATCAATAAGAGAAGAGAGAAGAACCACATGGTCCTCTCAATTGATGCAGAAAAAGCATTTGACAAAATCCAGCATCCGTTCCTGATGAAAACGCTTCAAAGTATAGGGATAGAGGGAACATTCCTCAACTTCATAAAATCTATCCATGAAAAACCCACAGCGAATCTCGTTCTCAGTGGGGAAAAGCAGACAGCCATCCCTTTGAGGTCAGGAACACGACAAGGATGCCCACTCGCCACTCTTGTTCAACATATACTAGAAGTCCTAGCAACGGCAATCAGACAACAAAGAGAAGTAAACGGTATTCAGCTTGGCAAAGAAGAAGTCAAACTCTGTCTCGTCGCAGATGTCCTCCCCTGTAACTGGAGCTACCGTGTCCTTCACGGGATCTGTGTGAGGGTTAGTTTTCTGTCCGTCCAGCTTTATTGAGATATACTGGACACATAGCACTGTGGACTTAAGGTGCGTGAGATGCATGCCAGGGTAAGGTCGCCGGACCCCCAAATAGGGCAAACCGATCTACCTGCAACATCACCCCGTTGTTCTTTAAAAACAACAGAGTCAACTTTGCTCATTTGTTTATTTAAATCCTGTTAGGGAAGCCCTTCCTTTCAAACCAAATAGTGGTTTTACGTGTTTTTCAAAATGTGTTCCCTTAGATTTCATCCTGTGGTTCTCAAAACACAGCTGTGAGGGGCTGGAGTGCCTTTTTACATCTAAGTGGTTAGGAACCTGTCTCTCTCTCTCCTCTCCCTCTCTCTCTCTCACACACACACACACACACACATGCACACGCACACGCACACACACACAGCTCCCCTCTCCAGCTCTGAGGAGGGTCAGGTTGGAGCATGCAGGGAACCCCCGGCTGCAACCTTGACCTGGGTGGCCCTTGTCCGCTTCCCACCAGTTCTTTCTGAGGATGTTCGTGTGTTTTCCAGGCTATCTGCCAAGAGCCGACTCCAAATGTGCGTTTTCACACACATTCTCCTTGGGAAAGGAGGTGCCATGTGTTAAATTACTAAGCGGAAGGGGGTTTGCGTTCCTGGCTTGGTTTGACATGATTAGGGACGTGCTATGTCTGGGTCATCATTTTGCTTCTCCTCCTTTCCTTTCCTTTCCTTTCCGCTTTCCCCCTCCATTCCCCCTTTTCCCCTCCCCTCCCCCTTTTTCCTTTTCCCCTTCTCCTCCCCCATTTTCCCCTTTTCCCCTCCTTCCCCTCCCCCCTTCCCTTTCCCCCCTTCCCTTCCCCTCTTCCCTTCTCCCCTTTCCCTTCTCCCCCTTCCCTTCTCCCTTCTCCCTTCTCTCCCTTCCCTTCTGCCTTCTCCCTTCTCTCTTCTCCCTTTCCTTCTCCCTTCCCTTCTCCCTTCCCTTCCCTTCCCATCTCATCTCATCTCATCTTCAGGTTCTTTTCATGATGCTATTTTGTGTTGACAGGGTGACAAGTGTGGCCTGTGGCTATAGATACTAAGTTACTAAAACCAGGGAAGTGGCTGGGAGGCTCACTTAAGACGGGAGAGAACATGGAGTCCAGGGAAGACTCTGTCCTCGAGGCATGTGAGACCCGAAAAGATGCATAAAACAAGGCAGGGCCAGACACAGCCGTTTCCAGACCAACTTCCCGTTTCTGCTGAAGAGCAGTGGCCAGTCGTGTCCACCTCTTCCAGCCCCGGGGTTCGGGGAAGCCGGAGTGAGGACAAGGAGGCCAGCCCTGTTCTGAGATGTGCCCTTCCAAGGAGGCCTCACGCCGACAACTTGACCTCTGACTGCTTAATTAACCACCATTCTTTGTGTGTTGCCAGACAAACTGTTGCTATGGAGACGTTTGTGAGGTTTTCTGGCCCGGTCTCACCCTGGTTCCCTTCCGGAAGGTTCCCGTAGTCAGACAAGAATAGAGACCTTGGCAGGAGTTACAGAGCTGCCTACGCTGGGAGCAGGTCTTACTCTCTCGTGGTGTGGTGGGGCGGGGTGGTGTGGCGGGGGGGTCCCAAGGACAAAGGACACCATGGAGACGGGGCTGGAAGTGTCTGTCCCCAGATGGATGCTCGTTCGTGTTAGCGCCGCAGACATGGCCCTGGGCGCGGGGACAGCAAGGTGAACAGGACTCCCCCCATTCTCAAGGAGGCCACCGTCGGGAGAGGCCTGGATGCCGTTCATCCCGGAACACAACTTCTGGGCAGCACCCAGGGAGAACAGCACTTTCCTGAGCGCTCTGAAGACAGAATCTGGAGATGTTGTGGGAGACTCTGCAGTCAACACCGTTGAAGAACCATCCTCCCGTGTCTGTGCCCCCTGGGCGCCTGAGGCCTCCTGGCCGCTTTGCCACCCTGGGGGCAGGTGACCTTAGTCTCACCTCTGGAGCTGAAGGAAGCTCCTCAGGTCACAGGGTGGCGGGCGGGCAAGGCCTGAAGCAGACAGGGGCTCTGCGGCGGCCAGCGTCTCCTTCTCCACGAGCGACCAGACCCAGGAGGGGCAGGAGCAGGCGTGCGCTCACTCATTCAGCAGCTCGACCGCGTCTTTCCCGCCAGAGGCCACACTGGAGAGCCCGTGCTTCCGTTCGTCTGTCAAGTTCTCCAGAAACAAGGGTCGCCGTGTTCTGAGGGGCGCGTGGAGAGATGAGCCATCTCCGGAGGCTCTGGAACACCCCCTCTTCGGCCGGGGTCCTCTGGGCAGCGGGGGTCACTGCTCACGAGGCACATGGGCTCAGTGTAGCAGACCCCGGAACACCTACCAGGACCTACACCGTGACACAGAAGAACCCGTGACCTGGAGAAGAGGGGCCGGGGGCTCTCACCGGGGCAGCCACGGAAGCCCTTCAGCAGAGCCACAGACAGTGGGCCCCGCACGGAGGGGCTCACTGCCCCCTACCCCGACTCCGCCCGCATGCAGGAGCAGCCCTGAGTTGGGGGCCAGAAGACCCTGCACCCGCGGGCCAGCCCTTGGCCAGCAGCAGCTTCCCCGGCCTGCCTGGCTTCCTGCACCGGCCGTGGGCCCTCCCGTGCCGCAGCCACCAGATTGCACGCCGGGGACCCTTGGGAACCTGCAGGAGTGGGGACCTTCTCATTGTTGCCATCACCCTAGAGACCGGCTAGGAGCTCTGTGCCCTGGGGATCTGGTCCAAGGCCTGCAGCGACCCTGGAGATTCTAGACCGGGGTTGGTGCTGCCCAGGACCATGGGGGCCCCTCCCTGGGCGTGCCTGTGGCCCAGGTCCCCATCCCTGCTCTCTGCTGCCTCCTCTCTTCAGCGGTCAGCCGGCTAGGAGTCTGGGGCTTGCTGACAGCCTGCTTTCTCGGGGAGGGAGGTTAAGCTGTGGACATGGGGTAACCATGCCTCCTCTGCTTTCCCCTCCGTTTGGGTGAAAAGGTGCACCCAGCTGTCAAGCTTCCTGCACGGGAGCCTCCCTTTGCTTTGCCCTCTCCAGACCTGAGCCAAGGAGGCGTCCTTTCATCAGGGAACGGGGAGGAGCAGGGAGAGAGCAGAAGCCCCCTCCATCGCCAGCCCAGCGCCACCTCTCCTGACTGCAGCTCCTTCGGCCCCTTTGTCATCTGTCCTCTCCCTCCAGGCTCGCTCCCTGCTGGATCACTTCCTCCTTCCCTACCCATGCACTACCTCTCTTGCGCTGTGTCCCCATTTCTTCCCAACTGAGCTCCTGAGGTTTGCCTCTCCCCCTTCCCCTTCCTTCCCCTCCCTCCCCAAACCAGGCTGCTCTGCACCTGCCTCCCGCTGCCCCCTCTCCCTCCCGCTTCCATGCTGCTTTACTCTCCCCTGTCTCTCCCGTTCCATGTCTGTCTCCTTTATTTCTCTCTGTCCAGTTCCCTGTCTAACAGGTCCACCTCTCTCCCTCCCTCCATTCTCTCTCTCTCCTTTTCTCCTTTACACACGGTCAGCTTTGCATCGTCCACAGGACCACCTGGCCCTCCCCCGGCCTGGTTCTCCTGCCTCTGACTCCCCCCCTCCACTTCCCACACCTCCCACACTCACCCTTACTGTCACTTCAAGCCACCTCCAGGACCACCGCTCTCCGAAGAGACCCTCTGGGCCGTCCGGTCCTGCTTTCTACAGGCTTGGAGCCCGAGGAGAGTCAGCCTCCCTTCTCCTTTGTCCGAGCCGAGGCGGCAGAGGCCCAGGGACTGATTCAGCACACGGAAGGACTCTCCCCGATGAACAAGGAGGTCCTCTGGGGAGAGAAGCTCTGAGCATCGCAGCAGCCTGGTGTGGCCTGTCCTGCCACAGGGACTGCATCCACTGAACCTGGGGTAGTCTAGGGCCCATCCCTCACCGGCCCGGGGCTACACAATGTGCTCTGCTCAGACTAAGCTCGGTCTGCTGAGACTTCAGGGTTCTCTGCCATCCAGTAAAAAGCAGGGCTCTTGGCTTTGTGTGATTGAATACATGTTCGTCAAGGGCTTTTCTCTGTTTCGAATCCATTTGTTAGAGCCTCTGCTTGGAAGGCTCATAAAGCATGGTCATTAACAGCCACATTCTCTGTGTCTGGAATTTTAATGGACTTGACTCGTTCTAATACCTGCACATCTGGGCTGCGGGATGGAGATGGGTTTCCTCCATCCATGAGTTTCCTCCCAAAGTCCGGTGGGTCCCGGCCCCTGTTCTCTCTGATGCCCGGTGGGTGGGGAAGGGGACCAAGTCCCTCCGAGCTCTGTCTGGCAGAGACACCCAGGCTCCTTGTCCCCGGTTTTCAGAGCACACCCTCCTCCAGATTCGGCGGCGCAGCAGGGTGACCGGCAATCCCCTCTCCTCCTCCCGGTGCGTGGTCGCCTGTTCTCTGTGTGGGGTGGTAGCTGCCTCTTCAGCTCCAACTCCGAGCATGACAGCCTTCAGATCCCTTCTCACTTAGACACCCCAGGACCTCAATCTTGCTGCTGTCGGTCGGCTGGTGTCCAGATGCCAACCCTCCATCCCCGCCCCTTAACGCCACGGAGGTCCTCCTCACCATGTGACTTCGGCATCTGAGCCAGCTGTCCTCCCCGCCACCCCCTCTGTGGACTCCCTCCTCGCCCCACTGGGCTCTGGCACCCACATGGCCCGTGCCCCTTTACTCTGCCTGGCATCTGTGCTCATCTGTTTTCAAGACCACTGGAATGCTTACTCAAGAATCAGACCTAAAGCCAAGCACCACCCAGGGGTGCCGTCAGACAGGGGACTCATTCTGCAAACCAGGCTGCCCGGCCACCCCGAGGGGTGTGGAGACCAAGTCTGGGAGACTGAGTGAAGATCTGCTTCCGCTCTATGTCCCCAGAGCCCTGCCATCCCCCTCAGGGTCCCTTCCTTGAACTCTACTCCCCTCCCTGAGGGTTACACCCAGGTCTGACAGCCTTGGGCTGCAGCTCCATGGACACGTGATGTGCTCTGTAACTTACCAGAGAGCAATTGTTAACAAGACACCATTTTAGACATAAGGGATTCAATAGGTAAAGGATAATTATTCCTGTTCTAAGAGAGTTTTATTCTAGGGGAGCTACATAGAGACAGTGTAATGCTTAAAAACACAGACACACATATACAAAACACAAAGATATTGAAAAGGACTAGATAGCATGGGGTCATATGACAGAGTACCAGTCTCAGGGAGATGAGCGGGAAAATCTCAGAGAGCACATCTGAGCTGAAACTCAGACATTGGGAAGGAGACAGCCAAGCAAAGTTCTGGCAGGGAAGAGAGGGAACCACCAGCTGCAGTGCAAATGTCCTGTGGCAGGAAGCAGCGTGTCATACTGGAGGGACTCTGAATGCAGGGTCTTTGGGGGAATAGGAGAAGAGCTGAGATCAGAGAGAAAGAGAGCCCCATCACCTTCAGAGACTGAGTAGGAGGCTTGGGTTTTAATTCTAAGAGTGACGAAGATCTATGAAAGGTCTTCGGGAATGACCCTGTGGAAGATCTGGGGGAGGGGGATGGGAAGCGAGGGGACCAGGCAGGAGGTGTTGCTGTAGTGCAGATAAGGAGGATGGGCTAGGACTAGACTGGCAGTTGGGGGTGGGAGGCTGGATTAGGCTGTTCAGGAGGTTTTGGAGGTCCCGCCAGAGGACAGTACTACCGTGAGGTGTGCAAGAGGGAGAGGAGGACTCTTCCATTTTGGCCTGAGTGTGGGCGTCGTTGGTAAGTGATTGAGCAGGGCAATCCATAGTGCTGCTTTGGGAAGATTAACTGGAATGCCTGAAGACTCCTAAAAGAGATACCCAGTGGGCCTGGACATGTGTCTCTGGAATGCAGAGAGGAGACCCAGGAGACGGAGAACATTTGAGAGCTTTTAGCAGAGATCTCTCTACAGCACGGCAGTGGCGGCCTCCTCTCCTCCATTCATGCTCTGCTCTGGGAGGGGAGAGCCCAGCCCCGCGCAGGGTGGCTCCCACGTTCCTAGACCAGGAGGCATCCAGGGTAAGTTTGAGAAAGAAGCGACTAAGTAAGTAGGCATAAACCAGCCTGGTTGGTGTCAAGGTCTTCACGCAGAAGTGGGGTGGCCGTGACTGCTGCTGGAGGGGCAGGCACGGTGAGCTGAGCACGGTGGGCTGAGCCGTAGAAGCGACTCACGAGAGGGTTGGGGCCTGTTTCCGAGTCACGAGGGGTGTGAGTGCCCCGTGGGCTGATTGGGGACACATTGGAAGTGAGAGTTTGGGAGCCCAGTGTGGAGAACTTTGTAAGGGATTTTGCTGGAAAGAGATCGGGGAGGGATGTGGGGATGGACGTAACTATGTCTGTAGATGTGGGTCCGTGTTCACGCCCACATCTACCCAGATCCACATCCGTCTATATCTGTGTCTCTGCGTCCATCCCGTGCCCACACCCACAGCATCTACACCTACATCCAGAAAAACACACGCAGATGCAGAGAATATGCCAACATACATACAGAAATCCAGGACTGGAAGCTCAAGGTCATGTTCTTCCATGTCTCCAGCCCTACTTTTGGCCTCCTCCCCAAGGGGTGGCCCCTGTCCCTCCTTATGGCTCTCAGGAATGAGGGCTTCCTGTCTTGGTGGCACCTGTCACTCACGGGGGCCTCGGCCTCGGTCCACGCCCCCTGGCAAAACGAAGGAGGGGGAGTGGATGGTGCAGTGATTGGGTCCTGCAAAGCGAGGCTGCAAGAGGCTTTTCAGAAGCAAACGGAGGCCAGTCCGGCAGCATCTGGATGTGAGATGGAGCTGAGGATTCTGTTCTGTAGGTAAGAAGAAGCAGCAAAGGCTTTGAAGCAAGTAAGTAATGTCACCACTGGGCTTGTGTCCAGAAAACCGGTTTCTCGCTGTTAGGTAGGGCACGTGAACTCCCAAGAAAAGGAGAGGGAGAGCTGGAAAGAGGTTGTGGAAGGACATGCTTAAGAGGAATGAAAGGCGAGCGGGCACATGTGGGCAGGTCAACCAGAAAGCAGCCCGCGGGCTGGAACGGCGGTGGCGGGGGGAGTCTGGAGACCCAACTAGAGGCTCTGCGGGGAGGACGGAGGAGCCCCAGGACCAGGGCTCAGAACCAGGCTGTGTGAATGATGGGACCTGTGCGGCGAAAACCCCGGAGACATGAGTCGTCTTTCCCCGGGGGAGGGCGCGTGTCCCCGGCTTCGCACAGCCCACAGTCAAGGACGCACGCTCTCCTCTCCTGCTGGAGGGACTTCTGTCCCTGGACTTCTCCAGCCCTGCACAATTGGCTCCCAGCTGAGAGCGTTTTGTATGAAGACAAATAGCGTAATTACCTGCGTGTCAATCTGGATGATGCCACCTCTCACGGCGGACGGTAACTTGACCTGCGGCTGCTAACACAAGATGAAAATCGAATCAGGATGTTCCAGAACCACTGGTCCTGGCTCCAGTCTGCAGCATGAATCATGGTTCATATTTCTTTCTCCCCCCCCAAGTGCTCATTACTACCTGTGCCGCCGGCCTCAGAAA